>NC_067485.1:59664006-59980256 GCF_947179515.1 Apodemus sylvaticus | reverse complement strand
GGAGAGTGGGGTGTTGAAGTCACCCACAATTATTGTGTGGAGTGCAATGTGTGCTTTAAGCTTTAGTAAAGTTTCCTTTATGAATGAGGGTGCCCTTGTATTTGTAGCCTAAATGTTCAGAACTTAGAATTCTTCCTGGTAGATTTTTCCTTTGATGAGTATAAAGTGTCCCTCTGTGTAATTTTTGATGACTCAGAAAACTGGGCATAAAACTCTACCGGAGGACCCCACTATACCACTCCTGGGCATATACCCAGAGGATTCCCCAGCATGTAATAAGAATACATGCTCCACTGTGTTCATAGCAGCCCCATTTATAATAGTCAGAAGCTGGAAAGAACCCAGATATCCCTCAATAGAGGAATAGATAGAGAAAATGTGGTGTGTTTACACAATGGAATACTACTCAGCTATTAAAAACAATGAATTCATGAAATTCTTAGGCAAGTGGGTGGGACGATAGAATGTCATCCTGAGTTAGGTGACCCAATCACAAAAGAACACACATGGTATGCACTCACTGATAAGCAGATATTAGCCCAGAAGCTGGGAATACCCAGGAAACAATTCACATATCAAATGATGCCCAAGAAGAAGGAAAGAGAGGACCCTTGTCCTAGAAAGGCTCAGTGCAATAGTGTAGGGGAAAACCAGGACAGGGAAGTGGGAAGGGGTTGATTGGGGAACAGAGGGAGGGAAGAGGGCTTATGGGACTTTTGAGTAGGGGGGGGGGATCCTGGAAAGGGAAAACCATTTGAAATGTAAATAAAGAATATATTGAATAAAAAAAAGAATACAGGCTAGTTGACTTTGCTGGAAAATTTGTCCCGACTAAAATTTGTTCAGGGACAGGGGATGGAGCAATGACTGAGAGAATGGCCAGCCAATGACTGGCCCTACTTGAGACCCATACCACAGGCAAGCACCAATCTCTTACACTACTAATGATACTCCATTAAGTTTGCAGATAGGAGTCTAGCACAACCACCCTCTGAGAGGCTCCACCCAGTAGCTGACCAAAACAGATACAGTCAAACATTAGACAGAGCTTGAGGAATCTTGTGGGAAGGATTGAGGGACCTGGAGGGGATAGGGAAAAGGCTTCTTAAGACCCCTGAGACTAGAGTACTCAAATCTGAGGATGTCCTAGGTCCGGAATCTGTGACAGCACAGAGCATAATACCTTGTCATGGTCTCATGGGATAGAGCTAAAGATTACCTTCCAAGTGATGTAACTCTTAGTTATTAGTCTCCAGAATGTCAAGCTTGTAAGACTTGAATTAACAAGTGTGCTTCTCTGTAACTAGCTGCAAGTCAAATGTTCTATTTACAAGCCACATAAAAGTTCCTCATAGGTGCTTTTCCAGACCTGCTGTTCTTGCAACAGGACTAAGGAGTGAAAAAGCCTTTCTTTTGCCCCACAATAAGCTGCCAGCTTTTATAGAAACAAATTGTTCAAACTTTAAAAGCTCAAAGAAGTTGCATAAATGCACCTGTCTACTTTAGATGGTCTCATTTGGTTTTATCACTATGTGATTTTTTAATGGATTTAGAAATGTAAACCAGGTCAGATCCTTTCATCATCAGACAACTAAATTGATTCTTCAATAAAATTTCAAAGATATTTTGTTAAAAAGGTAACACAGTCACTATGTTAAAAATGATAAAACAGTTAAGAAAGAAGTCCATTCAAATTCCCTAAAGATAAGCACTAATAACACAGTAGTACACCACTCTGAGTATCTTTATGTATGTGAATGTATTTGAGTAATTACAAATTTGGGGATCTGTATGGCCAGAAAGACGAATGAAATTGTAGTTTCACACTGCAGATTCACTTTACATCCTGATCACAGCCCCCTCCTCCCAGTCCCCCTCACATATACCCTCCCTCATGACCCCTCCCCTTCCCCCCTGATTATGGGGGAAGTAGATCTATAGATCAGTAAATCTATAGAACACTGACTTAGAGTTTGGGCGGAGGAAAGTAATAGAAATAATATTTAAAAATCAAATATTTTTAAGGCCCTACTCACACATGGAATCAATAATGCTGATGCTTGGTAAAGTCCCAGGAAAAGATCAATAGTGAAAATTTTAATCACAAATAACCATTTTAGTCTTTTTTTTCTTCAATAAATCCTGTTGACTAAGGGTCTGGCATTAAGAGAGGCATGCCATCAGTATAATGTGTTTTTTTGTTGTTGTTCTGCTTCAAATATGTTTGCACATACATGTGTGTGAAAATTTATCATGCACGTGTTCACTTTCATGCTTAGAAAATGGGGAGATTATACAAAAGTAAACTAATTTCAAAGAACTAACTCTGAAAAGATAAGTGAGCACAGGACCCCCTCTGCCCTAGTCCTTTACTGACTCTGAGAGCTAGCACAAAGCAACCCTCTAGGAATCTACAAGACCCTTTTTGTTTGCTTTATTTTTAAGCACAGTTTTCAAATATTGCTGTGCTCCCGCGTTTTATATCTATTTTTGCAAAGCTGAAACACCATTTTAATGTTGAAGCTTTAAAACGACTACAAAATTGCTTTTCTCGAGATATTTCCAGCCAGAACTACAACCTGGCAGTGACTTAAGGCTGATTAAATCAAAAGTAATTAATGTCAGTATTATTTCAAAGTACTATTTTGGAAAGTCACAGTTTTCACTTAAAGTGTTTGGCAACACTCCTCCTTCCAGATATAGAAGATGGTTGGCTAAGCAGAGCACATGCATGTGTTGGTCTATGAGATAGGATTTCCCTTAAAGCAGAGGCTTAGAGACAAATCCAGTGCCACTGATGTGCCTTTCTGCCCCAGAGATTTACAATGGCCACTAAATGACTGCATGTTTGTCATTTTCCTAAGGTACATCATTTACACATATGCACATGGAAATACATGTCATGCATGCCTTAGAGACTGTCGTCTGCTGCTTAGGACAATCCCATTACAATGAGTTTTAGAAATTTCACATGACCCAAGACGGAAACATCATGTAGAAAACTTTATCACCTTGTATAAAGTACACATTAAATACATTCTAAACACTGGTAAGGCTTACGTTTTTGCCCCCAACTGCCTACAATTTCAGCTCTTGGGAAACCCAATACACTTCTGCCCTCCCCAGGCTCATGCCTATAGTCACACTAACATAAATGACAATAAAATACGTCTTGATAATATGAAAGGTATTTGTATGCTAACTTTTAAAACTTTGTTATATATCATTGAAATAGGATTTTATTCTCCAGTTTCTAAAGCAGTACAACAGCAGATTGAGCATTTGGGAATACACAGTGTTGTGGAAAATTATAAGGATTATAACTACAATAAGAGCTTTATAAGAACATGCCTGGTTTGGGCATGAGGATGAGTCCGTTGATACAGAGCTGTTTGTGCATGCACATGGGAGTTTAGAGGCATTTTAGAGTGGACGTCAGAACTGAATCTTCCTTACCAGCCTGAAGAAGGGCTCTATAAAGCCCTCAATTGGAGATATTCTAAATACTATATTATAAATTATTTAAGACAATTTAACAATTTTTTAAAACAAAGCTTAATTTTAAAGGTTTTCTCTTGCTGGGTGTGCTGCTCAGAGTTAAAAAAAATATTTATACAGTACAGAAGAGTTACACACACACACACACACACACACACACACATACACACGCACACACACACGCACACATGAGCACATGCACACACACACACACACACATACACATACACACGCACACACACACGCACACACGAGCACATGCACACGCACACAGCACCACAAAAAAGAGTGAAAATAAATAAGGGTAAGTGAAGAAACATCTCAAGGGTTATTAGCCCATTCATTTATCCATTACATTGTCACAATTTAAGGTTTTGAGACTACTCACAAAGACAAATAAGTGAATAATTAACTATTCCTTTCCTGCCTTCATTTCAATTGTCCTAAAAATAATGTTAGAATATATACAGATGTGGCTTTTAACTTAATTTTTCTGAACTACCAGTCCTTAGCTACTGTCTTGACGTGCATTCTTAGCTGTATAGAATCAACGTATAAATGTATATCATGTTAATACATGCCAGCATAAAAAAGAAAAAACAACAACACAGTCAATATGTAGGTGCCCCATTAAAAAGAACTTTACAGTCCTTCCAACCTGAAAGTCATTTACACCTTTCTTTTTTCTGTGATGAAAAGACGTGCTATAGATACAGCCCTTTTCTTTTCTCTAAATACACTAAGAGGAATCATTTCCCAGAATGCTGCTGTTTGAAACAAATCTCTATGTTGACTGCTAACATGAAGAACACTCCTTACAGATTCGTGCTCGCCTCGAGACTTCAGCCTGACTGGATGCTGATGCTGTACTTTGCACATACTCACTTGACTGTGACAGTCACCATTGGGCTGCTTCTGATCCCAAAGGTATTCTCCTAGCATTGCATTTGCCCTTGCCAGACAATTGTCTGAAGAAGCATGGAGTTATTCTTCTTAAATTACCTGCCACTATGGGCAAAGTGTAGAGGTTTGCTTGATGCTCCAAGATTATTTATTTTCAGCATTCCTTCTCAAGAAAGTGAGTGCTGGTTTTGCAGTGGGGAGGGGATTTATTCATCTTTTGTGTAAGTAGAAAGAAGTGAGTGTGAAATTACCTATCGAGAAAGGTATATAGTGGGATATTCTGGTTAAGATTTCCCTGGGCTTTCAAAGGGAATTGGAGTAAAACATTCCAGGACTCAAAAGATGCCGATTCTATCCATTACCTTAAACTAGCTATATGCTGTAACATCAGCCAAGGTTCTTGTCTGTGTTCCAGTTTCCACAGAAATAAATCTCAGAATAAAATTAGATGACATCAGAGTTTGAGGTAAAAGTAGATTATACAAGTTATAACATTATAATTATTATCACTACTGTTTTGTTGTATACAGAGAAGCATGGTATTAGCACAGCCAAACACAGAGCTGCGGTTTCTTGTCCTTCAGTCCTGGCCTTATCTCATATTACATGCTTAACCTTGAGGTTCAACCTGCTTGAAAAATAAAACAATTGCAAGCAACCTAAAATTTATTTTTCTGCCTTCCTGAGTTGTGTCAACCAAACACAGTGTTTTCATAGGTGGCTCTGTGACTGTAGTTTATCTAAGCTCTTTAAAACTTTGTAATACAAATTATATATTTATTAGATAGACAGCTCTCAGACTGATCCTCCCATAAATTATTACTGATCTACAAAGAGAACTTCAATCGATGTCTACCTTGTACATAAATGTTCACAGAACCATTATTTATAACATCCTCAATGTTTACCAGCTAGTAAATGTATAAGTAAAATATGGTATATTTTACAATGGAATATTATTTGTCAGTTAAAAAGGAATTTAATGCAACCTGGGGAAGTCAGGTGTCAGTGAAAGACTTACCTATACAACTCTGAGAGCTCAAATTATATACAAGAATCCATGTTTTGTTTTGTTTTGTTTTGTTTTTTTAAAAAAGGTCATGGGCTGGAGAGGACTCAGTGGTTGAGAGCACTGACTGCTCTTCCAGAGGTCCTGAGTTCAGTTCCCAGCAACTACATAGTGGCTCACACCATCTGTAATGGGATCTGATGCCTTCTTGTGTGTGTCTGAAGACAGCTACAGTCAGTGTAGTCATGTAGATAAAATTAAATCTTTTTTAAAAGTCAGATATAGTGGTATGCAGTAATCTCCATGCAAGTGAGAAATACTGTCTCAAAAAATAAGTAACCAACAGAGAAACCCTGTATCTAAAAACAAACAAACAAACAAAGCACAACCACACAGTCATGCCCATGGATCAACCACATAAAGGCAGTTGCTCAACTGAGCCTCTATTCCCTGTGTGATCTAAGTTGTGGCAACTTGACATAAACAAACCAGCACAGCTGGCTAAGCTGTGTATCATGAAATCCTTTGTATCATGAAAGAAATGATCCATTAAATTTATATACAAATGCACTCGGAAGATGACTCAAGATTCTAGTCCCAAGCAATACTCAACACAACATTGTGCACAAACTTGAGTTTCACATTGCTTTTCTTTACATCAGTGTTCTCACTGTTGGTGATGATTGTCCAAGTCTAGGGAAGCTGTCTCAACCCAATCTACTAATTTCTAAAGAAATATTTGAACTACTGATAAGCAGGTACAAGAGAATCCATGCTTTCTAAACTCCTCTCTCAATTTTTATAAGATCATTTATGTAATGTTTAAGGTATGGCTAACTTGACCCTCCTTCTCTCAGTCACTCACCCAACTCACTCTTCCTGAATTCAATACCTAAGGAAAATTAAAGGCAAGCACTAAATAGTGCCACATGAAAATAATCAAAATGAGATAAAGGGGAACTGATAAAATAATATGCTTGAAGAGAAATCTGTAAGGTCAGTGAATTTTTTCATTCTAATTTAAATACCATCCTAGGGAGATATCATGAAGACATCCTGTGCTCTGTAGGGTGCCAAGTAGACCCCAAGAACCACTGATGACCCATGTGTGTCTGCGATCACAAATCCTGTCCACTGTGTCCTGAAAGATTACTTTATCTAAAGCTACATGCAAGAGCTAGAGAATCACTTTCCTGTCTCTAGTGCTAATTGCGTGTATAGATGAATAAATTCTTACTGAAGTAGAACAAGTTTTATACTATAGAACATTATGTGAAAACAGTTTTTATGTATACATAAGTACATCTAATTGCTTTTCCTGGGGAGACTTTCTTAGAATCCTTTTACTTTTCTACTTCATTTTCATTTTCAAATAGCAAATATATCATGGAAAATGAGTAAAGTCTATTAACACTGGGAGCCCAACAAGGAAACAAGGGTTGAACTAGATTGAAAGGGTCAGCAGAGTTATGTTGCCAGACACACTGCTCTAGCACACCCCCAGAAGGCTAATCACAAAATGGTAACAAATTATCAGTATAGTTTGTGTGTGATTCCATCAAGATGAAGAAATAAAGTTCGGCTTGGCACCTTAGAAAGTGCTGCGCTCTCTAACCATGGGTTGATGGCTACATCTCACACTGTATATCTGTTGCAGTTTTCACATTCAAGCAATAATCCCCGTGATGACATTGCTACAGAAGCATACGAAGATGAGCTGGACATGGGTCGTTCTGGGTCCTACCTGAACAGCAGTATCAACTCAGCCTGGAGTGAACACAGCCTCGATCCAGAAGACATTCGAGTAAGGCCATATGGACGTCTTCCTTTTCTCACATTAGTTCAATTTATACCACTGATACAATCATGTGCAGATTCAGGCATGTGTGTGAACTCTTGTTTGTATGTTTAAAGGAAAAGATGATGTCTGTGAGAGACTGAAGGGACCACTGAAGTACTACCACTGTCTAGAATCATGTTATACTTGTGCTGCACAAAACTGTCTCAACAATTACTCTTGCCTTAGTCACACTTCCTAATCATGGCTGGCATGATGGACACACATGCTTTAAAAAGTAAGACCACCCTGTGAGCAGAGAGGCTGCCTGATTTAATATGATGTGTAAAAATGGGCCAGCCTCTGAAGGAAGAAGTTGCTGTAGACTACTGTTTCTGAGTCCATCTTCTACCAATTAAGAATGTATCAATGGCTCCATGATGCTTCCAACACCTCATGGGGCTACAGTTCAGCAGCAGTTAGGATGTTGGGTTTTGTTAGAGTCTGAACTCTCAGTCTTGACAACAGATACTGAAAACTCCAAGTCCTTGCTTTGATCCATGAAGCAAAGGCAAAACCTATGATTCATAGATTAAAATTCATGTCCTTTTTAAAGATTTATTTATTTATTTTATGTCTGTGAGTACTCTATCTGCATGCACACCTGAATGCCAAAAGAGGACATCAGATAACATTATAGGTGGTTATGAGCCACCTTGTGGTTGGTGGGAATTGGACTCAGGACCTCTGGAAGAGCAGACAGTTCTTTTAACCTCTGAGCTATCCCAGAATTCGTGTCTTAAAGGCCAGCGATTATATAAGAAAAGAATCCACAACATTACTAGAAAATTAAGAACAAGTAGCAATTGGTGAATGTCATTTACAATTGTCTGAGAAAGTCCAATCTTGTTTTTTATAAACACGACCAGGCTATTTTCTGTCCGAAACACTAAATCTGTGTCTTTTTAAATATCCTCTTGTCCTGGCAGGATGAACTGAAAAAACTCTATGCCCAGTTAGAAATATACAAGCGTAAAAAGATGATCACCAACAACCCCCACCTTCAGAAAAAGCGGTGCTCTAAAAAGGGCTTAGGCCGGTCCATCATGAGGCGCATCACCGAGATCCCTGAGACAGTCAGCAGGCAGTGCTCCAAAGAAGACAAGGAGGGCACAGACCACAGTGCGGCCAAGGGGACTGGTCTTGTCCGGAAGAATCCTACTGAGTCCTCAGGGAACACAGGGAGACCCAAGGAGGAGTCCCTGAAAAACAGGGTCTTCTCTCTCAAGAAATCCCACAGCACGTATGACCATGTGAGAGACCAAACTGAAGAATCCAGCAGCTTGCCCACGGAGAGCCAGGAGGAGGAGGCCACTGAAAATTCAACCTTGGAGTCACTGTCAAGTAAAAAACTGACACAGAAGCTCAAAGAGGATAGTGAGGCCGAGTCCACAGAGTCGGTGCCATTGGTCTGCAAGTCAGCCAGTGCTCACAACCTCAGCTCTGAGAAAAAGCCCGGGCACCCACGCACGTCTATGTTACAGAAGTCGCTCAGTGTCATTGCAAGTGCCAAGGAGAAGACACTTGGGCTGGCTGGCAAAACCCAGACTTTAGTTATGGAAGACAGAGCTAAGTCCCAGAAACCGAAAGATAGAGAGGCAAACCGGAAGTACTCAAATTCAGATAACACAGAGACTAAAGATTCTGCCTTCCCAAACTCCAGTCACAAGGGGGAGCTAAGGAAGCCCCAGAAATCTGGGATTATGAAACAGCAGAGGGTCAGCCTCCCCACTGCCAATCCTGATGTGAGCTCCGGCATCACCCAGATAAAGGACAATTTTGATATTGGAGAAGTGTGCCCTTGGGAGGTTTATGACCTGACCCCCGGTCCTGTGCCTTCAGAACCAAAAGCTCAAAAACACGTATCAATCGCGGCTTCTGAAGTGGAACAAAACCCAGCTTCTTGTTTGAAAGAGAAGTCCCACCACAAGCCTAAGGCAGCTGAAGGTCTCCACGAAGCCAATAACAAAAACATAGACAAGACAGAGGTGTGCCCCTGGGAGAACCACGGTCAGTCTCTTTTGGAAGATGAGGATCGTCTGATTTCTAAGACTCCAGTTGTCCCAGGGAGAGCCCAAGAGGAGACTGGAAACCAGCTCTACACAGCCAATATGTGTGCTGGGCAGTATGAAGAACTGCCTCCCAAAGCCGTAGCATCAAAAGTAGAGAATGAAAATCTCAACCAAAGGGGAGACCAGGAGAAACAGACATCTTCCTCTGTGGATATAATTCCTGGCTCCTGTAACTCAAGTAATAACTCCCATCTGCCCTTAACATCACGAGCTGAAGTGTGTCCCTGGGAGTTCGAGCCCCTAGAACAACCAAATGCTGAAAGAAGCGTAGCTTTACCTGCCTCCTCTGCTTTAAGTGCAAATAAGATACCAGGGCCTCGGAAATAGGAGGTCCGGGACACTTTCAAAGTGTACCACCCTGGGAAGAAAGGGGGTAACCCCGAGTTTGATAAAAAAAAAATAGATCTGAAAATCAAAAGTTACCAAGGAATCTTTCTTAGCCTGGGGAAACACGGCACATGGTGCGGTAGGGTGAAGGCAAGGGCCAGAGAAGGCCAGAACAAGGCAGTTATGAATCATACGAAGGAAGTCCGATTCCACCATGAAAAGCCAGGACAACGCTGGGGGACAGCTTAGCATTTCAGCATGTTTAAGGGACATTGCCCTGTCCGTCTTTACACATGGGATTGAATGGTTCCAAGCAAGCTTCACCAGGAGGCATGGAAGACAGGCATGCATTTTAAGACGGGAAAAACTTAGATACATGTGACTGTAATTCTAAGTAGCCTACTGAAAAGACCTTCATTACCTATTTAACCTTGGTAGCACTGCTAATTTAACGCACCCCGATACCTTTTATATACACGACTGCACTTGTTTTCTTAAAATCTATGTTCTAGTACATTGTTGTGTCTCATATTCAAGCATTCCAGATTGTATAATTTTTGCAAATAACTTTGATAGTATGTGACACAACACATTATGCAATCTGCAGCTACTCAATTTGTCATCAAAACCTACCAAATACCTGCTATCATCTATCAAGTGTGGTTGATTCTTGGAGTACAGTAAGCATTCTCTGGCTTAGGAAGCCATAAGAGTTATGATGAAAACCTTTAGTTTGGGCTGTGGTTTATCTAGTGAAGTTGGGTTTGACTCTTTTGTTTCCCATCATGGTTTGTTGTAATGTCTTCATGTTTTAAAATATAAGTTGAGTTGCTTGTTTTACACTTCTTGTAGGGACTCTGAAGCTTTATTAATCTTGGAGATGAAGTGGTCCTGCTTAGTCACGTGTTTCAGTAAGTTAAGGACAACTTATCCATTGTTTGTTCCAAGTCAGAACTAAATCACCCCCAATGAATCATCCTTAACTCTTTCAGTATTTCACATTAGCATTTCCTAAGAAAGAAACTGAATGAGGAAGCTATGCTGTGCATTGTTACCAACAGAAGGGCCAACCCTAGGAGCGACTTAAGGATGAGAGCACACTGCAGGTCCAAGAAATTGCCTTTCATGACAAATACAGAAAGGTAGCTCCTAATAGCACTTTTAAGGGATTATTTTTATAAAGAGAAAAATTAATGATAGCATCAAGACCATTGTATGGATATATTTTTATTATGCATACTGAAAATATGATATTTTAAATTACCTTAAGCTATTTATTCTCATAAACTTTTATTCATTGCTTTACCTAGGTACAGAACCTGCTGGGCTCAAATCCCAAAGAGATTTTATAACTTGGTTTACTCAAAGCCCATAAGTGATATGGGTTCTTTATGCTCCCCAGTACCAGAACTTACAAGTCCTTCAAACTGTCCTGGCAAGCCACCTAGCTCAAACAATACAAAGCCTAAGATGGGTCTGCATCTATCAAAGCATCTCTTACAGAACTTGCTGCATTCCATGCAGATCTCTAGCTTAAACATCCTGAGCTGCTGACGTACCTCTAAGGATTGCAGTCTTGAAATGAGACTCTAAAATCCAGGCACGTTTTATTTAAAGATGAATCACTTAAAACTACAGCCCAGGCTTGATTTTTCTCCCATCATAAACACTAAACAACCACTTATGCGACCAAGACATTTCCAACCAAAAGTAAAACTTTGGTGAGCAACCAGGAGAATTTGCTAGGAGGATGGCAGGTGGGGAGAAGGCTCAGAAGGGAGATACCAGGCTGTGCTTATACTTTGTATCTATCATCAAACTTGTCTCAGTGTTTATTTTTGTATTCAGGAGTAAGCAAGCACTTGAGGAGTTGGCAGAGCCGGGCATGCCCGATCGCTTGCTTCATTCATTACTCAGGTTGGTGGGGTAGGTTTGGAAAGCTATAGAGGTTTTATTGCTAACTGCTGCCTTCACTGATCCCTGTCATCCCCGACTTTCCAATCAAAGCCTATCTACTCTGTAACTTTAGAATCCTATTCTGAGGAGCATTTGTGAACTTGGCTTAGAGTTTGTAGACTCATGTACCTGTTTCACTTGTGTCTGAGATCTGTTAGTACTAGATTTGCCTCTGAGAACTAAGCAGGCAACTGCCACTGACTTCATTGCACTTTAGGATGACCCTGCTTGACATGGGGCTCACAGAAGATTTGCCAAATTATATCATAGTGACAGTCTGCCCCGCCCCTATAGATTACTCTCCACCATCACAAATCAGCACAAGTAACTAGGGTCTTTCCTAGAGCTTCATCTTCATGACTCATCTGCAGAAGAAATGGAACTCCGTCATTCGGGAAGCTCTTTTCCCAGTCTGAGAACAATAGAAAGTGCACACAGTGTGAAGGTCTCACAAACATTTGCTAGGTTGTCCTTTCAATGCATGTGCAGGCTGCGCCCTGTTGTTGTTTTAAGCCAGGGTTTATAAATAAGTAGATTTATATCCGTCTTAATAGAAGTGTATATTTTATGCAAGAATTAAATGCTTTACAACATAAATTATTACTCCACCTCTCGTAAGCTTCGGTGGCAATACAGATTGAAGCCCGACAGTTGTCTTGTACTTGCTTCCCAGGTTTCTGCATGCGAGTGGTGATAGGTAGGACTGACGACACACTGTCTTTGCCTTCTAGCGCTTAGCAGCCAAGAGTTGTAGAGTCAACAAAGCTGTAAGTCTCTTCACTTAACCTGTGGTTCTTCTAAAACTATTATCTGAATCTACAGCATCCCACCATGGAATATTTGGTAATTTATGTTGTGATGTGTTGCAGCATGTAAATAACTATAACTTCTCTGCAATAAAACATTTATATGAAAGTTATTGGTGTGTCCATCTCTCAAAAGTTGATCATATTCATCCAACTTATTCAAAGGAATTACATATAGATTTATGACATTGGTTCTTCTGTGTGTGTGTGTGTGTGTGTGTGTGTGTGTTGTGTTCTGGTCCTGGTTTCTTTCTTCTAAATTTAAAACCTGTTGAAAGTTCTTCAGTTCTTCAGTAAAATATTTCTATAAAAATGTATTTCATCCCACATAAGCTGGTCAAGATGTTATGTATTTTATGACATTTTCCCCCATGAATATTTACAAAGACAGAAAGAGTATTACTCCAATTTGGGCTATTTTTCTCCTCAAACATTTGTTCATAGGAAAGTGGACGGCGACGTTCGGGATCACTGTATGTTCAAATTTGCCCTTAACTGAGTAGAAGACAGACAATGGAATGTTTAAGCAGGTTTCTAATTTATGTCTCTTCTTTTGTGGTGTGAATGCCACAAACTTCCAGAAATAAAACTGTCTAATGAAATGAAAGTGGAAAATAGGAGATAAAAATAGAATAAGGGCTATGCTACTGAGCACTCACAATCTAGAAAGAAAGAAAAGTAAATGGGGCATGAATAACAAGTCCATGGCAGTCCATGTAGAACATAGCACTGTTTCAATTCAATCAGCAACTGAAAAGATAAATGGGGGTGTTTTGTGGATAAAAGAGAAAAATTATATATGTGTCAGAAGACATAATAGGGACTCAACTCTTCTGTGACATTCCTGCCTTTCCTTTGACACACTTCAAGTCCTTCCTTTTCTGTCTCAACTTCTTTGCTTCTATATGAGCTTTTGTCAGTGAAAAAAATGGGAATACAAATATATCATTAAACATTGTACCTGGCTAGCAGTGTGCCTGAGCTATCCCAGGGAACTAGGACCGCTTGCTTGCTCTAATCAAGCAATGTTCTATACGTCCCTACCGCTGGAGAGCAGATGGGGTCCTCTGTCTTCTAGCCTTGCCTCAGGATGGAATTTATGCCTCTATCTGCCAGTTTCCATTTAGTTATATCTTTCACCAGATCATGACTAACTTGAGAGCTCCAGAGTTTGGTTTATTCATTGCTGTGCCCCCCATCCCCCGTTTTTCTACAGTGGGCTTTTCCACCCATCCAATAGATAATTCTCACACTAACTTATTCGATTTCTAAGCATTGTTCAGAATACATGTGAAGGGAAAAGAGAGAACCTGAAGAAACTACATGTTCAGAATTAACATATCTATAGAGAATCTAGTGATTCCAAGGAAATCCTCAGGCTATGACTAGCCAAAGGAATCTAAAAATCTTTGGCTTTATAGGTACTCGTTTGCCAGAATATAAAAAGGGAAGGTTAAAACTTTGGCCATGGCCCATGCTTTCAGACATATAAAATTATCTTCATGTGCCTTAAAAAGTTTTAAAAATATCAGTAGCTGTTAGCTGTTTGAATTCTTGAATGTTAGAAAATTAAGCCCTGGCTAGCTCTGTCTAAAACATCTGCAGGGACTCTTACTCTAGGAAACAGAGTTTTCTGAGAAATGAGATATTTAGCTGAAATAAATCACATTGATATTTCACTGACTAGAATTTTCATCTATGTGTCTAAGCTTTGCTATATAGGATTTTAAATAGATGTAGTCATAACATGCATGCTAGATAACTATAAATGATATATGTGTGAGCCAAAACATATAAGTTACATGTAAATATATATGCATGCCCAACCTACTGGAAATAAGAAAAATAGATTGAAAGCAAAAATATATTTAACATGGCACAATATTAAAAGATCAAGAAAAATATTTTTCTCCCTTTTAAACCTTAAAGACTAACAGCTCTAAGCACATATGGTGAGTGATTTGACTTTTGAATTTGACTGTGATTTTTCCAGAGCTTGTTACATAGAGCAAGTTGAGGAACATGGATCCATTTTGTGGTCCTCAGATCAAATTTAGTATGATAAATATGTCAATAAATTAGGATAAAGCCAAAGTTAATGGATGTCCCAAAAGGAAACTACATTTTGTCCATGAAAAAACTGGAGATAGTTGTTTAAGAGCATCAAGTTAAGACCTGGAACAATGGCTTAGTACTTGAGAACATTGGTTGCTCTTCCAGAATTCTTGGGTTCAATTTTAACACCCTCATGATAGCCCACAATCATCTGCAATGGCAGTTCCAAGTGATCCAATGCCTCCTTCTGGCCTCTTAAGGAACTAGGCACATATATGGCACACAGACACACACACAGACAGTCATACACATAAAATAATAGAATAAACAACCAAAATGACTCAGGCACACACAGGCTCTGTCTCTTGGTAAAGAAGACAAAGACTCACCCTTGCCTCTGATAGTGTGCTGTTTGTGCACACACCTGTAGCCATGTTACCCAAGGGCGAAGACACATAAAGCATGGAAAAATTGAATCAAGTTACTCCCTCCCTCTTACTTGCTCTCTTTCAATTTCTATAGCTTTGAATGACTACATTTGATGATAAATGTTAAAGCAAATAGAAATTAAAGTTGCAAAGCACTGTTTTGAAAAGTTTATGTTACACAAAGGACTGAAAGAGCTGATGGGGTTTGAAACCCCATAGGAAGAACAATATCAACCAACCAGAGAGTAATCACCAACCTAAGAGCACACATGGAGGGGCCCATGGCTCTAGCTGCATATGTAGCAGAGGATGGCCTTGTTGGGCATCAATGGGAGGAGAGGCCCTTGGTTCCTGTGAAGACTCGATGCCTCAGTGTAGGGAAATGCCAGGGTGGGTAAGCGGGAGTAGGTGGATAGGTGGGAGCACCCCCATAGAAGGAGGATGGGATAGAGTGTTTCGGGGGGAGGGGCAGGCAAGGGAATAACTTTTGAAATGTAAATAAAGAAAATATCCAATAAAAGAAAAATAAAAATGTGTAAGTTGGGAGGTATTTCACAGCTGGTTTTTAATGTGTACAAGTAGGGGTAAATACCGCTGAAATGGAACAAAAATGAACAAGATCCGGAAGCCTGGGTCTGTCTTTGATATGCATGACTGGGGAAGACCCATCAGTTTACTGTTTATATTTGTCACCTGAATAAGAGATTTGAATGACAGAAACCAAGGCACCTTCTAGTTCTAAAATAAGATTTTCACTGTGTATGTGTATACACACGTATACATGTGCATATATGCACATATATGTGTATGTACCTTTTGTACAAGTATTTATCAATGTCAGTGAGTGAGTGTGTGCGAGAATGTGTGTACGTGTGTATGTGTGTGTGTGTGTGTATGTGTGTGTGTGTGTGTGTGTGTAAGAAAGACAGAAAGAGAAAGAGATTTCACTTCAGGCTATATGACTTTGCTCTAATGTATATAGCTAGGTAACTCCTTCCTTATGGACTAGCTAAGAGTTGCAAATTTTAAATCAGCTAAAGAAACCACACACAAATTGGAGTGAAATTTGTTGAACATCCTCGAGCCCCTCTCAATTTCTTTATATTTTATGACAAGAGATACGGGTAGAGTTCCGTAAAGTTTGAGATGGGATGAGAGTCATGAGAAATTTCCTTCAGTAAGCAACATGAAACTGGATCAGGCTCGAATACAAAGCTGAAAAAGACTGGTTTTTTTTCGTGATGCTGTCTGTCTGTTCATTACAATTTTCTCTGTGGCTCAGTCTGTCCTGAGAATGGACAGCCTTGACACGGAAAGCTGAAAAGACTAAGACCAAGTTTTAAGTGAGGTTCTTTCCAGTCGGTCCTAAAGGTTGATGCAACAACCAACACACAACTAAATGCAACTACACTTGCTTCTTTATTTGTTCCACTTACCTGTAAAGCCTTTTCCATTGTTTCCCCTAAGGTGATGGCTATCTTTGATGGTGAATGTGTTTCTTGGGGGTGACAAAAAGATGGCTCCTGGTTTCTCATCCAGTCTGCTAGTCTGTCTTTTATTAGAGGTTTGAGACTGTGAATATGAAGCATTATCATTAAAATATGTCTATTAATTCATGTCATTTTATTGACCTTTGTAGTCTTTTCTTAAGCATCATTTGATTAGGTGCCCTAGGAATGTTTCTTTATCCATTTCAACATCTTGTGTGTTTATTATTCTCTTTAGTGTTCCTTTAGCACCTTCTGTAGGACTTTGTAGTGGTCATAGGTCTCTTTAATGTTTTTTATCATGGAAAGGTTATATTTCTTCAATTTTAATATGTAGCATCACCAGGTATAATGATCAGAGATGACCGCTTTGGTCTTTCTTTTAGAACTTGGCATACATATACCTACGTCCTTCAGGCTTTGGATGTTTCTATTGAATAAGCATGTGCTATCTGATAGGCCTGCCTTTACAAGTGGCCTGACCTTTCTCTCTTCCAACTTTCAATATCTTTTTCTTTGTTCTGTGGTTTTAATGTTTTAAGTATATTATTTCATAGGAGTTTCTTTTCTGGTCCTGTCTATTTACTGTTCTGTAGAGTTCTACTTGATTGGACATCTGTCTCTAGGATTGGAAATTTTTCTCCTATACTTTAAGATATTTTCTAAGCCCTTGTTATTATATTCTTATTCCTCCTCTGTAGACATAATCTAAAGGTTAGGTCTGTCTATGGTGTCTCAAAATCTCTCCTTTGTGCTCTTAATATATTCATAAAGTTACCTTTGACCTCTATTAAATGATTGTTGTGGATAGCCTGGGCTTGTATTTTGATGCTAATTCCACTCATCAGAGGGGCTGCAAATTAGGAGTTGCCTTGTGAATCTTCTCCCCACTTTAACTTTTCAAATAAAGGCTTGAGCCAGTGATTTGGCAGGAGGAAAGCGGGAGGAGCTGAGACTTTGGGGGAGGAGAAAAGGATTGCAGGGAAGGGGAAGGAGCTACGAGGGATTGATGGAGAGGGTGCAGAGAGAAAAACTTGTGGCCTGGAGAAACCACAAGTTATATGGGATAATATAGATGGGAATAGAGTAGCGTAGTGGGAGATCTGCCCAATCTAGGCTTAGAGTTTGTATTGTTACTGATTGAGTTGAGATTTCTTTTATTGGGTAATTGGGTTGTAAACAAAGTAGCAACAAATGATACAATTCCTCTATCTTTTTTTTTTCATCCCTGATAGTCTGTTCACATGATCCATTCTACTGGTGGGGTTTTGTCTGAGGTTTTTATGTAGATTATTGAGGCTTTCATTTCCAGCATTATTGGTCTGTTTTTCTTCATTAATTTTGTTTATTGAATTTTATTTTAATATTTTAGCCTGAATTTTTATTTCATTTGAGTTCTTTGTGTTTGTTCTCTCAGAATTGTTGGCCTTGGAATTAGTTGAACACAACTATTATTATTTTGATTATTTTAGTCTGAAAGTTCTTTTACAACATTCTTATTGATTTTTTTTTACTATGGGATAAGTAATTTTTAAAAGAGATATTTATGTTGTATGTGTGTGCGCGCGCGCGTGTGTGTGTGTGTGTGTGTGTGTGTGTGTGCGTGCTTCTATGCTGGGATTTTGGTATTTAGAATTAGTTTGTTGGTTAAGACTTTTTTCTTCCTTTTATGCTTTTCATTTCTTTCCTTCTTTCCTTCCTTCTTTTCTTACTTCCTTTTTCCCTTTCTTTCTAAGTTCCACTTCCTCTTTCAGTAGAAAAATTTGCAAAATACAGGAGAGGAATAAGTTGTAATAGAGTTGAGATAATCTTTTGCTCTGTGAAACTGGCATTGAGGGTAACAGGCTCTATCAACCAAGTCTTTCCCTGAGAATCAACTACCATCTGGTCCTGACCAGTTTCCTGGAACTGGTTTCCTGGTCATCATAGGTGGTTCTAAACAGGAGATGCTGGATCCTTTACCTGGTACCTGAGGCTGTATTGTCTATGTGACTTGAGTGAGTTTACTAAATTTCGTTTTCTATAAAGAAGAAAATATTTGGTCTACAAAGCTGATATAAGGAGATTAAATTTAGTGAGAATTTCTTCATAGTTTCTGTCAGTGAAACTTAAGATTCTGGATCATTTGTCATTGATCCAAAATGCACATGTGTCATCCATAACACTGGCATGAGTTTTAGAGATTATGAGTTATCAGAGTTAAATTAGATGGACTCTTCCAGTAGACAATTGTGAAGTTCCAAAATTCAAGGCCAAGTAGCTCAGTTTCCTCTTTTAAAGGTATCCATACTGTAGCCAATGGCCAGCCCAGCTAAGAACATGACAATAAAGAGGGGAGGTTTAATACGAAGTAAAAAGTTTAAATTGACCAAAACATGGATGGACCCAGCCAGAACTTATGGTTGACTCCAAAGGTCTTAGAAGATAGTAAGTTTTCAGTTTCTCTCAAGCAGTGGCTTCTACGTTCCCACATGGAATAATGAGTTTTTCTGCCTCCCACTGGAGGGGGTGGGTCTGAGCTTGCAGGGAAGCTGAGAAAATTCAAGTGACATGAAGTTCAAATTTCAGCTTTAAACAATTCCCGTGGCTACTATGGAAAAGACATATTGAAAAATGAAAAAAAAAAAAAAAAACAGCTGGGGCTATTTACTTTCACACAGTACATAGTATAGTTTGGGGCTTTACAGGTTATTTCCTGTGTTTTCCTCTGAGTGTATTGCAGTGACTGCAGATTATGCCCAGTTTTATTTGTCATTTAACAATTGAATCTTAGCAATTTACTTGGATATGAAGTGTCCTGAAACAAATGTTATGTATTTTTCTGCTGGTGGTAGCCAGATGACGAGTTTCTACTAAATATGATGGAGGTGAAAGATGCTTTTTGTGATTTTCAGGAAGAGTCCAATAGGGATGACCAAGCATGCCTAGTATTCTACCTTTTCTTATAATTCCTGGAAAGTGAAGTTCTAATGAAGTTCACAAAAGACATTTTTGCATCTGGTCCCTTATTATGCTATCCTGAAGTACTGTGAACATTTTGAATACTTGAAAGAAAAATAAATCTGTATTGACAAATGACAATGACTTTGCACCGACTTTCCCCAATTTCAGCAAAACTTAAATTTAATGAATCCATCTGTATATCCAGTATTTACTGGGTCCTTAGCCACACATTCTTCCTTGTGAATGCCTTGATTCTTATGTAATAAAAGACTTTTTTATTCATTTTAACTCTGAAAACTCTGTTGTGCTCAGGAAATCTATAGGGACCTTTCTCTTAGCATTATGTCTTCAGGTGATCTATTGAATAATGCATTATTTGTTTCTACCCAAAATAACTGTACCAGTTAGTTCATCCCTTAGTGATTTAAGACAGAAAGTGTTTAGAGGGGGGAGATAGTAGATTCCTATTTTATATTTTATTGAAGGTTCTATGGTAGATATGACAATATATTATTGTTACCACATAGGAACCACATTCCTTGAAAATACCATTCCTTTCCCTTGTTGAGTGACTCATAGCCTGCCTCTGGTTCTGAGAATGCTTCTCATCACATACAAGTGATGAAATGTGATTAGGAGTGATACTCCATCTGTCTGAGCAAAGGCTTTAATATTTCTCTTTTTTTTTATCCCAAGTGCATAATCTGTGATAGATTGACTGCAATCCTCCATGCCCACTGTACAGTGAATAGATGTAAATAAGTTTACACATATTTTCTCCTTATCAGCATTATTCCTCTATCATGGATACTAGCCAAGATGCATGTAGTATATCAGATCGTCATGGCTGAAATGAGGCAGACACAATGTAACCAAAGGGGAAAATCCTTCCCTGAAAACCATGGGAATGCATGAGTTCTGACTCCTATGTCATAACCTACAGAGATTAACTAATACAGAAGTCAGGACTATAAAGTGGAATACTGCTGTAAAAGCATCCAGAAATATAGACATGAGAATCAGGCAGCAATGGGACAAAAGGTGGCTAGTTTAAGTGGAAAAATAGTAAATGTGTTGCCTGTAATTTAAAAAAGGCAGCTAATACATATGATGAACTTGTGAGTTGGAACAAAAACTGGTAAAATAAAAGGTAGAAATTATGAGCTGTAAGTGATTGGATGAATTTGACAAGATTCTATAATAAAGAAACAAACTCAGAAAAGATGGTTTATAAGCAATATTAGAGGGAGGGAAATGACCCAGACATTCTAAAATGCACAGAGCTGTGAAGTGGAACTATTTCTCAACTCCAGCTGGTAAAATAAAATGGTTTAGGCCACAAGGCAAGTTCATCTTTATTTTGTATGCAAAGAACTAAAGTGAGTTGTTCCCAAGAAATCTCTTCAAATATATGAAAGGATTATTGAAAAGTAAATAAGGACAGAAGCCTAAAAATATCAACATAGATCTAATCTAGAGAATTGATGAGTGGTAGCTTTGCCAGAGAAATAGCAGACATAGTACATTAGAAAAGCTAGATAGAGTGTAGAAAAGGAACTGAAATGAAAACTATTTTTGTAATATATTACCCAGACTTTTAAAATAAGAACAGGTATTACTAATTATATAAAGCAGCAGCAACCATGAGCCAGAGTTCGTAGAAATCTAGTCCATGTAATGACCCCAAGTGAAAGACCGCATTGGCTTAAAGTGTTAAGAGATCTTTGGTCCTCCAGCCTTTAGTACTGAAGAATAAATGCTCATCTCCTTGCAATTCATATTCATTTCAAAAGCCATATTCAGAAGTGACTATTCCATCTAGTTTCTTTGGTCTGTTTGCTTGAAAACCTTTTTTTTGCAACCCTTTATCCTTTACTCAGATGTACTGTCTATCTTTGTTGCTGAGGTGTATTTCTTGTATACAGCAGAATGATAGATTCTGTTTTCACATTCACTTAGTTTGTATTTTTAATTGGGGAACTGAGACCATTTATGTTGAGAGATATTAGTGACCAATGATTGCTCATTCCTGTTATTTGGATATTTGGATAGAGGTGATAGTAGTGGTGTGTGTGTGTGTGTGTGTGTGTGTGTGTGTGTGTGCAAGTGGGTGCATGCATGCACACGTTTCTCTGCTTGTTTTATTGGTGTGAAATTATTTCCTGTGTTTTCCTGGTTACAGTTAGTCTCACTGAGTTGGAATTTGTCTTCTAGTGTCTTCTTTAGGGCAGAATTTGTAAAAAGATATTGTTTAAATTTGGTTTTGTCATGGGATGTCTTTTTTCCTCAATCTATAGTTATTGAAAGTTTTCCTGGGTATAGTAGTCTGGGCTGACATATGTGGTCTCTTAGCATCTACAAGAAATCTGCCGAGGATCTTCCAGCTTTTAGATTCTCTGTTGAGAAGACAGTTGTAATTCTGATAGGTTTGCATTTATATGTTACTTGGCTTTTTTCCCTTGCAGCTTTTAATATTATCTCTTTGTTCTGTACATTTGGTGTTTTGATTATTTGGCAGCAGGATTTTTCTTTTCTGGTCCAATCTATTTGCTATTCTGTAAGCTTCTTGAATATTTATAGGCATCTCTTTCTTTAGCATAGGGAAATTTACTTCTATGATTTTGTTGAAGATATTTTCTGGGCCTTTGTGTTAGGTATCTTCTCCTTCTATTCCTATTATTCTTAGATTTGGTCTTTTCATGATGTCCCAAATTTCATTGATCTTTTGTGTCATAATTTTGTTAGATTTTGCATTTTTGACAGCTGTATTAATTTCTTCTATTGTATCTTCTACAACTCAAATTCTCTCTCCCATCTCTTATATTCTGTTGATATACTTGTATCGTTAGTTCCTGTTCTTTTTCCTAGGTTTTCCATCTCCAGGATTGCCTTAGTATGTGTTTTCTTTATTGCTTCTATTTCCACTTTCAGTTTTTGGACAGTTGTTTCATTTCCTTCACCTGCTTGATTATATTTTCCTGTGTTTTTAAAGGTATTTATTAATTTCCTCTTTAATGCTCTCTATCATATTCATAAGATTGGACTTATGGTTATTTTTTGTGCTTTGGCTGTATTAGGATTTCCAGGGCTGCTTGTAGCAGCATAGGTGGTGCCATATTGCCCTGGCTCTTGATAATTATGTTCTTATGCTGTCCTTTAGCCATCTTGTCCCTGGTCTTGGCTGATTTTATCTTGATGCCAGTAGGACTCCTCAGGAATGCAGGGGGAGCCTTTGTCTACATAATGGAAGTTAGAGGCCAGCATAGTATACACCTGTGCTGGCTATGCCTCAGGTGGACCTAATTTGGTAGAGACTGGTAGGGAAGGGATCCTAGCTTGTTGTTCCTGTCTCCGCACAGGTCTCCACAGCTGGGAAGCAGGCTGTTCCTGCTTCAGTCAGTGGACCTGACTGCAGTGTTCTTAATAGCTACTCATGGGATTTAATATCTTTCTATGGGTATCAAAGTACACCTCACAGCCGCACCATCCTACATACCTTCCTCCTTTTAAGGTACCTATCATTGTCCTCATGTTTTTCTGTACCACCAGAGTTTCTTTGGGAGTATAGAAGCAGGAGGAAGCAGTAAAATGCCTTTTTACTTCATAGAACTTCATATTAAAAGCTAGATCAGATAAAGTGACTGTCATGAGATGCCAGACTTTTAATCTGAGCTTAACAGTGCTCCATAGAATTTATTGTGCCTTCCTGGGAGACAGACATTTTTGTTTAATGGAAAGAAAGAAGGTAAGTTGTTCTTCTATAATGGAAACAATTTTTGTAGCATGATCATCACTGTAACCTTTCTCATTGGCTTGTGACTCCTGGGTAGTTCTGGGGAAGAAAGCAGTTCTTTCTCTTCTGGTTCCAGACTTACTTAGGCCCATTAGCTCTTCAAGTCTTTACGTGGTAGAGGCATAGTTGATGTCTCTCTTCCATAAGAATAGCATGTTGAAAGTTAAGGCTTCTGTCTTGATCTAAATCTGAAGCTAAAAGACATACAAGTAGACCCAAGCAGAGCCCAGCACACACACAGCTGCTTTATCTCCCCAGGAATATTAGCACAAGATAAAATTTGATTTGGAAAAACACTGAGAGTTTAGAATTCTTTGTTTTTATAGCATTTCCTGGTAAAAAGATAACCACTGCTGGATCCATATCCAATTTATTGATCCAACTGGAGATTTTGCTTTGTTACTTACAGCCATATTCAGGGTGGGGGATATCATTGGTATATATAGAATGGTGATTGAAAAGATAATGTGTCTTTGATAGAATGTGAAACCACCCTGTTAATGAGAAACCTATTCTTTGTGAACTGTAAATAAGAATTTCATTCTATCTACTACTTAATAGCCAGATGGTACATTTCCAATTTACATTTTCAGTTTGCTCTTGTGATGTATCAGTTGTGTCAGGTGCCATGGAGGTTGGAGATAGGAGAAGTCAGAACCTCTTTTTCTCCTAATTGGACTCAAACAATGTTTGAAGTTTATAGGGACACATTAGGAAAATGTAGTCATAAACAGAAGTAATTTGCTTCTCATGATGAAGTTTATTTTAATATAATATGCAGATTGCCATATACTGAGTGGAACTTTCTGATTAATTTTAGCTAATTTGCCTGGCACCAACATCTCTTCAATACATTAGCATTATATGAAGACCTCTATCTCAGTTTTATTTCCTTGTTGCAATGGTAAAATACTTTGACAAAAGAAACTAAAGGAATGGGGAGTTTATTTTATCTCACAATCCAGAGTGTATTCCTTCATTATGGAAAATTCAAAGTAGGGTAACCTGAGACAGCTCTCATATGCATCTGTAATCCACAACCAGAGGGCGATGAATGATTTCTTCTGTTCAGAAGAAATCACATTTCTCTTTCTGTTTATATATTCCAGGATTCCAACCAGTGGATGGGTGCTACCCATGGTGGGTGGGATTTCTACCTCAATTAATCCAATCAAGATGATTCTCCACAGGCATGCTTGGGCCTCCTCTTCTGGGTTGTTCTGAATCTTGTCAAGTTGTCAATTGGTACTAACCTTCATAATTGACACTAACCATCATACTAATTACTGGGAGGAAGCAATTCTGGATACTAAGTTTTTATGACTAAGTGGATTTTATCTTATCCATCCAAGATGATCACTAAATGTTCAGAGTATGTTATAAAGCAGTGTTTAACATGGCCACTTGAGAGGGACAAGAATCCCCCTTTTTGCCCCATTCATGCCCATAGTTGGTGACAGGTGCTGTGCTTGATTCTAAGAGCAAAGTTCCAAAAGTTTGTCATTGTCACTTGTCATTTGTCTAGCAATTTGTCTTCAAATTCTTCCTCACTAGTAACTTTTACAGTCAAAAATCTGAGGAGAGCCAGGTGTGGTAGTGTACATCTGAAACACTAGCATTTAGGAGGCTGAGGCAGGAGGATTGTGAGCTCAAAGCCAAACTGCATATAGTGAAGCCCTATCTCCAAAGAAAAAAAAAATTCTAAGCTGAGATCCAGAAGAAAACTGAGCAAAGTTTAATGTAATTATATAAAGTATTTATCCTGGGAAGAATTATTTAGGATTAACTGAATTCAGTAATCCAGTGTGATCAAGGAGAAATATTAAATTCATGCAAGAAGATACTGGATTGGATTTCTATTCCAGAGTTCCTGCTTGTTTGTAACTCCCAGTCCAGCTCCTCATTCAGAACCACCATTGCTTTCAAGCCTGACCAGTTCAACATGTTTTCAATGATGCTGTCCCTGACTTGAGATATGAGCTTCATAGAACAGAACTTTATTCTCTTAAATATTTAATATGCCTTCTGAATCCAGTACTCAATTGTTACAAAAAAGTAAAATTATGTCTATGGGTTAGGATTCAGATCCTCTAGAAACTGAGTTCATAAGTGTTAAAAATCCAATTGTGGTATTACTGTTTTGACACAAACTTAACAATTCTTGCCTGACCCGTGGTAAGCTTCCCTCAGATGATGAATCTGGCCCAGGAAGAGCTGGAAACATTTGCTTTTCCAAGATTCTGTTATCTTTGACTAATGCTTGACCTTTGGGAGAGCATCTTAACTATGGAGGGTATAAAAATAACCTGCCATTTGCATTGCACCGCTCTCCCACTCTGTTCTATAGATTATTGTTTGAGGGATTTTCAAGAGTGCCTTAACCATCACATTTTGTCCTGGAAGAACATTCTAAGAACTAATATTACTTATTCTCATTTTCTTCTTTTATCAAGAATTTATAGCCTTATTTCCAAATTTACTTATGACAGGAAAATTATAGAAAATCCAGTTCCTTTGTTAATATCCATGAAGAAAGAGACTATAAGCATATTGTTCTGTCTCTTTAGAGACGTTTGAAGCATGCTTTTTTCAAATTAAAAAAAAATTCTCATTTTAGTTTTTCTGAGAAATATGTTAGTTAAATCTTAATGATATTCTTAGCATTAAAATTTCCATATTTTCCATAAATGAGAAGTCCAATAGACTTGGGTTCAGAGACATCCCCCAACTCATAAGCAAAATAAGGCCTCTGGTTTGAATTTGAAATGTCCTCAGAGGCCCATGATGGCACTATTTCAGAAGACCTGGTATCATAGAAGGCAGAGCCTTACTGAATGAAGTGGATAGTTGGGGTGGTCCTTATAACCCAGTTCCTCTCCCATCCTCTCTCTGCTTTGTGACTGATGACATAATGTGACCAGCCACCACATGCTCTTACCACCATGATGAGCTATTATCCTCTCAGTGCCATAAGGAAAAATAAAACCCTTCCTCCCTAAATTGCTTCTGGCAAGGTGTTTGTTTGGTCATAGCAACAAGGAAAGAGGATACTTCAGCATTTAATAATTATAGTCACCAGAATGGCCAGGAAGTGTTGAAGCTGCAGAAAGCCCGGAAGACCTAGTGTAAAGGTGGAGCCTGGTAGAACCAGATGAGCTTTAAAGACCGACTCCCAGTGATGTCAAAGTGAGAAGCAGCGGGAAGGAAAGTACAACAGGGAGCATGGGCAGTTGCGGAAAAAGCAGAAAGCAGTTAATAGGAAGGAAGGCTGCGGCCGAAGGCTGCACAGATTATGGCAGATTCAGGTAGTGGAGCTTACCAGGGGCACACCAAGGGCAGCCAGCACGAAGTGGTCCCTACAAATAGTGCAGACTGGGGATCTCCAAGAGTGAAGAAGAAAAGAAGAAACTGATAGAAAAGACTGAAAATCCTGATGCTGTGACTCAACGCTTAGACAAAGCTTACATCGTGGTCACTGTAAAACGTGCCTGCTCACTTAAAAAAATATGCATTCTCCTCTTCGGGTTACAATGCAGCAAACAGAGAACAAATTGAGCAAAGTTATCACTCTTGAAAAAGATAGTCATAAGGTGTTCACTTACTTTGTAAATCTAATAATTTGAAAATGGTTCTAAAGGGGTAAGTAAAGCAGTGTCTATAATATTTCCTTTGTAAAATGAAATTTACAAGAAAGTCGATCTCCCTAGTGTCAACGTACTAATGTAAATGGGAAGGGTAATGGCATGGTAGGTTGGGGGAAGGGGCAAGGGATGTATAACCTACCCCAAGGATGCTTGAAAAAGCCATACAGCAATCTACTCATAAAAACTTATGAAAAGCATATATATGTATTTAAAAAGTAATTTAATTGGTGTCACCATACATAGAGGAATACTGTTTCTCCCCAGTACTACAGATTAACAAACAAATACCCCCTGCCAAGTGTGGGATACACCGTATCAAGCTGTGAGTCCAGTGAGTCCCAGAGAGTCCCCCCAAAACAATACAGGTTGTAGCCATTGCTCTTGGCTGCCCACTAGAACTTGTTGACAAAATCCTGTTGCTAAAGACACCACACACTTCAGTCACAGTACCTGGAAAAATTAAAATGGCACTGGGTATGTTCCTTCCTGCTGACTAGATGTCATATCACCAGCAGGTTCTATACAGGTAGATAAGAAAGCTATCAACAGCCTTATCCATCTGTAAACCCTGTGAAGTATAATAATGACAATAGTGACTGGCCCATCAAGATATGTCCATCAGTGCAATGGTGGCACAAGTGTTATGGAGACAATCAACACCTTTAACAGTAGGGGACTTATGACAGGTATATAAATCACACCAAGAACCCATAGCTGGGGGAATCATAAACCCTACTACTAATTTTTTTCTTAAAGTAACATAGTTACCAGAATGACTTCAAAATATGTATCTCTATTAATCCATAGATTAATAGAGCTCTAAGTCTTATCAGAGGTTAATACAGAGACTCTAAACTGGTCAAAGTGCAGAGAAGAAACAGCTGTGAAGGGATTGGTCCCAAATGGGATGTTGTTATAACATGCACACCAATGCTCATGAACATCACAAAATAGCAGGGTAGATTGTAAATTGTAGATTGTAAATGCCAGAAGTTGAGAAGAATTTCTGGAAAATAATGTCTTCTGGACATGATGGGGCCATTATTCTCATGAACTCAACAACTGTGGTTATGAGCACAAGATGATGCCAATTAACAATCTAGTATGAATGAACACTGAGGAGCACAGAAAATGCTTCCGTATCCCTTTGGGGTGTCACATTCTTTCTGGATCTCTGGGAGACAGGAACAACTTGCATTTGCCATTTTTTAGGAGAGTATTTGTGTTTCATCTCTTTTCTGTGGACATATCATTCTTCTTAGAGACTCGAAACTGTCGTTGGTAAGATAAATTTGGTAAGATGTACATAATGTCATTTTTCATTGTCCACTTCTTTCCCCTGGAATTTGAGTGAAGACAAGGTTCACTGGGTGATGAAGGAAGTCGGGGATCTGTTGAACAGACCCCGGGGCTTCAGATCCTCTGTCCATCACATGGCCTGGTTAGTTTATTTACAAGTGCATTTTGGTACATAATCAACATCTGTCTGTTGTTTTGTTATCTGAGCTACTTCTCTCTGGAGCCTGTTCTCTGAAAAACTTGGCCCAGGTTTTAAATCCCTGGCACTGTGTCCCAGAGCTACCCTTGGCAACCCCACTTTTCATCACAGCTCACAATGAATTCGGTATCTTCCATACCAAGGAGGAGGTACTAGGGGGTCCTTCTCTGCTTCATCGTATGTATGTTTTGCCTCTACCATCGCATAGCAGGACTTTACCCACTTACTCACGGCCTTGGTTGGTACTGTTTTCCATTTGAGGAAGTGTGCAATGAATGGAAGTATCCTTGGTTCTGGGTTTTCTAACGCTAAGTTAGACCAGGCAGAAAACTGGCTCTGATTATGCAATCTTTTTCTTCCTCCCTCTTTCTCATAATCTCAGGCCAGTGGAGGCATTTACCTCAGACATCTCCCATTGTCTGCATCCTACTTTCTTCATACTCTCTTAAAACAGATTATTTTTTAAATTTTTGAAGAATAAATTTTATGAACCAATTCCCCCATCTTAAAGTAATATAGAAAAACCTCATTTTATTTTTAAAGTTAAGCATTCACTTTCCCTGAATTCCAATATACAGTTCTCACCTAGATTGTAGTTTTGACCGAAAAAAGCTGTGTCAGAGTATCCAGAGAAATGGTACTTTCAAAATACAATAGATGGATAGATAGATAGATAGGTAGGTAGATAGATAGATAGATAGATAGATAGATAGATAGATAGATAGATGACAGCAGAAAGACAGTTAGATGGTAATATACTCATTTGAAAGTTACCAAAATCTTATTACCTATTAAATAGGTAATATTACCTATTTAATATTATCTAATATTAATCTAATATTAAAAGAATGCCATAGACATTGAGTTATGAATTCCCTATAGTAGATGGTCACAGCAGCACAGGTCTATAATTCTAGCCATTTAGGAGGTTGAGACAAGATGATTTCATGTTCAAGACCTGCTTGGATATCTTATCAAGACTCTCTCATGAGGGCACTACTCCGTGGTGGAATGTCTGCCTCCTATGCAAAAGGTTGTCACCTGAGGTTCAAATAAAGTCCTGAAAATAAAGGAAGTAGATAAACGGTGAGGTCAGTATTTATAGCTAGGTATAGCAGCCTATGTTTGAAACAGAGTGTGGTACATTTGCTGTCCTGTCTTCTAGGTCCTCTGCCTCCCTCTCCTCTTTTTTGCCTAGGATTTCACCATTTTGAGGGAGGGAAGATGTCTTTGATATAGCCAGAACTTCTGAGAATAATTCTTAATTTTTCCTGGAGAATGAATTGCTTCCTCATTACTGATTCTCTTCATAGTTTCCTCTCCTAAATATCTATAAAATTTCCCTCTGTTGCTTGCTGTTTAAGTCCTTTATAATCCATTGCAAAGTATGTAGGCAGTGTAAATAGAACAATGATGTTCTCCCCTAAATGTTCACAC
Source organism: Apodemus sylvaticus (assembly GCF_947179515.1). Classification (NCBI taxonomy): domain Eukaryota; kingdom Metazoa; phylum Chordata; class Mammalia; order Rodentia; family Muridae; genus Apodemus; species Apodemus sylvaticus. The sequence continues at coordinate 59,950,563 of NC_067485.1, read as the reverse complement.
TTTTATCTTTAAATCTGTGTTTATGTTGAGTTATATAACAAGAAGTATCAAGGTTGCATAAGGAAGTATGGTTTCTAATTAGGTTTCATTAAAAATGGATCGTTAACTCCGAGTCTTCAGATTTGAACATAGAATCTGGAGTACTTGTAGAGACCAGAAAACTGAACAAGAACTCTTTTGAAGTCATGGAGAGGGGAATAGCTAGATCCAGATAAGAGGGATAAAGGAAGAAATAGGAAGGTAGGGCTTGAAGTAGGGAGAAGGAATGACAATAAATGAGAAGAGGAATAAATATTACACTAAAGATGTTTTAAAAGACCGTAGAGAAACATATTATTTTATATTTACCTCTAATTACACAGACATACATTAACATTATACCACTTGGTATGATAATGCTTCCCAGGGAGCTATAGACTATTTAACAAAACCTCCAGTGCTAGCCATGAGAACCCCCCCCCTTCAAGTTGTTACTGTAAGCAATGGAAGGTATTGAGGATATGGATAGGCCTCAAATGATTGGTCATTGGCATAAGACCAAGGACCAATTCTGTCTCAGAATTATAATACAAAGTTTTGCCGACCTCTTCAAAGACTGGATGTCCCAATTTTCTTAAAATTAATCTCTTTGCTTCTGTATTAATCCATTTCCTCTCTTCTCATTTGTCTATTAGAATTTGGGGAGGTGGTTGTTGAAATTGGAATAAGGTTGGCCTAGAACTCATGGTGTAGCCCAGACTGGCCTTGAATTTGTGGCAATTCTCCTGCTTCAGCACTCTCAGTACTGGAATTACACACACATGCCACTGTGCCTAGGTATTTTGTAGCTATAACAAAATACTTGAGAGACTAAATACGTCATAGTTGTACTAGATGACCAGGAAGTTTGGTGTGAATCTGTGCCTTCTAGCTATGATAGGAAAGTTACTGCCAGGAAATCTCAACAACCAGGCGCATAAGACCTAAACAATTCCAATACTAGTTGCCATGCCAGTGTAGATAGAGGAAATGTCACAGGGGTCTAAGTCTTGATGAAGAGCTACAAGCAATTAACAGCTGCTGAGATAGGAAGATTTAAGATTTTACCTGGGGACAAACTCCTAAAATGCTATCCAATATCAAACAATCATCCCTAAAAGCATATATACATGAATCTTTGGAGACAAGCCATAATAAGTCTTACATCTTGTCTGTCTACCTATCATTTATATGTCTCTTTTCCTGGTTCTGTTTCTCTAAAGAACTCTAATGATGCTTTGAATACTAAGGCTGATCCTTGAGTAACAGAATTTTAAGGATAAGTTGCTGACCCGATTCTAGGGAAAATGGGCTTGATTCTCTAATTAAAATAGATTTAAAGTATTGAAATGATAGAACCAAAAAATCCAGATATAATGGGATTCACAAAATAATACTATTAATGTTATTAATGGGACAATTGCATAAAGTATTCTGCAACACTATGTCTCCATTGACACCTTATAACATTTTGTCAAACCATCACATACAGTGAGATTAGCTATTTATTCACCCCTGTTTTGGACAATGCAGGAAAGAAAAGGGCAATGTGAAAATTCAAAATTTAAGATTCAGTCACTATAGAAATAACCTGAAAACATACTTCTCCGCCCTAAAAGTAGCCATGCATCTTTTATCCATAATTTTGGCATTTATGAAAACCAAACTAGTCTAATTCAGTATATAACAGAAGTATAAAATGCATTAATTCCCACATGAACAAGTGTCAAAGTAGTTTTGATTGGGAAGGAATGAGATTCTGGAAATCAGAAAGAGAAATAAATAAGTACATTCTGATGAATCTGTGATCTCTGAGCTCAACTCATAAATTCTACCCTGTCCTTCTGAGCAATAGAAGTCACTCTTCGCCCATCTGCCTCACTGTGATTTCTTTCTTCTCCCTCCCAAGTGGAATTGAGGCATCCTTACTTGAGCTCTTTGGCTCATTAACCTTCTTTAGTTCCGTAGATTATATCCTGGGTATTGTGTACTTTTTTGGCTAATATCCACTTATTAGTGAGTATATACCAATACACACACACATAATCTTATTGCTTGCATGTGTCTGAGAATCCCTGACTGTTACATATCATAACTTCACTTTGTTGGCTTGCCATAAGGATTAAACTAAATAAGTACGTCCTCTATAAAGGCTTTTCCATTCCTTCACTGTAACCTCATAGGAATCTTCTAAGGGCTTCTTAGCTGCTATGTCAGTGTTATCTAAGCATCAACAATGGGGAACAAAGGTCATTCCAGGTCCTTCCCTTCAAATAACCCCAATTATCAAGTGGTGATTTCTGCATATACAGTTCATATAACTTTTTCAAAACATTATTTTTCCTGGATAAAAAAGGGTGAAGGTCAGGTATGGGGAAAGTGGCTGGGATAACCCAGTCAGTGGTGTGGTGGGCAACTGAGAAACATGTTTAACTCAGATCCTGACACTTTGAAGAACTGCAAAGGACAGCATACCATAAATTACAGGCATTCAGAGGAGGAAATCAACAGTTGGTGCTCTACTACAGCCATCTTTGTGTAGACAGCAGAAACCACACTAATAATGTACACTTGAAAATGTTGACACAACAATTATTAACCAGTGGCTTCTAAGGAAGGAGGAAGGAGTCCTAATAAGAGACAATGCATCTTTTTCCTTTGTTAATGAGAGAGAACAGGGCAGGGGAGGAACACACTTGGAGAAGGCTGAATTCAGTGGCTCCAGCAGGCGAGAACAGAGAGAGCTTATTGACCTGGTATTCTACTTGTGAGCTACACCTACATCCATTTCTTCTCAGTGCATATGTCAACTTGGAACATCTGCATTAAGTAGTATAGAAATCCCATAGTGAACTGTTGCTTCTATAACAGTGCCACATTCTCATTTGAACATACTTTGAAACCATAGGGCTAGTAAGCCAGGGAGCAACACAGCATGAATTGGTTTGGGGTGAACGTACATTAAAGCACACTGTACCCACTGAGTGAACTTTTAGTGGGGAAACCCTATTTATCCATCTTATCCATCTTTTGATTATAATTATGCATACATGTTGACATCACATGCATCATGGGAAATGACATTCACAAAAAATACTAGAACCTAAATCTACCAATAAAAATAGAGAACTACTCAGACCCCATCCTTAATAAAAATTCCTCTTCCTTAGATAGAATTATTCAAAGACAAGACCAATCAGACCTTATACCCTGCAGAAGGGAAACTCAAACAATAAGTGACACCCTAGAGCACTCTTTAACTTAAGGATCCCTCTACTCTCTTGTCATACTCTGTCACTCTCTGCTATCCCTTTGCTTCTGAATAAAGTGCTTTGTTACACTGTAATCTGTGTGTGCTTCTCCACTTCTTATGACAAGACTCCAAATATCTGGAAACCTTTGGTTCTTCACTACAGATATCTTATCCCATTTGCAAGAAAGTCACTACCCCGAAGGTAAGTCACAAATTGACAGTCATGGCTATGCAGTAAGAGCAAGGACACACCCCAAGGCTAATGTGCCAACTGGGGGGAATATTTCAAAATATAAAGCAGGACAGAGGGAAGGATTTGAATCTGAGATATTGGGAAATGCCATGGATACAAAGTAGATAAAAATGAAGTTTGGGAGGCCATTCATGCTCATGGATCCTACAGGGAATAGAGACTACCCAGTAGGATATTGTTAAGTTAATGCCTCTTGGAATGAGCTGTATTCTAAGTCTGTAACCACAAGCTCTCCTCCTGGACTGCCCCTATTTGCCAGCAAAAACAAATATAATTCTCTGGCACCCTATTTGTCTCAGAACACTAGACTAGGACCTAATGAGATGCCTGCAGTTTTATGCTTGTTACTACTAACTCTCAGAGCAGGAGCTGGAGCTGACAAAGGAAGATTTGGAGGAAACATTGGCTATGGAAGCATAAAAACCCAATTTGAATATTTTAAATTTTAATTAACTGTTTCTATGAATCTTATGACTGAATTTTCCAAATAATGCAGTCAAAGCAATTACTGGGGCTTGATTTTATTTCATAGCCTACACTCCTGTGGTGGATACAGTTGAGAGACTTGAGAGATGCTGGGAAATTCTAGCTGATAAAATACTGAAGAGCAGAATTGTCTAAACCAAGGATTTAATTCAGGTGTAAGGCCTCCCTGTTTCTCCTTCTGCTGCTGAAATGTGGGAGTCTATTGTTAGCTAATTGGAGCCGCGCACAGACATCCACCCACATGACCACAAGGAGCCTCTAATTTAGGCTTAGTACTGGACATGTCCCATTTATCAACTTTAAGTTAGTGTAGTCCTTTATTTATGGAATATAAGCTTATTTTCCTGAACCAAAACATCATCCTACTGTGTATCTAGGTCTGTGCTTGAGTGTGTGTGTGTGTGTGTGTGTGTGTGTGTGTGTGTGTGTGTGTGTGCCAGGCAGCTTACTCCAGGAATACTCTGCAGGCTGAACCCTCTGAACCCTGAAATTACCGGTGGCTGTCATGCCCACCTAGCATTTATGTGAGTTCTGTGGATCCAAACCCCAGCACTTTTACCACCGAGCCATCTGTCTAGCCTTAAGTGTTCAAAGGGGAGATAATTTGGCAACTTCATAAAATTATATGATGGTTACAAAGAGATAAGGAGGGAGCCTTAGTGATGTGGCCCAGATTTTACATACAGGAGATGTTCAAAGACAAGACATTAAATAAATGTCCCTGTAACCCTTAGGCAAGAGTCATGAAGATGAAAGAACTGACTATTTGACACCGCGTCATAGATTTGAATAAAGTGGTTGTTACAAGTAGAAGAAAACAGTGATGTAACACAATTCCTAGGTCCAAGTTCTAGTTAGTCCTTTTCAACAGTTCTGTAACTTCAGACAAAGCACTAACTAAGTCTCAACCTCATCATTGTTGCAATGAGAATAATAAAGGATGTTTGGCCCACCCCAAATGCAATTAAGCACGAAAGTTCCATCCGTGTTTATTATTAGAAAGATGTACTTAAGACTCTGCAATTAGTCAGAACTGTGCTCTTCCTGGTTACACCTCATTATGGTCACCTTTAAAATGAGTTGGGGTTTAATGAGTCTGAAAGGAGAGCCACCTCTATCTGCATAGTTCACCTGCATGACAGCAGTTGCAGAGGAAGCAGATCTGGGCTCCTGCTGTTGGATCTGTTCTTTATTTTAAACTGAAGAATGCAGTGATTCTGTTCAAACCATAAACAACCATGCCAAGGGCCCAGGTTGTTTCAGTGGATGAGAGCTGAGAGTCCAGAATGAGTTGAAGGCTCTATTTATAGTTTTTAGTCAAAGGATAAAAATCAGACTTTCCTGTGTGAATCATTATTCTGAGTCACACAATGCCGCTGGGCCAGGATAAAATAGCTCTCCAACCCAAAGCACCCATTACCTGGGAAACAAAGATACGGAAGCTCAGGGCATTGGTGGCATTCTCTGGGAAGAGCCTTTTGCCTCAGTCTGTACAAATAGGCCAAGCAATAAAATCTGCTGTTCAATGGGAAAAGAGAGGGAGTGTTCTTCAACAATTCCTTGGGACACAGAATTAAAGATGACTCAAGACCAAGGCAAGGACAAAAGCAGCTTGTCACTCTACATACTATTCAACAAATAGTTTAAAAATATCCGAGTCTTCTGCACAAGCTGGAGTGCAAAGTCTATGTTTCTGTGGTCAGGGAAAGAACACAAAATGCTTGATTTCTCTGAGAATATATAAGATGTCATCACAGGCAGACGATTAAGTACTACCCCAGCACAAAGGCTCATATTGAAGAATGGAGACACTGTGACAGAAATTTCTTCAGTTTGGAATGTCTGGGGCACACAGATCTGAGACAACTTGCTCAACTAGCTAATTAGTCAGAGAACAGGAGCTAGAATGCACAGAAATGCACAGACTAATGAGCAATTAAAGTCCCGATTTTCATCCAAATCAGAAGAATAGTCTCCAAGAACTGCAGATTAGTACAATCAAGGACACTTGGCTTCATAGCTGGGTGGCACAAGAGAGCACATGTCTTCTGATTCACTCATGTTCCAGATGAAACAGGATGCTCTGGAGTTGAGTGTTTGTCAGACCATCATCAGTTGGTTAATGATAAAATGAGGGTAGAACCCTAGACTCCTGGTCTTTCCTTAGCAAGCTTTCTGTTTCACTAGCATTCAGAGTCTTCTTGGGCAAAATTCTAGGCTTGATTATTAAACAGATGGCTTGGGAGCATTATAAAAGAGAAAACAGTTATTAGCAGCCAGTTTGGGTTCAGTAAGAACAAGCCATGCCAGGATAATCTCATTTCGTTTCTTAATCATTTACAAACAATAGGACACATTATTGTTATTGCAAAGTGCCAAGATGGCAAGCCATCAGTAGACTTGAGGTGATCTCTATTTACTCACACTAAGACTGTAAGTAATAGGACTTGGTTTGTACTTTCCTTCTTCTTGCTTCCCGGAGTATCTTTAACCTGGATGAGTTTATATAATTAGAGAATCTGTGATTACTAAGTAAGTACTGGAATAAAAATACTTAAAAATAGCATCATTAGTACATATGTACAGGGAGTTTCTGATTCCCTGGGTGGTTTTCCTGGAGCTACTGGCTAGGCACCATGCAGCTGAAATACTAAGAACCCAACGAAAGAAGCTGGCATGGCTGGGTGGTATGTGCAAAGGCACATCTCAGTTTGTGATGCAGCTGAGATAGTCAGCTTTTCCATGGATCATTCTTGTATCTGTTATTATCAATACTGAAGATACTTTAACATTTTTACAATAGATGAAAGAGCTTTACCTAATAAACTCACCAAATATCTATGTAGATGAATTTTCCAGCAGTTTGGCCCACTCTAGTAGGCTAGAGGTCAAGAAGAGGCTTTTAATACATCCAGATGAGAGAAGAAAACCAGCCATGCTAGTAAATTACATACTGTAGCATGAATCTTAAACAGTGTCAGAGATCTCTGTGGCCTCCTCAGTCTGCACTGCAGCAGACTTTATGACATCTCAGGCCCTGACTATCTGTACTGTTCCCAAGGTGAACCTTGTGCTCTGTTCTTGGCTTTTCAAAATCTTATATCATCTAAATGGAAACTATACTCCTTTCTAATATAATAATCAAATATTTTGATTAAATTTTCTTCCTAATACAAATGTTGTGCAAATATTCTAAAACTACGGGAAAGAATTGGTTGGATGTGGTAAGATAAAGGTTAGATGAAGCTTGGTGGAGATATGGACAAGGGGGTTTAATGGATCTTTGAGGTTTCTGTGCTAAATAGTCTTTAAAATTCCTTTCTATTTTGCAATTCAATCATTGCAAAGTGGAGTCCATGCCCTCTGAAAGTCAAATGACTGCTATTTTGTAGCAGTTATGGAAATGGATGTTTATTTCTTGTCTGCTACCCTCTTGGTGCTTGCCTGTACAAGGTGACACATGCCATATGTGCTTGGTATGCTCAAGACCTAGATAAATAGTTCGGAGAAGCCAGAAGACAGTAGGAGGTTCTGGGTTCCATGGGTGGCATTGAGTAACAAACAGATGCAGAAATTATATCTCACCACATCACAGTGTGAATGATGAGATTGGAAAATGGTCTAAGAAGAAATAACCTGTTAGTTCTGATATGTTTGTCTAGTGGACATTATTTCTCAGTGGCAGAAACTGAGCCCAAAATACACTTTTACTTTATACCAACTAACTCTCAAGGAGACATTTTCCTGATCTGTTTTAGGTGGAAATCTCCAAGATCCATCCAGACAAGTACATAGCAAGGCACAGTTTCTTTGTAGATTTTGTAGAACTAAAGTGTGTATTGTGAATCCTGCTATCCACATATCCGTGTGGTTTCAGGGAGAGGATGGAGGCAGGGGTCAGAATCCTCATTCCAGGGTTAGTCCTAATCATTCAAAAATTATTAAACATTTGCACCATTTTCCCTGCTTTTCAGCTTCAAAACAACATGAAAAAGGATACTTAGAAGACAATACCTGTATAATGAATACCATTCCCAAGTCATGACTGGATAAACACGTACAAAAGGCAAGTTGACACAAGGGAAAGTGAGGTGAAGAAGAACTTGGAAGAATGAGGCTCTGCCTGGGCTTTGTGTTGTATTAGTTATGGCCTATTCTGAGTCTCACATTCTCCATGAATCCTTATTTGAGAGGAAGGATTCTTGAAGGATGGACTTTTTCAACTGAAGCTTGAAGGGTGTTCCAAGAATTTAGCCATATGAACAGGTGTTTGGGAAGAGTGTGCAGCAGGTGCAAGGATCTCCAGGGAAGGCAAAACCTCAGATTTTGTCCAAGGAGATTAAAAGAGGCTGGCACAGTAGAGAGCAAGAGAGATAGAAAGGCAGAGGAGCCAGAAGGAGCCTGATCATACACAGCCTTTGTGCTATAAGAAAGTTTGTTTCAAGCACTCTAGAAAACAATAAAAGATTTGACTAGAGGTTCAATGAGCAATCAATACAGCTTTCTAAAGTCATCACAGGAGAACAGACTGTAACATTATGCAATATGTCAGGCTTCTCTGCTAACAAATGAAGCTATCTAGGAAATATGGAGGTTATCAAAGGAACAGGGGGTGGCTGAGGTACATTTGGAGGTACATCTGGGAGTATTGGTAGCTAGTTGGTGAGATGCTGCTGTATGGATAAGTGGTTTGAGAGATCTGGTATCCATGCTGATGTAAGACCCTGTTGTTAATGTAGTGACATTGGCCTAGATTGTGACTCAGACACTGGAGCCCCTTGGTAGACATTCTTTTAAACCTACTCTGCCATATGGAAGGAAGTCTCACTTACAGACATTTACTCACCACGAAGCTGAAGGACCCTAGTGGGTCCTCTTGGTGGGCAGCTCAGAAAACTATCAGCAACTATTAGTGATTCAGTTACTTCTCACTAGAGTTCATCTCTCCTTACTAAATCAGAGTTCTTCCTTTTGAGATGAAACAGTTCTCATAAATCAGGACACTATCTTGAGCTTGCCTGGTCTATGATTGATTTCCAAGAAAGATATTCCTGTTTTCTGTCTAAGGGTGTCAATACAACATCCTTGATAGCCTTTCTAGTTTTACAAGTCATTGGACACTGCAAAACATAATTCACAAAGTAAAAGAAGCCATGTAAATAAATTACTTTTTTATTGTTATGAGCAAATGTCCAACATAAAGCAATTTAGTGGAGGAAGAGTTTGTTTGGCTTGCAGTTTAAGGGTATACAGTCCATCAGGAAAGAAAGGCATGGAGATAGAGGTAGCTCTCAGCTGTGCCAGCCAGAGCATCTATCTGCTTGCTCACAACCCAGCAGACAGGAAACTGAGAAAGGGCAATGGTGACATTCAGCTGGCTTTCTCCATTTCCCCTCTTCAGTCGGACTGGGATCCCATCCCAGAGAATGATGCCACCTACACTCAGGGCAAACTTATTCCTCAGTTTATCTTCCCTGGATATGTTCTCACAGATGCGACCAAAGTTGTGCCTCATTAATCCCAAGTCAGTTCTTAATGAAAATTAATCACCACACCATGCAATTTTGCAAGCAAGCCTTAAATCAAACTATGTGATATTGTACAGAAAATTAAGTGGTTTATTGGCTGAATTTTTTGTGTTTTGGCTGTGAATATGGGAGCTTTTTAGATATGTTACTTTTCCATAAAGGATTTAGGGCCACCCTAACTCTAAAAGATGCTATATAAAATCTGGTTCTATTTCCAAGGCTGCCATAGAGCCAAATTAATTCCTCGGCAGTCTGTACATTCATTTATGCATACATACTGTACCTTCCATAGCAGAAAGGAGTTCACAGCACAGATTGAATTCAATATGCTTTCCCTGAAGATGTTATTTTGAATAGCAGAAGTGCTATTACCCAAAATTAAAACAGATAAGAATATTAATTGCACAGTGATTTCATTGCTACCATGTCATCTCCACTGATGATTTTCTATCCTTTCCAATTATAAAGCCATCAAAGTTAAGTATGTTAGTTTAATTAGAAAATTTGTGGTCAAGTCCTTATTTGGAAAGGTTGTGTTCCCAAATCAGAATCTGACAGCTATTGTCTAGGGAGAGGGTTTTTAGTGGCTTCTTAGCATCATTATTTACATTTTAGACATTACAAAGCAGAAGATGCTGGTATGAAGAGAGCAAGGTGGAATGCCTTTCAGTTTGCAAAGTGATATTGCTCTATTAAATTAAAAATATTTGAAATGGCATTTGTTAAAGTTAGCAGTTACTGAAAACATTATAATCATTGTAGTCTTTCTTGAGAGGAATTAAGTAGCGCATATCAAAAGCAATGAAAGGCTCATACCTTCCTGTCTGCAAGATGGCTCAGCAGGTAGTGAAACTTGAGCTCCTGATGACCTGAGTTAGATCCCCAGGACACATATGGTAGAAGGAGAAAATGCACCTGTGTACAACACACACACACACACACACACACACACACACACACACATACACACACACACACCAATGAGGAAGTGAAAAAAATCATTGACCATTCAAGCAGCTGATAGTCTATGACTCTTAAATGATTATGGTTTAAAGACTACCAGCATGAATAGTGTTAATTACATGACATTCAGTAATGAGTTAGGTAGGCTTCATGATTATTTGAACAAGTAAGTGTCTCATATATAATGATTAATTGGTCCTGGTTGACCTTACTGCTTTGTGGTGACTGGTGTATCTCTCTATGCAATTCTGTCATTCCTACATTCATGTTGAACCTAGGCCATTATGGAAAAGAAATTGAGAAATGGAAGCTGAGCCACTGAGCACACGAGAGCAGGGTGTCAGTAGGTCAAGTAAGTACCAGTGGCATGGGTTTGACTTCTGAACCTTATAATCTAATGGACAATAGTGAGTCTCTTTTTGGCAATCCTTTGAATCTGAATGTTGTACAGACACAGCCCTGGCCCCATCTTGCAATAAAACTATGCAATTAAATGACTGACAGCCCACTCCATAGACAGCTGGACAGGAGCTTAGATGAACTGGGAAGCATAAATGAACTACAGACTGAGAAACTGTGTGGAGGAGAAAATCAGAATAGGGACATTGAGGAGCTTTACTTTAATAACCTTGATGGTTGAAAAGGTAGAAATGTTTGTTAAGGATCTTGAGATAAGTTAGGCAGTGAAGAAAGCCCTCTCTGCTCCAAGAGGGCTAAAGAGACGCCACGCCTTTGGTGAAGAGTCGCTTCAAAAGGGGAATTTTTCCTTCTGTCCTAAGATAGGCATGAGGCTGTTTTGAAAGTATGAGAATATCAAGGTCAAGTATCAACTGGTATGGCTTGTCCTACTTTGCTGATATGCCCCCACTTCTTACCTACATGAAATTCCTAGAAAAGAAAACAGATATTCTTCTGAAATAGCCAAGGGCTGTGAGTCTGTTATGGCTGCACATCCTTACATTTGGTTGTAAATGGCCTATAACAGACATCTGTGCCTCTAATACATGATTCCATGTAAGTCATCATCCATCATATCATCAGTTAGAGGCACTGAATCATTAGTTTTTCCTGAAGTGGTCTTGGGAGTAGCCCTCTGGGGTGGACTTCCTCTCATTCCAACAGTCATCTTCCCCAAGGTACCTAAGTCTTTTCCTAGAACATTCTTCGTCCTTGTAATACCAGCTGTTAGACCAATGCCAAGACTCAAAGCTTTTTCTCTGAAACCCTGCCTTGTGTGTCTGTCCATGATAAAGAAGATGATAAAGAAGTAAGTCTGGGGTTTAAGTGAAGCCACCCCAGGGGTCACATGGTTTCACAACTTATTTCTATGGTTTTCGGATGATGTTGAAAATGTCAAATTGTTACATTTTTTTATACCATACTTTCTTATAAAAAAAAAAGGATTGGTAGAATCTTGCAGTAAGGCAATATAATGAAAGAAAGGAATGATCAAATCAGGACAAAGGAAAATAAGCAGCTGCTAGAAGTAGGGATACCACACATAATGCATTTTTAATGTCCTGAGAAACAGCTGAGCTTCTGGCCTTGCTATCGAAGCACAAATGGAGAGTTTCAGGTTTGTACTAATAGTTCTCATTTATAGAGACTTGGGGAAGGTTTTTAATGGGGCTCAGTGGGAACAAAGTTGTCTTTCTACCACTCATGCTATCACTCAAATTGAGTTACTCAGTTTGCTATCTGAAGACAGATAAACTGTGTGATCTTTTCCCTTGAACATTATTAGCTCCTGTAACAAGTGTGACCTTGTAGGGATGGAAATAATTACTCCCTACGATGGTTAGGGTTAATTTTCAATGTGACAAGGAACCTGGGAGACCTCCTGGCATCTATCAGGCATTATCTAGGCTTATCTTAACCTCTAAGCATACCTTTGAGAGACTAACCTAATATGGTTAGTTGAGACAGGAAGATCCACCTCATGGGAGTCCACTGTCAGGGGCTCTAATTCCTGCAGCAGGATCCCGGAGTATCAAACAGGAGAAAGAGACCTCAACTTGGGACCTCATTATTGTCTGTTTCTTGACTACAGACAACTGTGATCAGCTGTCTGAAGCTCCTGTTGCTGCAATGTCTACCATGGACTGTACTCTCAAACTGAAACCAAATTAAACTTCTCTTTTGTAAGTTGCTCTTAGCAGGTTATTTTAACCACAGCAGCAAGAGGGCTGATAACATCCTTGCTTTAAACATTTCTGTTGATGCCAGTGTCCTTCAGAACACAGGAGCGGTGAGTTAAAATAAGCCACCATACAGGCCCACTTTTATCTTAATTCTCCCACTCAGTGAAATAAGTGCCCCAAAACATTCCCAAGAACCACTCCACATTGTCTCTCTGGGTCTCACAGGAACATTTAAAGGTAATACAAGGCTTTGGGATCACAATGTTCCAGCTGGTTAATAAGCTAGCATTGCTGGCACTGCAGACTGTGTTTAAGAATAGTTGGTAGCTTCTCCTGAGTCACAGACTCAGTGTTAGAAAGGTTTAACAAATGTAATAAACATATTTGTATTGGACTGTTGATGTTTTTTTTAAATTAACTTCCATAAATGGAGCATATATTGGCAGTGTAGAGAACAGAACTTGTGATCAAGATCTACAGTCCCAGACCCTTGTACTTAAGATGGGGAGTCCTTACCACCTCAGATTTCTGTCTCCTTATTCACACTGTCTTTGTTAATTGTGAACTCTCTGTGTGGTTGCATATACATGAATGTGTGAGCACTCATGCATGCAGAAGCCAGGGCAGCACACCAGGTATCTTCCTCTATTATTCTCTGACCTAGTCCTCTGAAACAGGGTATCCCACTAAACCAGAAGCCATCTCAGCAAGTTTCTGGAAACCAAAGGTTCCCTGGGATTGCAGGCATGAGTGGTTTTAAAGTAGGTGATAAAGATTTGAACCCAGGTTCTTCTGCTTGGATAGCAAGTGCTCTGTATTAGTTGGGTTTTATTGCTGTGAAGAGACACCATGACCAAGGCAACTCTTATAAAGGCAAGCATTTAATTGTGGCTGGATTACAATTTTGGAGGTTCAGTCCTTTATCATCATGACTGAAAGCATGGCAGCATGCAGGCAGTCATGGTGCTAGAAGAGCGGAGAGCTCTACATCTTGATCTTCAGGTAACAGAAGGGAACTGTTGTTGGGGGAAGTTTTGGGCTACCACCTTTATCTCTGGACCAGTGAAGCTACCAGCCCCCACCCAGATTCCTTCTTGCTCTACCCACTTTTAGCTCTGGAAGGGGACTGTACCTTCCATTCAGCAATTAGCCCCCAGCTTTCTTTACTAGCAAATCAAGAACCAATTAGGGAACAGGACCTTAGCATCAGCTCCGCCCCCTTCTGACTGTCTTCCACAGGTAGCCAGGAGGAGAGGAAAGTCTCATTCCTACTGAACAAACTTAAACACATGTGTGTGTGTGTGTGTGTGTGTGTGTGTGTGTGTGTGTGTATGACCTCAAAGTCCCACCTCCACAGTGATTACTTCCTTTAACAAGACTACACCTACTCCAATAAGACCACACTTTCTAATAGCACCACTTTTCATGGTCTAAGCACATTTAAACTACCACATGCTCTCACCCAGATTCATCTCCTCTATTTTTAATCTGCCTGTTTCTATCATATACCAAACAATTTGGAGGGAGGAGTCAAATTCATTGTAACAGCTCGTGTGTCTCAGGATTCTGTCAGTTCTAGGTCTCTTAAGGGAAGGGCTCAGCATCTCGAATTTGGAAACAAGATGCAGACAGAACTAGGCCAGCTTTTCAGAAGAGAATGGAGCCCTCAGAATAGAGAAGGGGGGCTGACTTTCAGAACCAGAGTGGTGCAGAGGAAAATGCTATGGCATCAACAAAATGTATAGAAGATGCTGGAGCTGAAAAAGAAAGCCTTAAAAAAAAGGGAGGTGTGCTCTGGAAAAGGATGAAGAGAAACAGAAAACACAAAATGCTCTAGCAGTGGAGTTTCTGGATCAAAGATGTGGCATGATATTTTTCTATCTATAAAAAAGTTCATTTAAAAAAAATACCTCCACAAAGACTATGATGCAGTTGCTACAGATGCCCACACAAAACTAGGCCACATCCCCTCGATGCAGCAGTGGTTTTTCCGATTTTAGAGGTATTGCTTGAGAGGGACCTTCCTGTATCAGGAAGGCCTGCTCTTTCTGTCTGGCTCTCTAAGCCCAAACCTGTGCAGCTGAGTTGCCAGCTAGAGAAACTTCTTCCAAACCAGACTTCCCAGTCAGACTCCCAACTCAGAGACTACAGTAAGGTGAGTATATTGGTAAGAATAGCTAGGTTTCAGAATCTCTGGTAGAGAGGCAGTGGCTGTAGCTCTGCCTGTCATTGCTCTGCCCCATCAGCTGGCTCTGCTGCACTTTTGCTGACTCAAAGTCTGCCAAGTAGACCTTATTCCAAAAAGTATCGGAGAGAAAAAAGTCCCATACAATTCAGAGAAGACAACAAATCCTAATTTTACATTTCAACAATGGTGGGCTTCATATATACACATATACACACATACACATATACAAATATATACACATATACACATATACACATATACACATATACACATATACACATATACACATATACACACATACACATATACACATATACACATATACACATATACATATATACACATACACATATACACATATACACACTGCCACGCAGCCACAGCCAATGAGAGCAGAGTGTTTGCCTCACCCTTTCTCTCAACATTTCCTTCATAAGCACTCTCCCCAATCCAGTCTACACAAATCCTGTCTCTCTAGGTTAGCATTGCTTTTACTAGAATTTAATGTGATTATGTTTATATCATACTTGTAAAACTTCTGTCCCACTGCCGAACATCTGGATTGAGGAGAACAATGTTCTCCAGGAAGGTTTTTCCTGGTGTCTGGCTGTGGCTAGTGTTGGCTGCTCTCCACCTCCAGCTCTGCATACCTGGACCAAGCCCCCAGACATGCTAACACAGGACCATCGTGGGGAGTTAGATCTTGTACTAGAGGTAGATGTTGGCCAGGCAGCCAGTAAAGGTGCAGGGTTGAGATCAGCTTTTGTAATTTAAAGAAAACCTCTCTTCAACCTAACCTGCAAGCGTATTAGCATAAAGTAATTAATATTCCACTTAACACAAGAGACGCTGTAAATGTGTGATACAGTCTCTGCCAGTCTTCATCACTTGCATTTTAATTTGCTGAACACATTTTGCAGAATTAACACATTTCCACTGAGTGGCATTGCTCTGTCTACGTGCACTGGTTTCTTGTGTTTGTGATCCCCTTCCTTCCACAAAGCTTGCTGTTGTAGACATTAATGTGCTCTACTGACCTGTTTGTTTCTAGCTAACAACTCAGACATCATCCTGAAGTCTTCTGACGGGCTGTGAACTTCCAGGTTTCCTTCTACATCCTAGGTTAGCTCCATCAGACAGTTTTATGTCTTTCTTTCCCTTAAAGTTTTGGATTCAAAGTATTTTATGATTTTTCTCTTCTGTTGCTTCCTTAGCACATAAACACACACTTTGAAATGTGTGGTTTATTTCTGAATATTTTGGATTTTCAAGCTATCCTTCAGTTTCTGGTTTCCTGTTGTCATCAAAGAGCATGGGTGGCATAGTCTAACCTCCCATCGTCATAATTTCTTCTGAGCAGGTGGCTTACCCCAGTCTGTATTTTACACACATTTTGAGAACATAGGTTTTGTTTGAGTTGACTGAAATCTTGTTCTGGGCATCTGTCTGTGTGTTTTCTCTCCTTAATAACAGAATGCCTTCACATCTTTGACTGCTGAGATGCACGTCTCTGCCTTCTAGGCTCTACTGACTTCTCTGTAGACACTTGAAGCTCTATGTTCAGGTGCACAAAAAGTTGGAAATGGGACATTCCTCCGACTCCTTTGGAACTATGCATTTTCTCACCCATCAGTGGGCTCATCTGAGCGTCTGTTTGAATGACCCTGACAGTCACCCCATCTTTCACTTTATTTATGTGGTAAGTATTTACGGTTCTTTTCCTTTAGCCTCTCTGTGTCTTTATTTCACATCCGTTTCCTATAGCCTACACTTGAGCTTTGTTTCTGTGCACAGACTGACAGTGCTTTTCAGTGACTGCTTCTCCGTTTGTATTTACTGAGCGCTGCAACACCACCAGTTCACATTCCCGTCTGTATCGCTGTATCCTCTTCCCCTTGCCTTGCACTCTTTGGTGTTATGGATTTGTAATGTTTCCTTGTGTCAGACTGTTAAATATACTCTGACTTCATTTTTTGGACTAACTGCTTTAGGCCATCCAATATGCATGTTCTATTAAATTCTAATTTCATATCATTACAGGCTGCTCACTGTGTAACAGTAGACTTATAGCACAATGTCAGTTTCCTCTTTCACGTTTGCCTTGTCACACATTTTATTTTCATGTTGCAAAATTAATAATCATCTGTTCATAGTTTGTGTTACATTCTCAATATTTTAAAATATACAAAAAAAGGACTGTCCTCCGGCCTCAGACTGCCAGGATTATAGGCATGGACCAACAAACTAAATACTTTGTTTTTGAGTACTTTTTCACTGGTTATGAAGTTGTGGTTGGTTTAGGAGTTGCATTTGGTGTGTTTGTGCATTTGCTTTTCTGTATTTTTAAAGGCATGCTCCATTGTCTCCTGACTTGTGTGGAGAGAGCCGTTACCACTTTTGCCTGTGTGGTTTCCCTCTATCCCCAGTAACCCACTGTTCTAATTTCCTCCAACTCATTTTTTAAAACAAGTTCTGCTGGGGCATGTATGGTTTTCAGTGGTTCTTCAATGTGCATGAGGTTTGGTGAACTCCAAATATCTGTAGCTATTAACCAAGTTTGGATATTCTCAGCTATAATATTTTTATTTTTTCTTTGACCTACTCTGTTTTATAGATCTAAAATTAAATATTTTCACTACTTAATATTGTCCTTCAGAGCACTGAAAATCTTATCCCCCCTTTTTTCTTTTTATTTTCTCCAGAGTTGGATCATAGTATGTTCTAAGGCTTTGTTTTCAATTTCTATGTCCTCTTGATTTGTAATGTCTCTGTATTGTTTTGAAATAATTTTACTTAAAATTTTAATTTTTCCATATGTACAAATTCTGCTAGGTTCTTTTAGTATATTTTACATCATACCCCAGAATGTTTGTGTTTTACTATAAATCCTTTAGTGAGCTTATTATAAATATGAAAATTTTATCTGCTAGCTTCATCATCTTTTTGGGGGGCTCTGACATTTTTCTTCCAAGTGATGAGTGAACTGTGCTGTTCCATTATGAACTGGAGTTCCCAGGGGAAATAAAACCACACCTATTTTAAAGATTTCACAAAACTGATGGATTGATTGACATTCCCTTGATTGTGGAGAACTGAATTGTTGCAGGTTCTGTGGCAAACTATCCTGGGCTGTCTTGAGACTTCTTCATAGCAGCTCATCATCCACCTATGTCTGACCCAGCCTCCTTCTCACTATCAGATGGAATGTACTGAGACATTTCCAACCTCTACCCAGCCAAAAGCTAAGGGTGCCATCAGAGAGCATTGAAGCCCGTGGCCGAGACTTCAGTACTTTACTGTAACCACCTACCTGAGGCTACAACAATGTGTTTTACAAGCACCTTGCTTCATGACTTTTTTGTGCTGGAGTTATAAACATTTCATAAACTGTTTCCATGTTGAAACTTGTCTTGGGGGTGACCTGACTAAGTATTTTGGGACCATGGCCACTCATATGGCTCTATAACAATCTTTCTTTTATTCTGTTTTCTGTGGCACCTTCATCTGCATGTTAGCTGTCCTTTAGAAGTAGGGCTGTTATTTGCCTATTGCTTGGGTACTAGATTTTGTTGTCTGGAACCCATTGGGTTTTGTTCTTCACTGCACTGAAAATCTGCGAGAATCAACTGAACCTTTGAAGCTTATTCTGAAACCATGTCTGAGAATGTAAAAGCATTGTCTTTGCTTTAGGACAACCTTTTGCTAAATACTAGGCATGGCCTTTCTGGGACTCTGTTAACACCATTCTTATTGAGAGCTGACCATCTCCCAGCCCTGTGAACTATGGCTGTTCTCCAGCATCTTTTACCCATCTTACTTGGGTTTTGTAGAATTTTGTACTTGGTGTGTGTGATTTATGACTCCAATATGACCTTCATTCACACCTCTGTAGACCCATTTTCTTACACATAACTCTTCTCTGGAACTCTACTCCTAGTCACCTCAAACCCTACAGACTTGGATCTTTGTCTTCTCCCCAAGACTGGTCCCTTCTTGGCATTCTCCTGACATGATTCCTGCTTGGAAAAAAAAAGCTTTCTGGCATAAAGCATCAGTGAGGTTTGGCTCTACTTGCTGTGCTCCTTTTATTTCTGGGATTCAGTTTTATATTGTATTTTATCCCAGGTCTAAAAACAGCTTTCTCTGCTGTGACTGGATATCAAATCCTGTGTCTTCATCATAGTTTGAATGAAGCACCCTTCAAAAACAGCAAAAATACTAAGTAACACAGATAATGACATAGTGGATATGATGTCACACACTTGATGGCACAGCTGATATGCTATGTGACCACTTACGCCTTTTTCAGTTGAACCACAGTACCAAAGCTGATTTGTATTGTATAGCTTTCTGCTTCTGAAAATACATTTTCCACTAGGTATTCCCTTAAAATATGGGTAAAGGAATTAATTATGTAACTTTAATGGAAGTTAAAGATACTTCTACTGTAATTTTGCATTTAGAGTATTTTTAACCTGAGAAATTGTACTTTGTCATAAGGCACTATGCCTCTTAAAGACAAATTTTGTTGTTCTATTTTCTAATGGACAGCAAAGCGCTGGGCCCCTAGTAGATGATTATAAAGAGTAGGCTCCCGCTCTGCCTTTGTCTCGTTATTTTCTGTTGATTAAACTTTAATGAGTATTTCAAGGTCAAACTCAAGCCCATCTCTCTTGGGAATCTTATCCAACAACTTCATCCTTATTTTAGTAATGATGAAGCTGAACAACTGACAAGAAGAAGACCATAAAATTCAAAGCCTTGACGTAAGGAAAACTTATGTCTGAGCCAGAAATTTTAAGACAGGAAGTTTGTGGTAAGCAGGGCAATGCCTCCCAAGGTTTCTCTCATGCATCTGGAAGTGGCCCAAGCTGGATTCCACCACTATCTGTTCTAGGAGGAAGTTCAGTGGAGAAGACGCATGCTGGTGGATTAGTCACAAACTTACAGGGACATGCTGTGGCAAGAAAGACTGCAGTGTACAGTCTAGCTGGAAAGTCAGTCTGTTGGAGAATGGAAGAGAGGATTTGATGAAGAGTTAGAATTCTCCTTATTCAAGCCCTGCTTCTCAGAACTTAACTCTGTGTTCAGATCTAGCAATGCAGCCTGTAGGTAGCCTTTGCTACTTTTTGTGGGTTCTTTTTCCTGCCCTTTATCCTCTGGCTTCACCCCTAAAACTAGATAGAAGAGAAACAAGGATAGCAGGGAGGAGGGAAATAGGAAATGCCTGAATTTAATTTCTCTTCTTCTGCTTCTTTGACCAGAGCTACTAACAAATTGTAAACAACCTCCCTAAATTACCAACAACCATTCAACCCACCTCTCATGCCCTAGCATTTATATACCTTCTGAAACATTCCCTGAACCCAAATGTCATGCAATTGCAGAAATTCTCTGCAGGTGGCAAAATTATGCCTCTGCCAGAGGATGAGGCAAATCACAGTCAGCTGCTGCAGACAGTCCAAAGAAGCCCCATATCCTCACACTTTGCATTAAAACAAAACCACATTCTTATAATATTTCTGTGTTTCTAAAGAAACCAACATTCCAAAATTGTCACTACATCAGTCAGCTTGGCTCTCAGACAAGAGAGAAGGAATGGTCAAAGTGGAAATTGTATTTCATGTCCTTCTTTGAGCAGACAAACACAAATATATTATTATTTATTCTTATTCAAATACTTATTTTTCCAAATAGTAAGTTCAGCTCTTATTTGGGGGCTTTCATGACTCCCTCACTGGTCATATTCTTTGGGGTTTACAGTGAGACTTCCTCCAGTCCAGTTTATGTTAACTGCTCAATTCAGCACAGCATTTGGTGCACCACCAGGGCCAGCTGTAAATCTAGGTTTGTTCATCTGCCAGCTTTGTGACTTCAGTGAATTATTTAACTCCTCTGAGCATTATATAACTCTTCTATAAGAGTAATGAGACCTGCTTTACAGAAACAATAGTTAAGCAGGTACCATTTGTAAATACATTTAAAGTCTGGGAGCCACCCCAAGTCCTTCAAAATGAAGACAAAATGGAGAAGCCTGAAGAACAGTGCAGACTATTGGAGATGGAAATGTTCCATCCAGAAGGGAAGCTAATTAAGAGATAAAATACACACTTCAAAATAGCTTCAGGAAATCCCTGAAACTGACAGGATTTACTCTGCTTAGTTCCCATGAAGAAACTTGGATCACTTAGGCCACTTTGAAGAGTCTTTGACAAACCGAGCCACCAATGTAGGATGGTCTGTAACCTGTAGCTAGTCCTTTGGTGGGAAGTGTGCCTTACACTCACAGACCAGGATGGTTGGAAGCGAGGTGGAAGTCCATGGAAGGAGCATGATTTGGCTCCTTCCTTTTTATCATTCTCCCACCATCTAAGGTGGCACTTATACTATGTACCCAGTTGTATTCTAGTCTATCATATACCTTTTCCTTGGAGAGGGACCCTTGGATGTTTTATTTTTCTCCAAGGCCAACATTGCAGATTTCAGATTTCCTTTTTCACTCGTCTTTCCTCTATACCATGCATACTGACCTTGGACTGCCTTGGCATCATCACTGACTCACACATTATAGTCCTGAGTTTTATTTGAGTGTATGCTCATGTTTTTCCCCCATAAATATCTGCAGAAAGTATGCATTGGTCCCAATGTCACACAAAACACAGATTGCATCTGCTCAACTAAAACAGTATATTGAGCTATTGTTTATTTCACCTTTACATTTTCAGGTACCAGAAAGTGTCTACAGCTTTTCATTTTGTCCTGTTGATCCTTGAAATAATAGAATGCAATGGTCGTCACCTGATCTTGGGACTGTTTTCCTTCTTCGAACTTACTAGCCGCCTTTAATGTTTCAAAGTTTCTAAGAAACGAGGACAGAAAAATGGCTCATTATGTGCTTTCTCCCAAGCCTAGAACCTACAGAGTAGAAAAAAAAAAAGAAAGAAAACAACTAATGCCTGATTATTGTCTCTGGCCTCCATCTGTGTGCTATGGCACAAGTACCATGATGCAATGCATTTAGTAAATTACTGTAAACTCAATTAGTGGAAACCAAAATAGGTTTAAATCCTAGAGTAACGGCATAAGGAAAAAAACAACATGAAACAGAAAGCAAGCTGATGTTGTCCTCTTCAGAACCCAAATACAGGAAGAAAGAACTTACTTAGAGCTTTGGCACTAAAGCAGTGCATGAGTTTGTGTAATTCTACACAAACTGGAATCATAGACAAATGGACAGATGAAGCATGTGTGGTGGGAGTGAATCCCAAATGAGTATGATTGTCTTGATGTCTGAAATGCACGCGTCACTGTGTATGATTTTTAAATCTCCTAATTAGCATGTAACTCCCCTCATAACTCTAAAGTTGTGTCTGCACCATCCTTGACATTCACAATAGCTAAGCCCTGGAGAGGAGAACATCAGTGTAGCTGGGTAGTTTAATACTGAGTTTAGTATCCAGAGCCTAAAATAGGAACAGATAGAAATAGACAAGCTTAAGGAATGTAGGAGCTAGGACACCATGCATGCTATCAAAGCTATCATTTGGAGAGCTTGCTGCTCAGAGGGACTCCAGTTCTGGGTACACACTGGCCATGAACACTGTGAACAGACAGGAGGCATTTCTGCATCTTATAATACTGTGCTTGACATTTGAGCATGAGCTCCGTTACTGATTGCTACTTCAAATTTCCCTTGTCAGGAAATTTACACAGTGCTTTCTTTTTTTTTTTTTTTTTTCAGTTTTAGAATATTTATTTATGGTTGTTTCTCAGCACTTGAGAGGAAGATCCTATTGTGGAGGACACTGAAAATTTTGTTAACAGTGCATTAAGAAATTAAACTATATCTTTTTTCTCTTTTTTTATTGATATATTTTTTATTTACATTTCAAATGATTTCCCCTTTTCTGGGTCCCCACTCCCCGCAAGTCCCATAAGCCCTCTTCCCTTCCCCTGTTCCTCCATCTACCTCTTCCTGCTTCCCTGTTCTGGAATTCCCCTATACTCTTGCACTGAGTCTTTCCAGAAACAGGGGCCAGTCCTCCATAACTTATGAAATATATCCACTTTCAGTATCAAATGGATTTTATGCACTTAGCCACATCTATTACTTAAGGAAGAGGTAATGGTCATGGTCATCAGGAAACCCAATATTATAATAGTGGCACAGTCACTTAAACATTTGGCAGTAAAAACATTATGCATGTGAGTAAAATTAACTGAGAGTTACTGCCCCAAAGAGCAGAGAAGTATGGGTATTAACGCTACACTGACTTACAGGAAGAGGCCTGACTTTTAAAACATCACCCAGTCCCTATGTCTCTATGTTCCTATTTACCTGCCTAACGTCCAGTTGCATGAAAGTATTCAAGCAACAGCAACTCCTCAATGTTAAGTAGAAAAATATAACACAATGAGGATGGAGAAACTATCCATGAAGAAACAGGTTAAAGATTGGACCAGATCTCCAACATTAAGGGAACACAGAAAAGTCATTCCAATTTAAAAAGCCAAAGGAAATCTTTCTTGTACCTTAGGCCTGAAATAACGTTCTCACATGAAGTTTAAATTAGAGAATACTGAGTGGCCAAGTCACCCAACAACCATTTCCTTCCACAAATATAGTGGCGAAAGTGTGAATTCCTTCTTCAAGCACCCCTGTCCTCTAAAGGCCTGTGGAATGAAGGCTTCTCCTTAGCCCCAGAGTCTATCAGAAGGTAGTAGAAACACTGCATGGGGGCCCAGTGGGGGTCCTTCTGGTCATAGTGTCATGCTCTCTGAAGAGCTGCTACACCCCAGCCCTCTTGTTTTCCTTTTTTTCTTTTTTATGTCTGGGCTATCACAAGCCTGAAACAATGAGGCTAATAAATCATGAACTGAAAACCCTTATCATGAGATACGTCATGAGCCTAAGCACCCTTTTCTTTTTTCTTTTCTTTTTTCTTTTTGAGTATCTTCTTCATTTACATTGCCAATGGTAAAACCTTTCCCAATTCCCCCTCCCAAAAGCCCCCCTCCCCAAAGATTCCCCACTCCTCCTCCCACTCCCTGCCTCCATGTATATGCCCCTCTACCTGACACATTTTCCCCCCATCCTGTCCTTTCCCTTTGTTGGGGCCTCTATTGAGCCTTTACCTGACCAAAGACCACTCCTCCCACTGATTCCCAACAAGGCTTTCCTCTGCCACATTTTTGGCTGGAACCATGTGTACCCCTTGGTTGATGGAGTCTTGGGGTGTCTGAGTGTCAGAAGTCATTGTTCTTCCCATGGGGCTATAAACCCCTTCAGCTCCTCCGGACCACCCTCCAGATCCTCCATTGGGGACCCCAAGCCCAGTCCAAAAGTTGGTTGCTAGATTCTGCCTCTGTATTTGTAAGGCTCTGGCAGGGCCCCTCTGGAGACAGCCATGGCATGCTCCTTTTGGTACAAGATTCTTGTCGCAGTGTCAGGGTTTGGTGACTGTTTATAGGATGAATCCCCAGGTAGGGCAGTCTCTGGGTGGCCTTTACTTCAGTCTCTGCTCCACACATTGCCTCCCTTATTGCTCCTGTGAGTATTATGTTCCCTTTCTCAGAGGAACCAAAGCACCCTCACTTAAGTCCTCCCTCTTCTTGAGCTTCCTGTGCTGGATGAATTGTAAATTGTTTATTCTGAGCTTTTGGACTAGCATCTGCTTGTTAGTGAGTGCATGCCATGTGCGTTCTTTTGTGACTGGGTTACCTTGCTCAGGATGATACTTTCTAGCTCCATCCATTTGCCTAAGAATTTCATGAATTCATTGTTTTTAATAGCTGAACAGTACTCCATTGTGTATATATACCACAGTTTCTGTATCCATTCCTCTGTTGAGGGACATCTAGGTCTAGCAGCCTTTTCTCCTCACAGGTTGAATGTGGAAAGCATTTTGTTATAGCAATGGGAATGGAAGGTTGAGTCCTGTTGCCAAACTTAAATAGGCGCAGAAGACGATGTCCTTTTGGCTGGAGGTGGTCTCTTGCTTCAGTTTTATATTGGGGTGAATTTTGGTATTCCTAGATGAGTACTGCTTTTCAATTTTTCATAAATAAAAGAGCCCTTGTAGGAAATTCAATGAAAAACTGAGCTGTTGACAGGCCAGATGTCTCAGTAGTCCTAGACAGTCACTAAAGGCCTGGATGACTCCTACAGGACTGTTGGTCTTCATTCAGTTACTTGTCCAGGGAAGGTGGAGATGCGTGATAAGCAGATACAAACACCCACTTTTAAGGCAGCACCATCTGATGATAGCATACTCTGAGATATCAAACACTGCTAACCAGACTTGTCAGATGAATAAACAGGCACCCCATCTATCGACTGAGGCTGCTCTCAGAGCATGCACAGACACCCTGTGAGTGACAAGAGACCTCGAGCTATTTCAGCATCAGAAGTGAGAGCCTTGTGTGATGCAACTACAAATTATTCTCCCTCCTCTGTTGCTGTGCGTAGGGCCTGTGACAGTCTTGATTGAAACTTGAATCAGCCAAAAGATAAACTGCCGGACACACCTAGGAGGGATTATGATGAGGTTATTTGAAGGGGCACCTTCTCATGGCAGATGCAGTCTAAGGAGAAAGCTTTGTTCTTTGCTTCATTGTCTACATCTCTACCTGATGAGATCATATACTTTGTCGTCGTCGTCGTCGTCGTCGTCGTCGTCGTCATCGTCGTCGTCATCGTCATCGTCGTCGTCGTCGTCGTCGTAGTCGTTGCTGCTGCTGGTGCTATTTGAATGCTGCTTTTTCAGGCTTCCAACCCCAAAGGAAGACCAATGGCTCTGTAGGAACCATCCAGGCCTTTATCACCAGGTTAGAATTGCTCAGGTATCTGGCTATGTGACTTGAGCAACTAGCAGCTCTTTGGCCTCTAGTTTAGGGAGAAGCCACCATTGGACTACCCAGATCATATCGTATAAGCCAATCTAATAAAATAAAAAAACCCTTTGATGTACATATTGATTTTAATCAGTTTTGTTCTTGTGGAGAACACTGACTCATACAGGGTCCTCTATAAAGCAACAGCTATAGTGAAGGGGACCAAGCACAGCTTCTGCTTAGTGGTCTCAGCTCTCTGCCAGCCTATGCAATACTCCCCACACCCCAGTTACATCTTCCCGCAGGAACCAAATCCAACTTCCAAGGCCCTTAATCCTTACTCTGCTCTCAAGGGCCCAGAATGGGTCTCATGTCTGTAAAGTTAAACCTTGGAACATATAAACCCTACCTGGCTGCCTTCTTTGCCTACAAGAAGGCTTCTATAGAGCAGACCCAACATCTGACCTTCTGTGGATCTGACCTAATCTTCTCTCACTTCACCTGAGCTAAAGCAGTTGACTTGGAAGGCTCTAATACTTTCCGCTGTGCCTGACAGCCCCCTTCATCTTGGATTTCTCTTTTTCTCTAGTTCTTGACCTCTATTTACATGATTTTTTTGTTTTTTCCCCACTACTATAGATGCCACCCTCTTTCTCATTTCAGTTCTAGTGATAAACAGCTCGTTTCTACACCACTATGTTCTCAAAGTCTGAGAATCTGACCACTTGCATTGGAATCATATAGAATCCTTCAGAAAATGTGAATTCCTGGAACACATCTATTAGAAGATATGAAAGTGGTCCTTGACCTTGGCATTTCTAACATCCTCCTCGGTGATGCTGTGGTACTTTAAAGATGCTGGCTGGACACTGAAAGCATGAGAGAAGTTACATCAGTGGATAAGTTTCATTCTTGTATCCATTCCTAACCTACATAAAGTAAGATACAAATAAAGAGTCCCATTAGTTTAGCAGCCTAAGTACAGCAGCTCTGAGCAGTAATTGCTGCTCCTGTCTTAATGGGGCATTTAGTCTTTGTTCACTGGTAGAGATTCCCATTGTCTTATAGTCTCCCACCTGACATAGCAGCATATCTAACAATAGATACCACCTGCACACGCCATTGCTGGAAAGGGCGGCCTGCCACCTTCTTTCTGATGCTGCGATCTGGGAACATTGTTCTAGAACATATACTGTCAGTTGTCTTTACTGCAAAGTGACACATGGGTCCTGACAGCAGCACCGTGACCTCTTTTTGTGGTGGAAAAACTTATATGAGGGGAACACACTCCTTGCCATCATGTGTAAATTAACTGAAAAATTTACAAATGTCAACATGTCACAGCATATTTGATTTTCTACTTTCATGAAGTATTTAGTTTGGTAATCTGTGTAAAATAGTTTTATAATTATTAATTATAAATTATTGCTGAATTTATGGATCCTCTCAGTTTGTTTGACTTCTGCATGTGCCTGGTGGCATGCCCTCCTCCACCAAATAAACAAATAAATGTGATAAAATGAAGACTCTTGGGATCTGATGTATATTACTTTTTCAAGTCTCTGGATGTGAAATCCAACGGTATTTACTGGAATACAATTCATAGTGTATGTTACTCAGTAGACACTGTTGAATCTCGCATGTTAATTAATTTAAATCTTAACACAGAATCATGTGCTAACACATGATTAAGCTAACATGTTTAAGCTAACACAATGATCCTTATACACATGGACACTTCTAAACAGAGAAGTTAAAGTAATTTACCCAAGGCTGTGAAGTTGTTTTCATATGACAACTTGCTTGGGTCATGGAGTGCCCAAGTTAAATAGTTTTAGGGTGTGTCTGTAAAGAAGATTCCTGAGGAACTTCGCATCCACACTGTTGGAAATAAGCTGGCTTCCCTGTGACTACCAACATTCAATCCACAAAATGTCTGAATAAAATGAAAGGCTGAAGGGAGGTTTTCTTATTCCTTCCCCTGGGTAACTGGAGTATCTGGTTTAGGCATAAATATTTTGCAACCTATTTTTAATAAGAGTTCAACCTCTCCTCTAGCCTATCATCCAGCAGAGGTGGTAAAAGAGAAAAGTTATTAGTATATGGGGGAAGTGAACCTGTTCAGCAATAGTTCATGGGAGGTGAGCTCAATCTTTTGGGGCAGCAGTTCAGTCACATAGCAAACACCAAATATGACTTAGCAGCTGTGAACTGGTCTTCTTGGCAGGCAGACAATAGGCAGGAACCAGCAGTTACAGTCCAGTTCTTTCACACTGGTACACATCAGGTACAAACTGGCAACTGCAGTTCAATCGTGAAGACACTGCAAAGTCTGCCAAACAGCCTAAGGTAAGGCTACAGAAGCATCAAGCTGCCACAGGAACCTCACAAGCAGTTCTTTGGCAAGTTTCTTCTCTCAATGGTGGCATTATCACAAGTTGAGCTCAACAATTTTATATAAGGCAAACCAATGCATATGTGTCTTTAGCAAAGAATAGCAAGACAGATCAAACTAAACCAAGGCTCAGCACTACTCTCCCACTGTCTGTGGGGTCATATTTATACTATTTCATCAAGTGTCCTTTTGCATGTCTGCTATTCCAAAACATCCTTTTGCCTGTGTTTGCTTCTGAAAAACCTGTGCACCCCAGCAAAACATCACTTGGTATAACTAACTTTCCAAAGAGCTAGAGGTTTCCACTTCAGTCTTGTCTCATTTTCTTGCCTTTGAATTGGGATTAGCACTAAGAGCTTCTCTGTTCTCAAACTTCAGACCTGGAATGAACGAAACCACTGGATTTGCATCACTCTGAAAAAAATACTTGATAAAAATAAGGCCAACCCTTAGTGGTGGATACAGGTGCTCTCACGTAAAGTCAAGATCCACAAAGGAACTTAGAAGTAATTTAAGGGAGCAAAGGTTTATTTGGACTCTTAGATTCAGAGAAATTCCAGTCCATGGAGACAGAGAAGGATGGTTGTACAAAAGCTGTGTTGGCAATACTTGTTTACACAGCCAGAGTAGGAGGCCCTGGGTAGACCAGGACAAGAAGTTAACCTCCAAGGGCTCACCAATCCTGACCTAATTCTGCCAGCTGGACCCACTCCTAAAGATTCTACAGTCTTCGAGATAGCATTTCAAACCAGGCAACAAACAAGTGATTACATGAGCCTGTGGGAGACAACAGATCTTAAAATCCTCTTCCCTACTGTGGTGTATTAATTCTTCAAATGATTCTTTTATATGTATTGGTATGTTTAGATCTACTAGTTTACACTATTTTTTGAAAACTTCAAGGTTGAGCACTTATAAATATTCTTCTTCACTGCTTGGTGGTATTGTGTTAACTATTTAATTTCAGTCTGGGGTTTCTGTCCCACCTTCACCATTCAATTGCCAGATAAAAGACATAGAACCTTTACATGTATAATAAACCTTTAATGCACTAGAGCAGGACAGATATCTACCCTCTGAGCTATTAGAATCTATTCTCCATCAATAAGCTGGAGTTATTTTAACTTGCCATGTTTCATCTGGGCTTTTCTTAATTCCAATTGGCCATGTTTTCATGACATACCTACCCATGGTGTCTTCTCGTTCCATTTTTTACAACTCTCCCTTGTGGTCTCTGCCTCAGACTCCAAGTCTGGGAGATGGAAACATGCCTATCTCTTTTCTGCCCAGCTATACACTGTAAGCATTTTTATTCAACAGTCAGGGATATCTTGGGGGACAAGTTTACATAGCACCACTTGGGTCCATGTGAGAATCGCCTTGTTCCCTTAGGCAACCAGGGCCAGTATTTGGCATTACAATACATAGCAACAGACCAAACCTCAACAAGGAGAGCATCCTTATTCATTGAGCCTTCTTGCCAGTTCAGAATCTACATTTTAAATAATTATGTTTGATGTCTGAAGACATAGCTTATGGGTATTATTTAAAAGCTAATAGTAGGAGTCAGTGATCTTCAGGAGAGTGAGCTGGTCAAAAAAAAAACCAGAGGTTAAGGAGGAAATGTTTGTGTCCTGTCTCTGTAGTGATAATATCTCAAGCACTCATTCATCCTTCAGTCTTGCTGTTCCTACAAGGTATGGATGCTGTATACAGGAACTCTGAGGATAGGGATTTATGGTGTTCCCTCATGGCTGATTTGGATGGATGAACTGTGGCCCTTTACAAGTGATTTACAGTATAGGGACTGACAGGGTCCCTCCTGGGTGATTCTGAGAACGGAGATTGACTAGAATCATTCATATCATTTCTGCTTTGTGATCAGCTGCAGGTTAGGGTTATGCTACAGGGAATGAGTTCCTAGGCTACATTTACCCAGTGAAAGAAAAATAACATGTCTTAGTTAGGGTTTTACTGCTTTGAACAGACATCATGACCAAGGCAACTTTAATAAAGACTACATTTAATTGGGGCTGCTTATAGGTTCAGAGGTTCAGTCCATAATCATCAAGGTGGGAACATGGCAGCATCTAGGCCTGGTGCAGGAGGAGCTGAGAGTGCTGTATCTTCATCTGAAAGCTGCTAGAACCTTGGCAACTTCACAGTTAGAAGGAGGGTCTCATTGCCCATGCCCACAGTGACACACTTCCTCCAATAAGGCAACACCTACTCCAACAAGGCCACACCTCCTAATATTGCCAATCCCTTGGACAAGCATATTCAAACCACAACATGTATCTTTATAAAAATCTTGAAAAGATATTCACTAAGAAAGTATGCTTGGATGATAATACCGACATCTTCAGCAAGAATGAAAAGAAAATGGCAGTCTCGCCATTCACCTTTTATGCAGTCCCTCAGTTAGTTGCTACTCCAGTGAATCCAAGCTCCCCAGGCTCTACCCCACTTTTACAAAGAATTCTGATTTAAAGTAAGCTTAGACATTTGGAGAGTACTACTATGACTTCCAAGACTGTACCATTTTGTCAACTGAAAAATTCCCATATAAAATCAATCATGTAAAAACAAAAAGAAGTGGCCTTTGTTAGGCCAGTGAGGCAGGTCAGCAGGTACAAAGGAGTCTGCCACCAAGCATGACAATTGGAAGCTTATTCTAGAGACCCACATGATAGGAGACAACTGACTCCTACAAGTTGTCATATGACCTCCACAGGTATGCCATGGTGTGTATGAAAGTGTGTGTGTGTGTGAGTGTGTGTGTGTGTGTGTCTGTGTGTGTGTAAATGTATATGTTTGTATATAGAACTAAAGAGACTGGCTGTTTTCAAGTTTGGAAAAAGAATAATCGTCCATTAGCGCTCAGAAGTGTGGTCTACAGTCTCAAAGGTCCCAGGCATTTTAGGTTAAATTGCTTCCTTGGAGCATAAAATAAAATTAAAACCAATTACTCAGTCTGAGCTCAGCTGCAATTGACTTCTCCTTCTGTTTCTCCTTAAGATGCTTTCATAATGAAACTACTTGATGAGAGGCTTGAGTGTATTTTCGGGAGGCACAAGTTGATTTCCCCTTAGCCCTGGGAGATGACTCAACAAAAAGAGCGTGTGGGATAGGAAAAAGTTAAATAGGAAACAGATTTTTTTTAAAAAAAAAAAATGTTGTGATCAATGCCTTGCTAGAAGCTGAAAAGACTTTTTGCAGACCAAATGCTTTTGAAAAGCATTTACCACAGTGTGTATTTCTCTGCAATTGTGTCAAGGGAGCCTTTCGCTTTGTACCTGATTCAAGTTCATCATCAGGAGAGCACTGGCTTCCAGCCTCGCGCTGTGCAGACAGCAGGCCAGAGAGGATGCCTGTGCCTCTTAGACTCTTTGGTAGAACAAATATCTTGCACCCATGCTGCTCAGACCTATGAGGAGAGGTAAGCTACCTTGGACGTGAACTTTAGAATTTACTTTTCATGACATTTACTGAGAATTCCAAGCATGCCCTGAATCTCTCAACTTCCAGGCACTTTATGTGCCTTCTTGTGCCCTGGTATCACCCTAGGTGCCGCTACCTGCCTATCAAAATCAAATATTGGTTCGTGTCTTATAATTACAAGCATAAGCCTAAGGCAGCAGAGCTTAAAATTAAGTTGAAGCACATGAATTGCCAATTTTAGAAAGCAGAAATGGAAATGGCACTTAAAAAAAAAAAAAAAAAAAAAAAAAAAAAAAAAAACAGGTCTTGGAGCTAGGGAAATTGCTTGGTGAGTGTTCACCTCACAGCCAGCAAGCCAGCCTTGCCTACTTGACAAGTCCCAGGCCAGGAAGGTACCCTGTCTCACCAGAAAAGGAAGAAAAACGTAGACAAGACCTGAGCACCAAGGTTGTCTTCTGTGCTCAGATGTATGCACACACATGCAAGTGCTGACACGTATGTGTTGCAACCACACACATGCACAAAAACAAAAACGAAATGAAATAAAAGAAAAAAATCAACTAGAGTCAAGCAGTCATGAATTGGGTTGTGCTTGCAAAGCTGGTGAGGCGGCTCTGATTGGAGCTAGAGCTCTGACTCCTAGACCAGTTGTCACACTTCATAGAAGAGTGACAATGCCATTCTGAAGTCATCACAAATGCTGAACTAAATCATATAAAACAGCTTTGCACAAAGAATGCCAGGCCTGCCTCCTAGAATCATTTACACAGGGTGTATTCACTTCCAGAGAGAACTTTGCTTATTGGTGTCCAGAAATCTGTGGATTTGGGAGAAATTATATATATGAAGAAATTGGCCTCAGTTTCCTCAGACTCATGAGCTACTCCAAATGACCTTTGCAGGAGTTTGTACATTTACTCTGCACACAATTTATTATCTGAAGCACAGTGGCAACAACTGTTGAGATGACCCTGAGTATACATTGATAAAATATACCCTCTTGAACCAACAGTCACATCTCAGAGACTTCCCTCCGGGGCATCAGACACACCAATACTGAAGATACCAGCTGCTCAATCTATCTTCACAGTGATGGAAACTTGAGAAGTGTGCTCATTCTGCTAAGTTCAGAAAATTCCTAGAGAAACTCTGGTGTGAATCCCCTAAGTATTGGTAGATTACTTCAGTAGGATAATTATAACTGGAAGTATTTACCAGTAATCAGGAAAAAATGGAAATATCATTCTGTGGGTATCCTTGTATTTTGGGTATTTATGTTCTCCTGATACTGTTTCCTAAGAAACACTTAAATTCTGTTGTATGGTTTTGTAGAAATTCTCTGAACTCTGAACCTGAAGGAATGGAACATTTTTAGATCAGTGTGTCTTCTGAGCCTTTTGCGTGGAAGATCTTTCCAATCTAGGGGAAGGTGAGAAGTGTCTTTCCATGGGGAGTGGCCAAGAAGCAGAAAGTGAGTCCTTCTTTAGACCCTTCTCTCCAATTCCCTCCCTGCTGGGTCCCCCTGGGGCACTCCCAGCAGTGGTGAGGTGCGCACTACCCCCTGAGCTTCACTGTCTGGCCCATGCCTCTTTTCTCTTCAAGAAGTTATTTCAATCAGTTTTCTCTGGCTATGGGTAATCTATGCTTGGTAAGAGACCAAGAACACAGACACCGCCACTCACTAGTAGTCTTCCGCACCAGAGCTTCTAGAATGATTCGCAGGAATTTAGCATGCAACCAGGAGCTCTGTCTTCCTTCATGATTCTCATGAAGTTACCTTGAAGCCTGGGAACTCTATCTTCCCTCATGAGTCTCAGGAATTTAGCATCCAGTGTGAAACCTCTGTTTTCCTGCATGATTCCTGTGCAGTTAACAAGCAAATCAGGAGTTCAGTATTGTCCTACATGGTCCCTGCTCTGTTAGCATGCAATCTGGAAGCTCAGTGCCAGAAACTGGAACTGTGTCTTAAGAAATTGCTTCTTACCCACAGCCATCTGTTTGAAACACTCTCCATGCTGACCTTGACTCTGTCTTTTGAGGACCTTCGAATACAGCATGGGCCAATTTGATTTGGTGTATTTTTTTTTTAAATAGAACCTTTATTTATTGTTTGGAAAGTTCCAGTATCATACATACAATGTGTCCTGATCATATCGACCACACATTTCCTTTCAGCTCAGCATCCACAGCATACCTTCCTGACAACTTCATCTCTGCTCTTCTGCCGTCATTATATAAAACACTGAATCCAATTAGTTATATCCATGTGTGCACGGATGTTGGAGCAGCCACCGAGCAGCCTACCGAAGCTACTCTGATAACAGTGATTCTCCATTCCCCAGTATCCATCAATTGCCAGTAGCTTCTCAGCTATGGATGGGACCTCAGGAGTCCATGTTGAAATTTTAATTGGTTTGACCTTGTACAAGTGACCACAGCTGCTATATATCACAACAGCCATGCCATATCGAGAAAAGAATATGCCACGGAACTTCTCTACTTCCATTCTTTTTTCTTCCATTCTACTTATCCAATCTTTCTGAATACTGATATCAATGCCCCATTTATGGCTGAGCACCCACCAGTTGGGTATTTGGACTTGGCACCTGGACTTGTTATACACCTTTGCAAGAGCCCCTGCCCATACACAAAAGCAGTCCCTTGTACTGAGGCTGAGAGGAACATGAGTCTGTGTGTATAAACATAAATACAAATATTTAGCAAACCAATAACAGCATGATTCCTCCCTAGAGATTACAACTGAAATCTCCCAGAGATTTCAATATGTTCTATAACCAAAGTTATGTCTTCAGTTATAGGGACTTACCTATATGGTAGGCAACCAAGAGTAGTAGCAAGACCCTGTGTCATTTCAGAGCCTTCTGGACCTTCCTTGACTCATAGGGAGTTAATCTATGCCCAGCACTGAGATTTTCATTTAATAACTCACATATTCTCTGACAAGCATTATCTACCCATATAAGCATCTCTGTTCCAACTCCCCCTTATAGTTATGTTAAAATTGGCCTACAAACTAGTACATTTCCATGGCTTCTTCCTATACTCTTAGTTTTGCTTAGCCTACCACCTTCCTCAATACTGGGTCTGGAGGTAGTATTAGTTTTTGTTGAACTGGAGTAAGAAGATCCATAAGTTTCACACTAAAGCCTTGCTCTTCAGGATTGTCTTACGCTGCTGGACATATACATTAGTAATTATGAGGTGATCTCTCTTCCTGTCTTAGTTGAGGTTTTACTGCTGTGAACAGACACCATGACTAAGGCAACTCTTTTTTTTATATATTTTTAAAGATTTATTGATTTGTTGTATGTAAGTACACTGTAGCTGTCTTCAGACACACCAGAAGAGGACATCAGATCTCATCACGGATGGTTGTGAGCCACTATGTCATTGCTGGGAATTGAACTCAGGACCTCTGGAAGAGCAGTCAGTGCTCTTAACCACTGAGCCATCTCTCCAGACCTGACTAAGGCAACTCTTATAAGGACAACATTTAGTTGGGGTTGGCTTACAGGTTCAGATGTTAAGTCCATTATCATCAAGGCAAGAGTATGGCAACATCTATGCAGGCATGGTGCAAGAGGAGCTGAGAGTTCTACATCTTTATCTGAAAGCTGCTAGGAGAAGGTTGGCTTCCAGGCAGTTAGGATGAAGGTCTTAAAAGCCCACACCCACAATTACACACCTACTCCAACAAACCCACACCTACTCTAACAAAACCACACCCACTCCACCAAAGACACACCCACTCCACCAAAGCCACACCTACTCCAACAAAGCCACACCTCCTAATTTTGCCATTCTTCAGGCCAAGCATATACAAACCACCACACTACTCATGACAGGATGGTCTGATTATTGAAAACAGAAGAGATGGAATGAGAGCTGGTTGGTCAGAAAATGTGGCCAGATTGCACATCTTGTAAAAGTATGGCAGTACTGAGTGCATACTTACAGATAGATGCATCTTACATGGAGATGCTATCTCAAAAAAAAAAAAATAGAAAACTGATACCAGGTCTACTGTTTAGGGGACATAAGCTGAGACAATGCTGTAGTTGGGGCACAAAACTACAGGCAAGATGCTCTAAGAGTGCAAGACCTGACAGCTCGAGTCACCTTCATGTCATGATCAGCATTGGCAGGGAAAGACAAGGAAACACCAGGTTCCTGAGCACGTCGTGCTGTTGAAGTCTCATCCTCCCATTCCCTGGCATCGGGAGGAAATTCATTTCTTCCACCAAACCTCGACAAACATGGCTGGTCGCACGTGGTCTCTGGTTGGAAGCTGTACTTTGCATTGTTCTAGAGTACATTTCCTTTCTCTGTGTACCAGTGTACCATCTTCCCTTTGGGGACCCCAGCGCGAATGTGCTGTTGCACGCATCACTTCCCTTTCACCCCAAATCCCAAGAGAACCCCAAAACACCCACAGTCAGAACTCTCAACTAGGGTAGAATGTCTGGATCTACCCTGAGAATGACTCTCTCATCTCCTGTGTGTGTGAATGATGTGTGTGTGTGTGTGTGTGCCTCTAATGTGCCTTTGGATATGTTAGACATGTGTGTGCACACATTCATTTCAGTACAGGTGTACAATGTGCCGTAGCATCATGGAGGTCAGAGGATAATGCTGGATCTTCATCTTCTACCGTATTTGAATTCTCTCTCTCTCTCTCTCTCTCTCTCTCTCTCTCTCTCTCCATAAATATGTGAATATGTGTGTGTGTGTGTGTGTGTGTTTCTGTCTCTTTCTGTGTATCTCTCATGTGTATGTGTGTGCGCATTATTGTTGCTATTCCTATTCAGGATTCTGTGGCCTCCACCTTCTGTCTACCTTTTGTAGCATGGAGATGGCAGCCCTGTGCTACTACACCTGGCTTACATGGGTTCTGGAGATTCAAACCCAAGTCTTCAGGTTTATTAATTGAGCACTTTGCCTACTAAGAGAGGTTGTCAGTCCAAGGCCCTGTTCTTTAACTCTAAAATCCTAACCACAGCCCATTGGAAGCCTGCCTGCCTCATCCACACCTCAGAAAGCCTTCTAGTCGTCAGTAGGAAAATGTTCAAAAGACATTTCCATTCTCTTGGCCTTGTAACACTTTTTGCTATGACTATAAGTAATGTAGCTTAAGAGACATTTTGAGATCAAATAGGTTTGCCTTGGGGATCATTTTCTTCTCTGCTGGGTTTTGGGCCGGACTTTGGCACAAGAGCTATGCTGTTATGATACTGCAATCTACCGGTATAAAAATAACTTCTGATGTCAAACCCGCGGGGCCCAGGAGTGCTGCCCTCATGAGGGGAACATGCAGAGCTCAGAGTCTGGGAGGCAGAGGGGGCAGACCCAGAGCTCTGCAGAGGCAAAAATAGAGTGCTAATGGCCTGGAGGGACATGGGCAACAGTGGGAAGCAGACAGCAATATTTATAAAGAAAAATGGCTGTGGTATCTATTAAGTCCCAAATCTTTTCTCCCCACCCACCCCAGGGTCTAATTTTGGGTCTTTCTCAAACATAGGCATCCCCTCTAAGTGAAGAGAGTCTTTTTCCTAGCCGAGCGAGAGGGCAGCAGTGAATGACTGCAGTGAGTCTGGAGTTCCAATTGACCACCACCGCATCCTCCACCCCTTTTCCTGCCCCTCAAGGGAAGACCCACGGAGGGGGTGACCACATCTTTTCCAACTTTCGGTTTTGTTTCCACAGGGCAGAACTCTGTACAGCAGCGTCGCCTAGTGGCAGTAGTGAGAACTGCAAGGGAACATAGGTTGTGACTTCAAAAGCTTGGGAAGTTGGAAGATGTCACACCAAATCTTTACCTTAATCCTCTTGCTCAGGGTAGCTGAAACTAGCTTATTCCTTCTGTGCCAAAGTACTCAGGATCATGGGGTGACATCATTTAAATGTCCTGCGACGTAACAAATATCCATTAGGGGAATAAATACTACCTATGATTTTGTAGCTTCTGTCCAGAAGTAGAAAATTTTAATCAAAACAGTATTAGTGTGCCCTTAAAAATTAGCCCCAGCTCTTCCCCCAACCCCGTGTATTTTTGAGACAAGGTCTTGTTAAGTGGCTCAGGCTAGCCTTGAACTTATGATCTCAGCCTCCCACACGTCCAAGATTACAGACCTGCACCACCAGAACCTGCTCAGGAACAATTTTTTTTTTTTAACAAAGTAAGCGTTATCTGAAAACTATGCTAATGTGATGATGTTGTGTGTGTTCACAGTGTGTGACTGTACTTACAAACAGCTGGTAATCATTATAATCTGTCACTCTCAAGATTTCAAAATAAACTCATCAATCATAATTTGAGATTCCTTTATTCTTCAACTGAACTCCTTGTGAACAAGCCTGAGATCACAGAAACAAATATTTCACTGGGAGTCTGCCTATTGTTGGGAACCTAAATATGCTCAAGACTCCCTACATACCTGTTTTGTTCTTAATCTTCATGTAGCCAGTAGAAGGGAGGCCTGTTTCTCCTCCGCATACACACACCTGTCTACAACCCGTGCATTGTAAAACATGGTGCATCTTTCCTGGAGATACTTTGTCTGTTAAAGATCCAGAGACTGATGTATAATCCACACCTCCATACATGCACAGGAAAACAGAGGCTGCAAGAAATGACCACAGCTGGGTCATTTATGACGAAAAGGAATCCGTTAGCTCACAGTTCAAGAGGCTCAGAAGTCCAAGGTCAAGGCATCCGGTAGAGGCCTGGAGACTCCTCACATCACCGCACGGCTGAAAGCAATAAAGGAGAGATGGGAAGAAAAGACAAAACCCCAACTATGTTATAAAGATCAGCCCCATCCGTGAGCAAAGGGCCCTCCTGGCCTAATTATCTCCTAAATGTCTGCTTCTTAATCCTTTTACACGAAAATTAAATTTCAACGTGAGATTTGGAGGAGACTGTCTTTCAAAGTACTGATAAGAAAGAGGATGCCTCTGGAGAGAAGCTCTGAAGGGGCTTCAAACTAGGCCTGTCCTGCCACACCTGGTGTACCATCCCAGCCTGTCAGACTTTAATGCTGTAATTCCATCTCTTGGAAGGATGATGGAGGAGATCATGAGTTCTAACCCACCTGAGCTACATAGCAAACTATGGGCTAGCCTTAGCTACCCACCAAAATGCGACATATGATGCATCTTTCCTGGAGTGTGTGTGCATGAGCACGCATATGTGCCTGTGTGCATGGGTTTGTACGCATAATTGCACACATGCCTGCATGTGCATGAATGTAGTTGGAGATGCAAGAGTAGTTGTAGTTGTACATGCAAGTATGTATTCACATGAGTGTGTTCATGTGTGTGTGTTTGTGTGCACATGTGTGTGCAGCATGGACTCAGGGATATGCTGTCTCTCAGGGACAGATATATTCATAGAATCAAAGATACTGATTCTATGAATATACAGAACTCCAAAAGTAAAGTTAGGGGAAAATCTGCTAAAATGAACTTGAATGTTTTTTCTGCCTTTTCTCCCTGTAGGAAAGTTACATGAAAAGAAGACTTATGGTGAGAAAATGGTTTGGTACTCAGAGTCAAGTATTGGGCCAGGGAAAGAGATAAAAATGTCTGGATGGATCATTAGAGTCCCTGACTGGTGATAACCTGCCTCACCCATATGGTTAGAACTCATCTCCCAGACACTACGGATGGCTGCTGTCTGAGGTCAGGTTTCCCTGAAGCAAATAGACTCAGAGCCTAGAATTTATATGAATGTGAGTTTATTTTTCTATAGATTGTATTTAAAGAAAGCCTAGAGTAGTGTAGGCATAAATTCTTTTTAACCTACCTTTAATAATGGTTCAACCTCTCCTCTAGCCCATCACCCAGCAGAGGGAGTAGAAGAAAAAAGTTATTAGAATATGGGGGAAGTAGACCTGTTCAGCAATAGTTCTTTGGGGGCAAGCTCAATCTTCTTTCTCAGAAATTTATCCCATAGCAAACACTAAATATGACTCAGCAGCTGCAGACCAGTCCTCTAGGCAGGCAGACAGCACACAGGAACTGGCAGCTATAATCCAGTCCCTTCAAACACCAGACACCAGGCATGAACCAGCAACTGTAATTCAATCATGAAGAAACCACTAGGCTTGCCAACCAGACTGAGATGAGAGCACTGAATCAACAAGCTGTTGCAGGGACCTCGTGAGCAGTTCTTGGGCTGCTCAAGTTTCTCTCAATAGCTCTATTACCAGGAGTTGAACTCAACAATGCTATGTAAGGCTAATTAATACTTATGTGTCCTTAGCAAAGAATACCGAGGTGGAGCAAACTAAGCCAATGCTCAGTGCTTGTCTCCCACTGTCTGTGGGGTCATATGTATACTCCTTCATCCAGGGTACATCCATGTGTCTGTTTTAGTAAGACATCCATTAACCTATGTGCCCCAGTATAATATCATTTGACAAAACTAACTTTCCAAAGAAACCAGAAGTTTCCACTTCAGTGTATTTTAAGTCAACTTGACACAAGTTAGAGAGATTTCAGAGGGAGGATCCTCAACAGAGAAAATGCCTCCATAAAACCAGATTGTAAGCAGATCTGTAGGGTACTTTCTTAATTTGTGATTGATGGGGGAGGGCCCAGTCCACTGTGGGTGGTACCACCCTAGGCAGGTGGTCCTGGGTTCTAGGAGTATGTGGGCTGAGCAAGCCATGACAAGCCAGCCAGTAAGCAGCATCCCTCCATGGCCTCTGCATCAGATCCTGCCTCCAAGTTCCTGTCCTGGTTGAGTTCCTGTCTTGACTTCCTTCAGTGATGAGACTTGATGTGAATGTGTGATACCAATCAATCATTTCCTCAACACGTTGCTTCTGATCGTAGATTTCACCACAGCAATAGTAGTCCTAAGACACTGGGCAAGTGGGACAGTGGAACAGCATGAGAAGTGCTGAGATAGTTGAGCTTCTGAGTCAAAGTTCAGCTTCCTAGGGGAGGTCTAGAGACTGGTTCAGCTCTTGTGTCACACAGTAACAATCTAGTGGGTAATAGACTTGGAGTGGTCAAACACCTCCACCCAGAGGCACTGACCAAGAGAAGCCACAGACGTAGCAAAGCAGGTTTGAGCCGGCTGAAGGCAGACTTAGCCTAGGTTCAGTGTCCACAGTGGCAGGCTGGCTGTTGAAAGTGGAAATCTACTACAGGATGCAGAGTGGAAAGGAACTCCAGGAACACAGAGTGGCTGTGGTGGACTGAGACTCTCCCCTCCCCCGTGACTGGTCCCCAGCCTCACAGGTTTACTCTTCAATGTTCCCGGACATTCTCTTTCTAACAAATGTCCTGGGCTCTAAATTTAGGCAACCTACTTCCTGCCTACATCCACTGTTTTGTCAAATGTAAATTAAGGTGCTCTTATCTACATGTAGCTCAGCCTTTTGTTCTTTGCATATTTATAAACTTGTTCCTCATCCCAAGAGGGCGTGGGGTAGGGTAGATGGGGCTTAATGTCACTTGCTAGGGTCTGCATGTCGTTTT
Organism: Apodemus sylvaticus; assembly: GCF_947179515.1. Taxonomy (NCBI): domain Eukaryota; kingdom Metazoa; phylum Chordata; class Mammalia; order Rodentia; family Muridae; genus Apodemus; species Apodemus sylvaticus. Next base: position 59,909,554 of record NC_067485.1, on the reverse strand, counting down.
CCCATAAGTCTCTGTGTGAAAAGCTTTGTTCTCAGCACGATGCATTTGAAGGTGGTAGTCTTAGGAGGCAGAACTTGCTGGCTAAAGGACATTGGTGGGATGCCCTCAAAAAGTATTGCATGGAATCCTGAGTTGCCCTTCTCTTCCTGGTTCACATGGTATGTCCCTTGCCCTGCCATGATGTGCCTCTTCAGAGACTCAAAGCAATGCAGACCCTTGATCTTTGACTAAGCCTCCCAAACCAAGATCCACAGTAAACCTTTTCTCTATAACTTAATTATCTCAGGCATGTTGTTATAGTGATGTGAGGCAGACTAATATCTCATCCTGTGTACTTAAGGCCTATTCTGTATAAACTGGGGAGGGAGGTGAGGAATGAGAGACACCCAGTCAATCAAGGCTGTATGGGACTTTTTCACACCCATACGGTTGTGAATTAGGTGGGATGATGGTCACAGAACTGAAGAAGCCAAAACATTTGATGTATCCTCGCCTTCCCTAAGAAGACACCTACAGATTCTAAATTGTTGAGCTTTACCTTTGATAGACCATAAAAGAAACGATTACCAAGATGCAGGCTAGGCAAGACCAGAGTTAATGATGTAGAACTCGACTAAAACCCCTCTGCTGGTGTGTGTCAGGGCTTGGAACCCTATACAAGGAGACTCACATGTCTCAAATTCCTCTTGCTTCAGCCTCAGATTCAGAGGATAACTGTTTCTATACTATTTCACCCAATACTTTTCCTTTCCCAACATATGAATTTCTACTCTGGAACTCCCTCACCCCCAAACATTCCCTGTCTCCATTTCACATCTACTCTCTCTCTCTCTCTCTCTCTCTCTCTCTCTCTCTCTCTCTCTCTCTCTCTCTCTCTCTCTCTTTCTGTGGAATTCTATTATTTTAGTGCCAGGAAAAAAATCTCTAATGAGTGCAAGTTGATGTAACTCTTCTTTCTGGTAGAAGAACCAGCTAATCCTATCTCTCTTCTGCCAAGGCCTAAAGTGAACTGACTTCACTATAAGTGAATTCCTTCCCAGCTTCCACAAAGGAAGGAGCAGCACTGAGCTGCCATCACAAGACGTTTCAGTTAGAAGATGAAAATAAGAGAAAAAGAAAACAAGTCAGTTAGGCGCTTCCATGCTTGAAAGTGGATGAAAATTCTACAGTGACCCCAAGCCCTCGGGGCCGGTCTCTGTGCCCTACCCTTTCTCTTTCCAAGTTCACAAAGGAGTTAGAGGAACCACATGCAATGTTAATCACACAGGAGGATTCTGTGTGGACTGTTGTCGGATAGATGTTTGGATAGTATCTGGCTTTTAGGTTTTACTGAAATCTTATTCCCATATTTTGTAGTCAATGTCTTGAGATTTATAAGTAGGAGGGAGCCAGTTGTTCTTACTGGTGAACAGACAAGATCAGGGCTCAAGAGGACTCTAATCCAGCAAAATGTACCATTATGAAAGCCCTGAATTATGGTAAGATCCTAGTCTCTAGTGGAGCTACTAGTCTCTAGTGGAGAGATTTTTCCTTCCTGCAATGCTCCACCTTCCTCTCTTAGTCTTCATCACTTTCCATTGCTGAGTCTTTATTTAAAATAGTTCATATCTAATTCAAATATTTACTCCTTCATAATTTACCTATTTATCTATTGCAAACAGTTTCATCCTTGGACCCACAATAACTTAAAATGATATTCTATATTTTTTCCATTACATATCTTCCTTGGCTCTATATTATAACTCAGCATGTAGGTGTGAACCTTTCTGTGTTCATGGGAACATTGAGCTGATAATGACAACATATATTTCCCTGAGTCACTATGATGACGTATGCACCATTAAATCGGATTTGGCAGATTGAAAACTGCCTGAGGGCTTGAGGACACCTCTGGGTGTCTGAGACAGTCAGACCACAACAGTCTGATGTTGTCAGTGCACTGATGGACTGAGGGATTCCAAATCTGAGGAGATTATTGGGAAGCAGCAGAACTCTGGAAGGTAGGCCTGATTGGAGGAAGTCCATCATCTGGAGATGTCATTTAGAGCTGTGTCTTCCCTGGCCTCTTCCCATTATGCCTCAGACCTGCTTTCCATCAGCCATGACATGAGGTGATGTCATGCCTTCCACTTCCTTCTACACATCCATCCTTTGGTGAAAGATCCTCTCAGCAACATGTCCTGCTGCCACGGTGTCCTTTCCAAATGCACATGTGCTAAATCTCCAAAACCAGGAGCAGAAACACACCTGTAAAGTGTTTCCATCAGACATTTTGTCAAAAAGATGGGAAGAAGCTAACTAAATTATGATATGTATAGAAGAGAATCAGACACACAGTAAGTGCTTAAATGTTTGTGATTATAAGGGAAAAGTTTATTGTTATCATAACAACCTGGTACAATCTTGGTGAATGTTTTGGGAGAATTGGCAGGGACAAAAAATCATCAATTGTCCTGAAGTATAAGTAACTTTTAAGTCTAGTCCCAAGCCCCAAGTTCTTTAAGAATCTCCTGTCATCAATGGGTTTCAATAAAAGGTTAAGATCGTCTCTCATTAGAAGATGCCATGAACTATAAGTTTTATATTGCACATGGACAAAAACTCTCAAACAAGGCTAAATTCAAGACTCATAGCAAATTCTCAGAAGGGAGGAGACAGTTGGCAGTATTTATTATTTTTGCTTTAGTCTTCGTTTCTCCTGCACCGGATATGTTCCAAATTATCTAAATTTGAAAATCTTAGAAATATCTAAAAGCTTCAGCTCCCTGACAGACAGGAACATGCAGGATGTCTTGACATTTCCTGCAGAAATGTAGGCCACCATCAGCCTCCACCTCTGGTGGGTTCTGCTTGAACCATCACCACCAGGTTCTGATGGCTTTTCCCATATTATTCTGTTATGTGTTCTCTGTCCCCAAGAAGACAGTAAAGTTACAGAAGAACAGGAACCTGATTTTCTCCACTATTGCTCTCATATTGTCATACAGGAGCATTCAGAGGCCCTGGCCCAGGCCTTCAGACTCATGGTTATCACTGTAAACAAGTCCTTCACTAACCTGAAAGAGGAATCCTCTGGTCCTCGCATTTAGAAACATGGTCTTCTGTAGGCATGTAGGAATTCATAGACACTGTTAGATTTGAATGCCATTAAGCCTCCCCGATAACTCTGGCATTAATGTATCCTATTTTTAGGTTTCTGAGAAGCCAGCACACTGTTTCCCAGAATGGATGGGCCCATTCACATTCCCACCCACAGGGTCCAAGTGTTCCCTGAGGTCCCAATCAACACTTGTTAGCTCTGCTTATTCTAATCAGAGCTGTTTTGCTGGTAGCATAATAGTTCATGGTATTGACTTGCATTTCCTTGATAATTAATGGCGAACATTTTGTCCCAGGACTATTGGCCATTCCTGCCTCACCTGGCAAAAATGCCTATTCTGAATCTTTGCTTATTATTTATTTAATCGAATTTCTTGTTTTTGCTGTCTTGTAGGAGTCTCTTATGTGTCGTTGACTTTGATTTTTTTTACAGGATATGTGACAGATTGAGAGAATGTTTTTAATGAGAAATAAAGTGATTCTTTGGAGACAGGGTAACTCTTTTTTGTAGAGAATGATTGGAAGATGTTTCTGAAAAGGGAAATCTGAATGGATGAAAGGTGTCCTGGCTCTGAATTCGGATGACTTGGTGAAGAACACCAAGGGGATGCCATGGCTATCACACTGCAAGCAAGCAATCCATAGAAGCAATCAGAGAGAAGGCAGAGGCTGTTCATGTTCAAAAGAATTCAATTTGACTCTGAGCAGAGAAACTACGAGACTAGAAGTGCAGTTCCATTTGCTGAGTTGATCGATCTCATTGACTAAAGAGAAAATATGCAAAATCCACAAAGAAGCCTGATTGTATCCCAAATATAACAAAAATGTGAGCAAATGTCTACCCACCCCATGCCAAAAGAAACATAGAATGTCATGGGTAGGAAGGAGAGAAGCTGGATCCAGTGAAGATTTGTTATGACATTGACTTGGCTTGGGAATCCAATGTTAAGTTAAAATCTGCAACCACACTCTTCTTGTGCCATGCTTGCCCTTCAGGAGGGTAGAGTCTTAATCTTGTGGATTTACTCATGAACAGGACACATGGATGGAAAGACCTGGCCACCTGCTGCCTCTGTCTGATGCTCAGACAGAGCCTAGTGGAGTGCAAAACCTGGCCACAGATTCTGTCTGTCTCTGTCTGTCTCTCTTCTGTCAGTTTCTCTCTGTCTGTCTCTGTCTCCCTCCCTCACTCACTCACCCCCTCCTTCCCTCCCTCCCTCTCCTTTTTTCCCTTTCCTCTCCTTTACATAAACTCCCTAATTATCTTGGGCAAGGACAACCACCCTCTTTCTGAAGACCCTAAACTCTTCAAAATGAAAAAGATCACCTCATTTTTAGACACTTCCACATAAAAGCTATATCATCAGCTGAAAACAATTTCTATCATCACTGAATGTATGGACAGGTGATTGCTTCTGATCCTATAGGATCCTATAGGGCATGGTCTTACTAGGTTAACAACAGGGTGTTTCTGGGGATGCAGTCTCTGCTGGAAACAGGGCAAATCTGTTTGTTGTTATTATTGTTGTTATTGCTATTGTTACTGTTGTTTTAGCTGTTTATTTGTGCATTTTCTTTTTCCAGAGCACTCCTACATTTTTTGGCTTATGACCTCTTCCTTTATCTTCAAAGCCAGACACAACACCTCTCTGGCAAGAGTCTAAGTCATATTTCTGACTTATGACTCTGAATATAGTTACTTCATGGAAGAAGTATCCTGTAACTATTATACTGTGTTGGACACACACCAGTATTCAAGATAATGTGCACAGCCCCAAATCCTGAATTTTACATCTTTCTGTGAATCATGACAATGTTGAGTTCTTGGACTTGAGACATGGACATCTTTGGAAGAGGACAACATTCTGCATACCACTTAAAATTTTTATAAAAATTCAATACTGTGAGAAAGTTTTCAGGGCTGAAGAGATGGCTCAGTGGTTAAGAACACTTGGTGTTCTTAAAGAGAACTTAGCTTTGATTCTCAGCATCTATATCAGATAGCTCACAACTGTGTTCAACTCTAGTTCCGGGACATCCAACATGTATGGCCTCTACAGGCAATTTCTCTTATGTAATATGCACAAATGCATACAAGTACACATATTTAGACATAAATTAACACACACATATGCATATATATGTATAATTTTAACAGGAAGACTCCTACAATTTTACTGCTACATTATTTTTCCAGGGGAGAAATAAGCAAATGTCTGTTTACCTCAGATAAGGGACCAACAGCATACCAAAGCAATAATTCCACCTAAGCCTGAGCTTGTGAACCAACTGAATATATTGGACTTACTAACAGAAGTTTGAAGGAGGAGTTACTTATCTGAGTGTGTGTGTGACTCAAAAGCAGCTGAATCCCCTAAAAGTCCCACCCCATCCTAGGTGACAACCTAGTGGAATTTTATCATAGTCTCACTATCAGTATATATTTACCTCCCATATACTCTAGTCTAGAAACCCCCAAGATCCCTCACAGGTGAGTGGCATGAAAGCTTGTGATACAAGGAAGGGTCTGCTAACACTTCTGTCTCTTATACAATCTTGTTGCTATTACTATAGACCTTACTATGACTATATTGGTGCATGGATTTCATTGTCATGATTACTAGGTCTAAGGTCATATATGCTCTATGGTAGTGACAGGATGGTTATGATTTGTGTAGAAGCAAAGATGTACTATAATACCAGCTAAGGTATGCTCAGAAGAAGACATAATTTCAGAGAACTGAGAGGCTTAGCTCAAGGGCCAAATATTACACAATAACAAAATAAGATATTCAAGTCTATTCACCATAACTCCTGTTGAAGCAATGCCAGAGATCTTCCTGAGTCAAGAACTCAACTATTTCACGTGCTTCATCTCCAACAAATCATGTGGCATTAAGAAATAAGTAAATAAACAGGGTATCCTGATATGAAATATCAAATAGGTTATTTAAATTGATGTTTTCTTTTATCTCAGGCTGTATCATCTCTACCCACCACAATCAAAGAAAAGTTGCATTTTAATCCAGTTTTAATGCTTCAGTTCTCATCACTTAGACCTGATGGAAACACAAAGGAGTTAGGATAAATGCACATGTATAATAGCTACCTGCTCCTGCCATTTTGTCCTTTCACTCCCTTCGTCCCCGTTGAGAGGAAGCCCTACAGAGGCATGGCAACGTCTCCCCGAATGGAGTTTCAGGGAGAAAGTTTGTGTCATCTCAATCCCAGCTAAGCTCCCAGCCAGCAGCAAGCAGCCAGCAGGCATCTCAGTAAGTTCATTTTGAACCTCCCAGACATGCAGGACTCCAGTCACTCATGGGAAAGGAAGAGCTCCTGGTGAGACATTGACTCATGCCGACGAGCTAGCATGCTGTTTGCCGTGCAGCAGTGAGCATGGAGACACTGGTGGAAACCAGCCCTTCGATAGTATGAAGAAGTAACCTCAGAGGTGTAGGCTGGCTTGATATATATGGATGCTTCCTCGAATGGAGACTACTTTTTGGTTCATGGTGGGAAGGGATTAGAAAACTAATCTCAGTCCCAAACACAGACCTTCAAAACAAAACAGTAACATAGGATGGTCTGAGGTTCTGGCTGGTGTGAGGTTGGCAGCAGGTGCAACCCTTATTTGATGGCTCATATTTGAAAATGACCCCTGACACATCCTGAGGGACACCTCTGGGAAATATTACTGGGAGGTGTATTTGAAAGGTTCTTGGGACTTGACCATAGGAGTCTGTAAGGAATCCCCGTTCTTGGTGGGCAATCAACTGATTGAATCCAAAGGTACAGTTCTTCTTGTGTGTTTGAATGGGGAAAATCATTATAGTCTGCTCACTACCTGCCCAGAATTTTATCATTATATAGAGAAGCCAGTGGGCCAGGTTAGCATGCTCCTCTGTTGTGAGGGTGAAGGTGCCAGTTTGAAGGTAACCAAATGCTTCAGCACACACAGGTCCCCTCTTGGCACCTTCAATTACCCTGCCATGCATTTCTTCTTCAATGGCCACACATGATCATAAGAAGTATATCATAATCTAGTACATTAGAGTTTTGTAAAGTATTTTCTACTGTAATATGGCCTCTTTATATTGCTATTAAGTATTACATAATATTAAGAAATAAAAATACAATGACCTCTTACTGTGGTACACGGGCAAGCCACCACACCACCATTGACATTGTCTGGTGAACTTGCTATCTGGATGAGTCTATGTTTTTCCTTGGAATTCTCCAGGGGCAAGCTTAGAGATGGCTTTGAGAAAGGAACAGAGCTGACTCTACAGGTTGGTTAGTCACAGTAACTACACTTTTGATTTCTACGGAAAATCAAGGTTTCTGAGGATCAGCAGGGACCTGGGAAGCTGTGTGCCCAGAGAAAGGCCAGTACCTTTGTCAAAGGGACACAGATGGCCTATGAGACAAGACTGGAGGGACTTTTTGAAAGGGCAAGCTGACACACATACAAATAAAAAAAATCTAGTTCTCCATAGACATCCACCCCGCCCCAGGAATATTCAGCCCGAGCCTGTGGAAACTCTCCCCTCATGCAATTAGGGCTATTATCCAAACCGTCAGATAGCACCAGCTCCAGTAGTGTACCTCCAAAGCCTCTCAAAGCTCTTCTTGGAGATGTAGGAATTAAATCCTTGCTGTGGGTGCCTCCATTTAGCCCGAGATGCAAATTTGAACCTCAAGTGACACTTGTGGCTTGGATTCTCAATACAGGAATGCGACGCTGTTGCCTCTAACCTCAAAGTCCTCACTGTTGAGCTTATCAGAGGAGCCAGAGGTTACAGAGGTGGACTCAGATTCAGGCAGTTCTTGCTGTGTCTGTAGGAGGACCTTGAACAGAACCACATCTTAACCTTATGGAGACCCATCTCCCAAGGACAGCATCCAAATGGCCTCTATCCTCAGCAACTCCCTGCAGCTTCTAGAGGTATGTGTTAACTTTGTGACACCGCAACAAAACACCTGAGATAGTCAGTTTACAAAGAGGAGAGATTTGTTTGGGTGACAGTTTGGGAGGTGGGGTTCAGTATGTTGTCCTTTGCCACTTTGCTTTGGGCCTGTGATATCACAGTACAGAGTGGCAGGGGCATATGGTAGAGGAAGCTATTTGTCTCATGCAAAGGGAGAACAGGAGGAAAAAGTTGGGGTCCAAGCACCCCTTGCAAGAACTCCCCTTCAGTAGACTAATATCATCGCTCTAGTTTCTCACTACTCTCCAATAGCAATACAGGCTGGTAACCAAGACCTCAGTGTACAGGTTCTGTGTGGACACAGGTCCAAGCAAGAGAAAAAAATCTGAAAATATCATAGCATTTAATGCTGACATACCAAAATCTCATCTTGATCTTCCTCATACCCTCTGACTCTGAAGATTTCTTGGACCACTTTCACTGTAGTGCTGAACTAGGCCACGATCCAGGATGATATGGCTCTGTAATGGATCTCAGCAAGCAGCCTGATATTTCTTGGAGTAAACTGTGTATGGGTGAACAAGGCTAAATCCGGCCTATGGTTGGCCAGCATGGTGCAGCGTTAGAAGGAGATGCCCTGCCCCTCTGCCCCCTCATTCTTATTCCCCAATTCCCAATGCCCCGTAGTCCCCCTGACCTAGCAAGGCATAGCTTTTTATTAGGTGAAGGAAATTCATGTGAAGCAAACCATTCAAAACTGTTGAAGTTTGGTGCAGTGAACAATGTATAACCTGGGGCTTGTATGCACAGAAAAACCTGTTCTGAAGTGGGCTATTTTTCTTTTGAAATTTGCCACCTTTTCCTTAGGTGACAGTTGAGGTTTTAATCATTTAGAGGAACTTTAAGTTCTAATTGTAGTGATTAGGTTGTCAAGTTGGGATATCAAAATTGTAAGTTTGAATTTTTCTTTTTTTTTTGTTTTTTTATTAGATATTTGCTTTATTTACATTTCAAATTGTATCCCCTTTCCTAGTTACCCCCCAGAAAACCCCCTATTCCACCCCTTCCCTCTGCTCACCCCCCCACACACACATACATTTTCCTGACCTGGTATTCACCTATTCTGGGGGTATTGAGCCTTCATAGGACCAATGGCCTCTCCTCTCATTGATTTTTGAAAGTGCCCTCCTCTGCTACATATGTAGCTGGAGCTATGGGTCCCTCCATGTGTACTTTTTGGTTGGTGGTTTAGTCCCTGGGAGCTCTGTGGGGACTGGTTGGTACATATTATTGTTCCTTCTGTGGGGCTGCAAACCTCTTCAGCTCCCTGGGTCCTTTCTCTAGCTGCTCCACTGAGGACCCTATGCTCAGGCAATGGTTGGCTGTGAGCCATGGGTATTTTGATCTACCTTCCTAAGTGATTCTAAAAGACTCCATTCCAACAAGAGACAAAAACAAATTGACAATTCTTTATGAAGTAAATGTGGGTTGTAACTACTTTGACAGAACCCAATGGTTATGTTGAAGGAGAAGGTGAGGAAGAGAGAAATGTTCAGTAAATTTGTGAGATTCTGGAAGACAAGGAGGCATCTGCCTCTCTTTCCCCCTTACCTGACACATGGATCTTAGGATCTCTCTATCTCCAGGAGGTCTGTAGGCAACACGAGGACACTAAGGGCCTAGGAGGGGTGACAGAACACAGCAAACCACCTAGTATTTGGCAATGAATGAGTTCAGACAATATACTGTAGGTGCTTTCTAGACTATCTGACAGTTTTCTCAACTCTGTTGTTTGCAATTTTATCTGCAGAGTATAGGATTTTCCAGCAGGTGGCAGGAGACATCTTGTAAGAAAGAAGAATTATTTAGATTATATTAAATAGACAGAGAAAGAGCAAAGGCAGTGGGTGAGGGGCTTGAGAGGGTGGACAGGGTGAGAGGGTGAGGAAAACGAGAGTGAAAGGAGACAGGGGTGGAGTGAGAAAACACAAGACAGTAGAGCAGGGGACTCTAGAAAACACCTCACTTTTTGGAGGAGAGGGGAGTGCACGCCTCTGACAGGATCTGCTGCTTCCTGTACTTGTTGGGAGGAATTGTTTATATGAATAACACATGCCGAAGATATGGCTAGAGGTTGGGTGGTAGAGGTTGGAGCACAGAGAGCCGGCCCTGATTCTAATACCATGGGAACTCAGGGACTAGCTGCAGACACTGGCCCCTTCTGGCTTCCCTGTCTGACCTGCTTTCAAAGACACCCACTTCCCTCTTCCTCCAGGCTATTCTGTATGCAGGAAGCATCCCGGTCTGGCTCCTGGCTCCAAAACTGGACACCCCCGCCCCCTTCCCCAGGCAGCCAATTTAGCTGGCTTGTCCTCCTTGCCTTTCTGGGTTGGCGGTTGCCATGGAAACCTCCAAGGCTCTTCAGGCTTTCTTAGTGACTGACCAGACCTGGAAAACCATTTTGGAATCGACAGTGCTTTATTTGTGGGAAATTTTAATGAAAGAGCAGCCTGACCTAGCTTCAGCACTGCAGAGTGGAAAATGGCGGGCAGGGGCTTGAGGTGCTACTGGGCAGCGGCTGCCAGGAAGATGGACGGCTTGGGAGGGACTAGAGGGAGACAGAACAATGCTTTTGCCATTTGTTATTGCCTCATCTTCAGGAAGAAGGGCTCCTTGTCATAACTAGTGGAGCGATTCCCCAACACAGCTGGGGCATTTCAGGGCACCCGGGAATAGGCAGTTCTTTCTCTAGGTTTTAATAGTTAAGCTTATTTTCATTCATAAAAAGAGCAAAACAAAGCAAAAACAAGCATTTCTCACAGGTAAGTGTGGGGAAAATAGCTCTGGTAATTTAGACTCGAAGCTTACCTCTAGTGCACATTTTTATTTTTCCAATCTCCAAACGTTCTGAGACGGGCAGTCTCTAAGGCACTCTCAGTAAATCCCCCTCTGAGCACGTCTCCCTTGTGCGTTGTCTCTCTTCCTTCAGCACAGCCTCTTCCTTCACCACAGTAGCCTGGCCTCATCAGTTTGCTTCAGACAACAAAAATATGACAGAAATTATAGGATGCCACTTATACAAAAAAGTGAGTTTTGAACTTCCGTGCCTCCTGATAACCTGTCACTAGAAGCCCTGAGTGCCACACTGTGAAGACAGGCAGCTGCTATGGAAATACCCACAGGGCAAGAATTTAAGAGGGGTTCTGATTCCAATTTTGCCTTGGGATGACCCAGTTTCTCTGCTGGAGGCTTCACTTCTCTCTAATGAGGGGACAAGAGCCAGAGGACCCAGCTGAGCTACAGCTGGAGCCTCAATCCACAGATACTGTCAGAAAATAAATTGTCATCTCCAGCCAGCACATTCTAAGGGCCTTAGTTAAACAGTAATAGGTAACAAATAGAGTCATTTGTTTGGGCTTCCATGTTTTGGACTGTTGGGAGTGTGTGCTCTTAAGATCTCTCTGGTTGTACATAATTCCAGGTTATCACTTGTGTCTCTAAGAAGCATGAGGCAGGTCCCCAACCCTCATGTTTCAGCCTCTTCATCTAATAAGAACTTAAAGATCCTGTAATTTGATACAGTTGTCCCTCTGTGAGAGATTCTCCAAAGATCCTCCTAGAATATGCAAATGCACGGATGCCCAAGGACCTTGCATAGTGATGCATTTGCACATAAGATGTGCCCATTTACATACAGGCTTTAAATCACCTCCAAAATTGCTTGTAATAGTCAATATAATGGAAATGCTACAGAAGTAGATACCATACAATATTGTTTAGGGAATAATAATAATAAATCTGCACTTGTACAGTAGAGATGCAATTTTGTTTAAATTTTCTGTTTAATACTTGAGTAGATCCATAGATGGAGAACACACAGACACTGGGATCTGGCTTTACTTATAAATGTTTTGAACATAGTGAAAAAATGCTTGGTAAACTAACTATAATCACTATTGAATACAAATCATTCACGTTTCCATGTACAACTTTTTCGCTAGGTCTACATCAATCATTTATCTCCAGTGACTAAGTTGCTGACCAAAGCAGCACCATTTATCTATTGCAGATATATTCTAAAATGGAGTCATTCAGACACATGAACTAGGGGTTTTACAAAGGTGCTGTGATCCTTGAATCTTTTTAACTCTTTAAGATCTGTCTGTGAAAACTACTGAGAAAGTCATAACCTGAGCAGCCAGGCTGGCCTATAGACACCAGGGAGAGACTTCTGGAAAGTTGGTCATTCTAGAAATAGGTGAGAGATAACTATGTCTTTGATGAGATAGAGTAAAAGAGGGGCCTATATAAAGTCATGAACATTGGCTATCCCTGACACTGAAATGTAGATTGCGCCATGCACAGACACAGCACTCAGCATTATAATTCTCCTCAATCTCTGAGCAAAAGTGGGAAATCATGGAGAAATCTTTAGGGAGTTGGCAGGTGGTAGTACTTGCTTGGAGAATTGGCAGTGCCTTCTGCAGGCTGTGGGCACAGTCAAGACTGATATTAATATACAAATTATACAAATATAAGTTGAATCTGCTCATTCTTTGTGTGTTTGCATGCACATGTGAGGGTGAGGTTGTGGGTGGTGTTTGTGTGTGTGTGTGTGTGTGTGTGTGTGTGTCCTTATAGATTATAAGAAAATGTCAGATACCTGGAGCTGAAGTTACATGCTGTTGTGGAAGCTAGAAACCAAACTCCAATCCTTTGGAAGAACAGCAAGAACTCTCAACCAATAGGCCATTTTTCCAGTCCCCAAATCTGTTTATTCTTTCTCTTTCAATGTGTGTCTCGTGGCTAGAAAAATTCAGAGACTTGATATTTTCCACATAAATAAAAGGAAACTATAGGGAAGTCAAATCCCTTCCTCACTTTTGCCAGTCCACCAATGGAACCTAAATTCTTATTAGCTGCAGGAGACAAACAACTCTCCAGGCATCTTCTGCTATCCAAGCTTGCATACTGCTATGCTGCAAAAACTTAACCTCAGACAAGAGAAGCATGGCACTAGCCATATTTGTTGAGCTTACATTTGCATCCACTGGGAGTTTAAAGAGTTCACTAGGATCCAGGCAACTGTAAGGGCTCCGAATTGGGGCATCAAACCACCTAAGCTATAGCTACTTTGTTTTTATAGGTCACACATAGGTCTCAGTTGCTCGAATATCTCTTAGCCAGTTGAGGAACAATAGTCAACAACTTGGCTCTATGTTTGAGAGACCCAATGAGACCTTCATTACAATGCAGCCTCCCCAGGGCCAGTCAGTCTAGATGAGCTCTTTCCTCAACAATCTATGGGAGATGACTATGGGGAAACTAGACTTCTAAGGTCATTTTTTGCCACCCTCACCTGGCTGGACTGAAGCAATTGGATGGCATCATGGTGGTATGCTGTTGGCAGCTGGAGTCTACATGTTGTGATGCCTGATACTCTTATATTCCAGAAGCATTTAGGAAGAGTTACACTAGGGAATAGAATCTCCTGAAATTCCATTTATACACCAAGAACAGTCTAGGAAGGCCTTTACCAAAGTTTGATTTCCAACAGTCTAGCCTTATGGCTAACTCCAAGAAAACATTGTTGAAAACCCTTTTATGGTACAGATCCTGTGAGAATCATGGGTACTTGGAATATAGACACAATCTGTCCTAGAACTCATGATCCTCCTGCCTTAGCCTCTCAAGTACTAGAATTACAAGTCTGTACCATCACCACAACACCTAAACCTGAAATACTTTGAAAATTAACAATTTGCTTGAAAGAAATAAGGAAATAGTGAGAGAAAATGATAACAAAGAAAGAAAAGAAAAGGGAGAATGAAGGGCTGTCAGTGAACCAGGTGACATCACTGTCAGGAAGTCTTTGCTTCATTGACTTATGGGAAGTCTTTGCTTCATTGACTTATGGGGAAAAGCATCATCGCTACCATCTCATTAGCATGTACTGCCTTCATCCTCTGCATCAGATATGGAATCATCTTAAGCTACATGCTCAGAGGTCAGCAACTGGTCACCTAAGGTGGGATCCCAGAACAGGCAGTAACTGTCTCCCAGCACTTAGACAGACCCCCATGTGTCAGGCCAGTTCAGGCAGAATGCTTGCTGCACACGCACACACTGCTTATACACTTCTATCCCAGAAGGAATTTCAAACAGGAGTCTTCAGAACTCACAGAGCTCAGGGCTGGTCATCCTGATTCAGCTGTTTGCTCCTCTGCTAACCAGTGGTAACTCAATCATCTCCTCTCTGCTGACCGTATCTCCCCAACAGGCTTGTAAGATTACTTTCCATTCTCCAGTACTCCAAATCAAAACAAGATTTCTGGCTGGCTTTTTTTTTTTCCTAACCTTCCAACCTTATAAGCTTTTGAAAAAGGAAAGAAAATGAAAAGGCTTAGAAAACATTTTCCTAATGAGGCAATTCATTTATGCACTGGCAGCCATTAGTAGATCATTATGAATTAATTTTCTAAATTAATCAATCAATTAAGTCTCATAATCAGATCAAGTAGATCACAGGCCAGTCTGCTCTGGTTTGATTAATTAGATGACTTAAAAGATCAGACAATTAGATCACACTAATCACATGCTGCTTACACTCATTCCCCCAAATTGAAAATACAAGTCCTTTGCAGAGCACATGAGTTAGGCTGAGAGTGCCCAGGGTCCTCAGCTAATTGCAGGGGTCTGCCTGAGGTCTTGGGCTCTCACATGACTCTGAGTTTAGAAGTCCACAATTTGAGATAGAGGAATCAGTCACAGGATCATATAAAATGATACAAGTTTATCTTAGAGCTCTTTATGTGGCTGATGTCAAATTGCTCATAACTCTGAATTCCTTCTGGAGTCACTGGGGAAGATTTTGAGGCCAGCTAGCTAGCTGTATTCATTGGTTAACTGCCTCATCACTCTGTTCCCTGCCTCTGTCACCTCTGTCATCTTCTCACACTAGCTCTTCTGCCTGCCTCTTCCTCTTACAGGGATGCTTCTGACCATACTAGCTCTACCCAGATGACCAGGACTGAATCCCTCTCAAGTCCCTTATACTAACTCACTCTGCAAAATTCCCTTTGCCACAAAAAGTAAGTTTCCACAGGCTCTAGAATTAAAATATGGACATCTTTCAGAGCTGTTCCCACACCTCCCTCATATCCAATGCTGTGGCCTAATTTCAGAGTCCACAGTAGCACATATCGTCCCTTATGAATACCCCAGTGCTCAGAGCACTGAAGGGCCCCGTAGTCACTCATCCCAAATTCTGTCACATCTCCTACAGCTTTTAGAATTAACATACATACAATGACAGAAGCTCAGCTTCCAGAAGATTCCTGCTGCCATAAAAAATAAATTACCCGAGAGAATCAATAACCTGTTTCATTAACAACCATCATCTACATATTAATTACATTGATTATAATTATATGTGGGAAGATCAGATGATAATACTAAGAGCTCAAGACCCCAGACCCAGGTCCAGAGTTCAGTAAAAGATTTTAAAAATATCTTACAATTACTTCTATTGTAAAATATGTTAGCTACTATCAGAGTCTAATACTGATCACCCATATCAGTATGTGTGTGTGTTTATTGTGTATGTGTATTGTGTATGTGTGTGTGTGTCTGTGAATATGCATGAGTATGTATGCATGTATCTGTGTATATATGTTCATGTTTATGTATGTGTGTGGGCTTATGTCTGTGTGTGTGCAAGTGCTTGCATGCCTGTGCATATATGTCTCTCTGTATGTATGTGTAGTGCATCTTTTAGATTCTGCTTATTTACTACTACCAGTTCAAAAGAGTTAGTAGGCACCTCTGCTGGGAACCAGGGCTAAAATCTGTAGAATGGGAATAAGAGAGGTTTGTGTATAGTGTGTATCAGCAAGCAGAGAATGAGGTACCTGTTAGAAGTTGTTTGGGGATGGGCGGTGGTGGCGCATCCCTTTAATCCCAGCACTTGGGAGGCAGAGGCAGGCAGATTTCTGAGTTCGAGGACAGCCTGGTTTATAGAGTGAGTTCCTGGACAGCCAGGGCTATGCAGAGAAACCTTATCTCAAAAAAAAAAAAAAATAGAAGTTTTTTGGGTCTTCCTGGAAGATTTGCCCTTTCTTTGTGGTCACAAAGTATGACTCTCCAGGTGGCTTGAAACTACAGGGGTTTATTTCCTCATAAGGGTGGAGATGGGACAGAGGTGACAGCATGCAGGTTAGCTTTTGGTGACCTCTCCCTTACCTCTTTCATCATCACAGGCCCTCTTCCATGTCTGATTGCTCTCCACTTCCTTTAAGGACCCCAAGCCTCTCGGACTAGAGCCCATTCCAGTGACCTCATTTTTACTTAATGCCTCTTTAAAGGCCCTACCTCCAAATATGGGAATATTGTGTGCTTCTGAGAATTAGCCATGAGTCTGAATGTCAAAATTCAATCTACAATAGAGGTGTGAGCAAAGAGGGGGCGTGTAGAGAAGCAATAGGTGCACGTATTTGCAGAAGAGAAGGTGCGAGAGGGACTGCTGCTTGCATAAAAGAGTTTAATTTGCCTGTAGTTCTAAGAAACAACTCAAAGGCAGTGAGGTGGCTTTGTCCCAGGCATGTCCCAGGCACACCATCCTCTCCTCTGCATGATTTATCAGGAGGGTTTAGTATCAAGGTTGGGGTGGGGGCTCTCTTATCTGTCTTTCACATCTAGTGTTGTGCCTTATCCTTCGAATACCAAGAACACACCCGTTTCCATTGCTGACTTAAAACTCCATCTCCAAGCTATCTCAGGAGACAGCCATTCAAAATGAAGGATAAATGCAATTTTCTCCACTCTGCCTCCTTGGAGACAGAAAACTCTTACATACAGAGCATTGCCTGAAAACCTCTCGGCCTAATTTCCTCATCTCCTTTTTAAAACGAGAAGACATCCAGGATGATTCTAAGATATATTATTTAGTGAGACTGGAAACTGAAATCTACTTATGAAGCTAGATAAAATTATTTAATTTATACTGCCCGGGGAAATATTAAATTTTGGTCATGATTACATAATAGCTAACTATCAAATGGGGATGCATATCAACAAAGAAAAAACTGTCTTTCAGAACGAGCAATTGATGTGCTATCTTTATTTTATTA
Organism: Apodemus sylvaticus; assembly: GCF_947179515.1. Classification (NCBI taxonomy): domain Eukaryota; kingdom Metazoa; phylum Chordata; class Mammalia; order Rodentia; family Muridae; genus Apodemus; species Apodemus sylvaticus. The sequence continues at coordinate 59,892,399 of NC_067485.1, read as the reverse complement.
TTTTAGCATTAATCACTTCTTTAAGGCAAATTGCTGCCTGTATTAGTTTTCTGGGGGATGTTTATAACATCGCCAGACACTGATTGGCTTAAATGGCAAAAAAAATGCATTGTCTTTTGGTTCCAAGTGTGGCAGGGTTGACTCCTTCTGATGTTGCTGGGAAACAAACTGACAGATCCCTTGCTCCTGACTCCTGGCAATTCCTTGCTTTCTGGACGCACCATTAGTCTTCCTGTGGTACTCAGCCTGGACAGGTAGCTGCATCCAGAGGTAGCAAATGTTATTGGATTAAGGGGCCACAAACTCATGTGCTCTTACCTTAAATGATTATAGCTGTAAGGATCTTCTCTTAATTTCTTTTCTGTTACTCTGATGAAACACCATGATCTAAAGCAACTTGGGAAAGAAAGAGCTTATACCATTTCCACCCTCTGGCTTCAGTCCATTTCGAGGGGAAGTCATGAAAGGAACTCAAGGCAGAAAGCTGGAGGCAGGGACTGAAGCAGAGGCCATGGAGCAGGAGTGCTCACTGGCTTGCTCTTCAAGGCTTGTTCAGCCTGTTTTCTTATTCAACCCAGGACCACCAGACCAGGGGTAGTACTATCATTCACAGGCTGGGTCCTTCTGTCTCATTCATTAATCAAGAAATAGCCCCACATACTTGCCTGTGAGCAATAAGATAGAGATATTTTCCCAGTTGAGATTTTCGTTCCAAGATAACTCTAGCATGTGTCAATCTGAGGGGAGAAAAGACCTAACTGGACAAACCCCGTTTTTCAAATCAAGTCACATTCTTAAGCAGTCAAGATTGGCAACTCAATATATGAATTTGTTAGGTAGCATGCAGTCACTTCTCACACTGCCAACTGGTGGATTTTAAAAATCAGTATAGACATTTAACTCCATACCTCATTCACTTACAAAGAGAAATTCAAGATTAATCAGCAAAAATGTTTACTTTCTTTTGACAATTAAAAAAATCAAGCCAAGCATGGAGACACGTGCCTTAAATTCCAGCACTTGGTAAGCAGGGACAGGTGGATCTCTGTGAGTGCAAAACTATCCTGGACTATATAGAGTTACAGGACAGCCAGAGCGACATAGTATGACCCTGTCTTACAAACAAACAATAATAACAATTATAAAAATTAAATCAAAAGCAACTTTTAAAAGAAAACTAAGTCCTTTCCTCTATATCTAACCTCTCTGGGTCTATGAATTGTAGGCTGCTTATCATTTATTTAATGGCTAATAGAAGTGAGTATATGCTATATTTATCTTTCTGGATCTAGGTTACCTTGCTTAGAATGATTTTTTTCTAGTTCCATTCATTTGTCTGCAAATTTCATTTTGTCTCTTTTTAAGATCTGAGTTATACTCCATTGTTAAATGTTCCACATTTTCTTTATCCATTCTTCTGTTGAGGGACATCTAAGTGGTCTTAGGAAGAAAGCTGCAATGACCACAGTTGAGCAAGTATCCTTGTGGTAGGATGAAGGATACTTTGAGTATGTGCCCAAGAGTAGTATACTTGGATCTTGAGGTAGAACAATTCCCACTTTTCTGAGGAATCACAGTATTGATTTTCATAGTGGCTGTGCACATTTGCATTCCCACCAGCAAAGGAAGATTAGTCCCCTTATTCTGCATCCTTACCTGCATGTCACGTGAGTTATTGATCTTAGCCATTCTAGCAGGTGTAAGATGAAATCTTAAAGGAGATTTGATTTTGAAGAATAGATTACATTTTCTTAATGGCCAGGAATGTTGAACATTTATTTAAGTATTCCTCAGCCATTTGAGTTCCTTCTATGGATCTTCCTAGTGTGGAGAAATAGAATAGATGTTGGAGGTGGACTGGAGCAAGTGGGGACAGAGAGGGTCAATCAGGTGTGGACAGGGAAGAAAGACATGGTTGAGGGAGAGAATTCAGGGAGACACAGATGCTATTGAGGGCCATCTGAGAGATGATATGGAAACCTAATGCAAGGGAAATTTCCTAAAACATATGAAGGCAATCCTAATGATGTCTCCTAATAATGAGGAATGCAGAGTCCCAACTGTCTAACTCTTGTCACCAAATGAGGTTTCCAGTAGTAGGAATGGGCTGCATTCAATTGATTTGTTGGCCAAGGGGGTCCCATGAAATCCCCAAACAACCTAGGCTATTGTTAAGACAAAGAGTTGCTCTCTGCAAACTGACACTGAGACCTCATTACTGAGGACGACACATACAGAACTCACTGAACATGGAGAAGTTGAGCTCATGCCTACATGAGGTTCGCCTCCACATCCTAGTTAGTGGTTTTTTTTGTTTGTTTGTTTGTTTGTTTTTGTTTTTTTGTTTTTTTGTTTTTGGTGCAGGAAGGTACTCTGCAGGCTACAGAAAGAGAAACATAAACACCAACCAAGACACAAAGCCTTTGACCTACAATTGGTTCTGCCTTAAAGATATGCTAGAGTAACAGTGGTACAGACTTGCGGGAATAGCCAAACAATGTCTGACTGACTTATGGCCCAGTCCACAAGATGGAATTCATATCCAACACTGCGTGTTTGACCAAGAGCCAGAGACTTGATAGCCCAGAGACCAAACACTACTAGTCTAAAGGAAAACTATTAATAAAAATGACTCCTAATAATTTTCCTATATACTCACAGAGCAGTGACTTCTGCAGTCATCATAAGAGAAGCTTCCTTCTGCAGCAGACAGGAAAAAACAAAACCCACAGCCAGACATTATGCAGAGAGAAAGAGAGTTCTTGGAAGACATAGCTCTAAATGGCATGTCTCCATCAAATCTCTCTCCTCCAAGCTCAGGCACCCTATATAAGCAGATCTGCAAGAGCATAGGGATGGAGAACAGCAGGGGAACAAGGGCCTCTGAATCAACTACACAGGCTCATATGAACTCAGAGTCTGAAGCAGCAGGCACAGGCCTTGCACTGGTCTGCACCAGGTCCTCTGCATATATATTGTATATATATTGTAGCTTTCAGCTTAGTATTTTTATGGGACTCCTGAGTGTGGGAATGAGTGTGTCACTGACTCATTCCTGCACTTGGAAATGTTTACTTCTGTTGGGTTTCTTTGTCCAACTTTGATATGATTTTTCTTTTCTTTTATTATATTTTGTTATGTTTAGATGTTATCTCTGAGAAGCCTGTTCTTTATGAGAGAAAGAAAAGGAGTAGATCTGGAGGGAAGGGAGGTGAGGAAGAACTGAGATGAATAGAGGGAAAGAAAATTGAAATCATGGCATATGGTATGAGAAATAGATATATTTTCTTTTTTTTCAAAATAATGTGATATTAATTTATTGATGTTAATATTAGACTAACTATATTTCAGTATAAATCCCAGTATCTATTAGGCATATAATAAAAAGTTAATTACCTAAAGTGTGAATACTTTAATTTTATTAGATATTTTTCTTTATTACATTTCAAATGTTATCCCCATTTCCTGGTTTCCCCTCCAAAAACCCCCTATCCCATCACCCCCTCCCCCTGCTCACCAACCTACCCACTCCCGCTTCACTGTCCTGGCATTCCCCTATGCTGGGGCATAGAGCGTTCTCAGGACCAAGGGCCTTTCCTCCCTTTGGTGTCCAACAAGGCCATATGCAGCTGGAGACATTGTGTACCTCCATGTGTACTCTTTGGTTGGTGGTTTAGTTCCTGGGAGCTCTGGGGGTACTAGTTGGTTCATATTGTTGTTTCTCCTATGGGGCTGCAAGTTCCTTCAGCTCTTTGGGTCCTATCTCTAGCTCTACCATTGGGGACCCTATGCTCAGTCTAATAGTTGGTTGAAAGCACCCACCTCTGTATTTGTCAGGTACTGGCAGGGCCTCTCAGGAGACAACTATATCAGGCTCCCGTCATCAAGCCCTTGTTGGCATCCACAATAGTGTCTGGGTTTGGGGACTGTATGTGGGATAGATCCCCAGGTGGATCAGTCTCTGGATGGTTATTCCTTCAGACTCTGCTCAACACTTTGTCTCTGTATATCCTCCCATGGGTATTTTGTTCCCCTTCTAAGAAGGACCAAAGTATCCACACTTTGGTCTTCCTTCTTGAGCTTCCTTTGGTCTGTGAATTGTATCTTGGGTAGTCCAAGCTTCTAGGCTAATATCCACTTATCAGTAAGTGCATACCATATGTGTTCTTTTGTGGTTGGGTTACCTCACTCAGGATGATATTTTCTAAATCCATCAATTTGCCTAAGAATTTCCTGAATTCATTGTTTTTAATAGCTGAGTAGTATTCCATTGTGTAAATAAAACACAGTTTCTGTATCCTTTCCTCTGTTAAAGGACATCTGGGTTCTCTCCAGCTTCTGTCTTCTATAAATAAGGCTGTTATGAACAAAGTGGAGCATGTGTCCTTATTACACATTGGAGAATCTTCTGGGTATATGCCCAGGAGTGGTGTGACTGAGTCCTCCAGTAATACTATGTCCAATTTTCTGAGGAACCGCCAGACTGATTTCCAGAGTGGTTGTGGCAGCTTGCAATCCCACCAGCACTGAAAAAGTGTTCCTCTTTCTCCACATCCTCGCCAGCACCTGCTGTCTCCTGAGTTTTTGATCTTAGCCATTCTGACCAGTGTGAGGTAGAATCTCTGGGTTGTTTTGATTTGCATTTCCCTGATGACTAAGGATGTTGAACATTTTTTAGGTGCTTCTCAGCCATTCAATATTCTCCAGTTGAGAATTCTATGTTTAGCTCTGTAACCCATTTTTAATAGGGTTATTTGGGTCTCCGGAGTCTATCTTCTTCAGTTTTTGTATATATTGAATATTTGCCCTCTGTTGGATGTAAGGTTGGTAAAGATCTTTACCCAATTTGTTCCTTGCTGGTTTGTCCTATTGACAGGGTCCATTGCCTTATGGAAACTTTGTAACTTTATGAGGTCCCATTTGTCAATTCTTGATCTTAGAGCATAAGCTATTCTGTTATATGTTCTGTTCAGGAAAATTTCCCCTGTGCCTATGTTCTTGAGGCTCTTCCCCACTTTATTTTTGATTAGTTTCAGTGTGTCTAGTTTTATGTGCAGGTCCTTAATCCACTTGGACTTGAACTTTGTACAAGGAGATACGAATGGATCAATTTGCATTCTTCTGCATGCTAGCCTCCAGTTGAGCCAACACCATTTGTTGAAAAGGCTATCATTTTTCTGCTGCATGGTTTTAGCTCCTTTGTCAAAGATCAAGTGACCATAGGTGTGTGGGTTCATTTCTGGGTCTTCAATTCTATTCCATTGATCTACCTGCCTGTCACTGTACCAATACCATACACTTTTTTTTTAACACTATTGCTCTATAGTACTGTTTGAGGTCCTGGATACTGATTCCCCCAGAAGTTTATTACTTTTGAGAATGGTTTTAGATATCCTGGCTTTTTGTTATTCCAGATGAATTTGAGAATTGCTCTTTCTAACTCTATGAAGAATTGAGCTGGAATTTTGATGGGGATTGCATTGAGTCTATAGATTGCTTTTGGCAAGATGGCCAATTTTACTGTATAAATCCTGCCAATCCATGAGCATGGGAGATTTTTCCAACTTCTGAGGTCTTCTTCCATTTCTTTCTTCAGAAAATAGAAGTTCTTTTCAAACAGATCTTTCACTAGCTTGGTTAGAGTCACACCAAGATACTTTATATTGTTTGTGACTATTGTGAAAGGTGTCATTTCCCTAATTTCTTTCTTAGCCTATTTATCCTTTGAGTATAGGAAGGCTACTGATTTGAGTTAATTTTATATTCGGCCACTTTGCCAAATTTGTTTATCAGCTGTAGTTCTCTGATGGAGTTTTTAGGGTCACTTACGTATATTATCATATCTGCAAATAGTGGTACTTTGATTTCATCCTTTCCAATTTGTATCTGTTTGACCCTCTTTTATTGTCTAATTGTTCTAGCTAGGACTTCACGTACTATATTGAATAGAGAGGGGAAGAAAGGGGGCATTGTTTAGTCCCTGATATTAGTGTGATTGTTTCAAGTTTCTCTCCATTTAATTGGATGTTGGCTACTGGTTTGCTGTATATCACTTTTACTACGTTTAGGTATGGGTCTTGAATTGCTGATCTTTCCAAGACTTTTAACATAAAGGGGTGATGAATTTTGTCAAATGCTTTTTCATCATCTAATGAAATGGCAATGTGGGGTGTGTGCATGTGTGTGTGTGTGTGTGTGTGTGTGTGTGTGTTTGTCTACATAGTAGATTGCATTGATGGATTTCCATATATTGAGCCATCCTTGCATCCCTAGGATGAAGCCAACTTGATCATGGTGAATGATCATTTTGATGTGTTCTTGGATTTAGTTGGCAAGAATTTTTTTTATTCGATATAATTTATTTACATTTCAAATGATTTCCCCTTTTCTAGCCCCCCACTCCCCGAAAGTCCCGTAAGCCCCCTTCTCTTCCCCTGTCCTCCCACCCATTCCTTCCCACTTCCCCATTCTGGTTTTGCCGAATACTGCTTCACTGAGTCTTTCCAGATTACATCAATATTCATAAGAGAAATTGGTGTGAAGTTATCTTTCTTTGTTGGATCTTTGTGTGGTTTTGGCATCAGTGTAATTTTGGCTTCATAGAATGAGTTGGATAGTGTTCCTTCTGTTTCTATTTTGTGGAATAGTTTGAAGAGTATTGATATTAGGTCTTCTTTGAAGGTCTGATAGAATTCTGCACTCAAACCATCTATCTGGTCCTGGGCCTTGTTTGGTTGGGAGACTTTCAATGACTGCTTCTATTTCTTTAGTGGTTATGGAACTGTTTAGATAGCTTATCTGATCCTGATTTAACCTTGGTATTTGGTATCTCTCTAGGAAATTGTCCATTTCATCCAGATTTTCCAGTTGTGTTGAGTATAGGCTTTTGTAGTAGGATCTGGTAATTTTTTTAATTTCCTTAGTTTCTGTTGTTATATCTCCCTTTTCATTTCTGATTTTGTTAATTTGGATACTGTCTCTGTGCCCTCTGGCTAGTCTGAGTAAGGATTTAACTATCTTGTTGATTTTCTCAAAGAATCAGATCCTGGTTTTGTTGATTCATTGTATAGTTCTGTTTCTACTTGTTTGATTTCAGCCCTGCATTTGATGATTTCCTACTGTTTACTCCTCTTGTTTGTATTTGCTTCTTTTTGATCTAGAGCTTTCAGGTGTGATGTTAAGCTGCTAGTGTATGCTCTCCCCAGTTACTTTTTGGAGTCACTCAGACCTATATGAGTTTTTCTGTTAGCACTGCTTTCATTGTGTCCCATAAGTTTGGGTATGTTGTGCCTTCATTTTCATTAAATTCTAAAAAGTCTTTCTTTCCTTATTTCTTCCTTGACCAAATTATTGAGTAGAGCGCTGTTCAGCTTCCATGCGTATGTGGTATTTCTGTTGTTTTTGTTACTATTAAAGACCAGCCTTAGTCCATAGTGATATGATAGTATGCATGGGATTATTTCAATCTTCTTATATCTGCTGAGGTCTGTTTTGTGACCAATTATATGGTCAATTTTGGAGAAGGTACCATGAGGTCCTTAGAAGAAGTTATATTATTTTGATTTAGGAGGAAGTGTTAAGTCCATTTGGTCTATAACATCTGCTGGTTTCACTGTGTTTCTGTTTAGTTTGTGTTTCCCTGATCTGTCCATTGAGGAGAGTGGGGTGTTCAAGTCCCTCACATGTATTGAGTGAGGTACGATATGTGCTTTAAGCTTTAATAAAGTTTCTTTTATGAATGTGGGTGCTCTTGCATTCTGAACATAGATGTTCAGAATTGAGAGTTCTTCTTGGTAGATTTTTCCTTTGTCAAGTATGAAGTATCCTTTCTTACCTTTTTTGATGACTTTTGGTTGAAAGTCAATTTTATCTGATATTAGAATGGCTACTCCGGCATGTTTTCTGAGACTATTTGCTTGGAAAATTGTTTTCCAGGCTTTTACTCTGAGATAGTGTTTGTCTTTGACACTGAAGTGTGTTTCCTGCATGCAGGAAAATGCTGGATCCTGTTTATGTATCCAGTCTGTTAGTCTATGTCTTTTTATTTGGGACTTGAGTCCATTGATGTTAAGACATATTTAGGAATAGTGATTGTTGCTTTCTGTTATTTTTATGTTTGTATGGTTATCTTCTTTGGGGTTTATTGAAAGAAGATTACTTTCTTCCTTTTTCTAGGGTGAAGTTTCCCTCCTTGTGTTGGCATTTTCCATCTGTTATCCTTTGTAGGGCTGGAATTGTGGAAAGGTATTGTGTAAATTTGGTGTTGTCATGGAATATCTTGGTTTCTCCATCTAAGGTAATTGAGAGTTTTGCTGGGTATAGTAATTTGAGCTGGCATTCGTATTCTCTTAGGATCTGCATGAGATCTGCCCAGGTTCTTCTAACTTTCATGGTCTCTGGTGAGAAGTCTGGTATAATTCTGATAGGTCTGCCTTTATATGTTACTTGACCTTTTTCCCTTACTGATTTAATATTCTTTCTTTGTTTTGTCCTATATCAGCATTTTGAGATGTGACTTTAAATCCAAATTTTGCTTTTCTGGTGTGTTGGGGTATCCAGAACTTGCTGTTGTGGGAGAACTGTGTTCAGATGATGCCATGTCACCCTTGGTTTTTGTTGGTAATGTTCTTGTGTTTGTCTTTCACCATCTGGTTATCTCTGGTGTTAGCTGGTCTCGCTGTCTCTGACTGTGGCTTTTCTAGCCTGTAAGCTTGTGTATCAGCACTCCTGGGAGACCAGTTCTCTCTGGGATGAAGAGCTGTAGTACAGGGTCAGTTCAGAGGTGCAGACAGAAACTAGAAGGATCCTGTCCCCATCTGATCCTTGGTTCCGTTCCTGTGTCCTGATGATTCCAAGCAGGTCAGAAGTGGTGCTCTTACCTGTGCATGCAGGTTTGTGGGCACTCTTGGGAGACCAGATCTCTTGCATATGTAGCACTGTGGCCCAGGGTCAGCTCTGGGCACAGACAGAAATTGGAAGACTCCTGTCCTAGGCTGCCCCTGGGTTCTTGTGTCCTAAGAGTTTCAGGAGGGTTCCTCTGAGCAGCAAGGGTCGTCCTACCTGTACTCCCAGGTCTGTCTACACTCCTGGGAGGCTAGCTATCTCCCTGTGCCGCCTGTCTATGGAGCCCTGTGGCAGAGGATGGTCTCCAACTGCCATGGATGTATTTTCAATAAAAAGAAAAAAAGTAAAACTAAGTCAAGTAAAAAGGAAGCCTCTTTGAAGATTTATTTATTTATTTATTTATTCATTCATTTATTTACTAATTTACTTATTTTTGTATTTGTGGTTGTCTTTAGGAGTTTCTTTGTACCATATGCATGGGGGACCTGTGAAGACTACAAAAAGACATCAGATCCCTTAGAACTGACGTTACAGTGATTGTGAGCCACCATGTGGCTGCTGGGAATTGAAACCAGTCCTTTCCAAGAGCTGCCCTGCTCTTATCCACTGAGGCATCTCTCTATCCTTCAAAAAAGGAAATCTTGTATACATAAAATCTATAATCATCCCAGGTCTTCGAGAGTATTGTGTTTGTTCCTCCTTCTTAAGCATTCATCAGTTTCAAGGATTATTTTTCAAACTCCTTAAAGAACAAGAAATAATAAAGTACAGCTTCCCTCTGTAACCCCTGGTTCATGTAACCCCTAGGTCTAACCAATCACAAGAAAATAAGTATCCAGAAGAACCGGTTGTACTGTGTGACACACTTGTGCAGTATATGGACAGATCGATTTCTCAATGCTATTTCCTAAACAATAACATATAACAACTGTTTACATTAGAGTGAGTTACTGATTGTGACATGTAAAGAAATGTCTATTCATCCCAGCTAAGTTTACAAAGACCAAAGAAAGGATTCCATCCAAGTCTAAGCAGCTGAACCACTCAATTTAGTATAAGAACTTTAGTGTTACTTACAGGAGCATGGATGACCACAAAGTCCCACATCAGCATGGACCATGACTTATGAAAGCCATCTCACTGAGTCACATCCCCAGTCAGTCTTCTTCCTTTTATATCCATGACACCTGCAACTGGGCGGGAGCTAACGGGCATGGGAGTTGAATTCAGTTGAGAGTCCCACTTTTTTAAGGCATGATATTAATATCCTCCTTATGATTCCCCAGGCCCAACTATAACTTTATCACATTTGCTTATTGTGTTGTCATTATTATAAGGTCAAAGAATCATGCTTCCTTATATCAGTGGACTGGTCATACTCAGAGAAGATTCTTTATTACATCAAATTAATGTTGGCCTTTTGTTAGGTATTATAAGTAATCTAGAGGTGACTTAACATGTACATATCATATAGATTATATGAAAATAGTACATCATATTTGTAAAAGACTTGAACATCTTCAGGTATGGGTAGTTGCAAGGTTGAGAGAGTATAGAACCAGTCTTCCAGGGACACTAAGAGATGTTTATGTATGTTGAACCACCTGCAACGTTTTAAGTGTCTATATGATACCTGGGAGAAAACCAGTTGTTGATGCCTACAAGAAACCTCAGTTTAGGTGTGTGTGGAAAAGCTGAGGGAAGAGAGTCTTCCAAATTCCATTCTAGATTCAGTGTTCTTCTGATCACATATTTTATAACAGATATAAGTACATTTTTTGTCTTGCAGGTTAACATTAACAAAGTATATTTTTTTGAAAAAAAGAATTCGTCACAGTTAGCCTTTAAAAAGAATAATATTGTACAAATGTCACATTGCAGTGTTGGCATTTCAAACAACTTAAGAATTCAAGGTGGCCTCAAGGACTTCAACAATTCAAAGACAGTCAGAGTTTAAAGGATGCCAGCACATTTAACATGTGGAAATATTCCTGTAAGTCTAGTTTGAGGGTCTGCTACTCTGAACATTTAGTATCTGATTTCTTAAGGGCATAACATTTTAAAACCAGATTTAGAACAAAGATCTCATTAAATAATATCTGGTTAACATTCTCAAAGCAAATCAAATAAAGTGGAAAATGTCTGAGGATATAAAGCCATTTCCTGGAACTGGGAGGACATCTGGTGGCCAATATTATTAAATACTTTTAAAAGAGATTTTTCTTTTTAGGCTAATTCAGTAAATACAGTTATTGATTACATTGTAACTAGCTGGTTTATAAGCAGGGATTATAAAGCAATATAAAGCATTAACTCTGTTTAGAGGGACTATTAGAACAGAAAAAAGGGGAAGCTAGGTAACACAGTCAGATTATACTCAAGAAATCCAGGTGTTGTTTAACACACACACACACAATTAAAGTGTAGAAGGAAAGGCTTGGGACATAGCTCAATGACAGAGGACATATTTAATATGCCTGAGACCAAGAGTTCCATTCCAAGTGCCAGTAGGGGAAGAGAGACAGACAGACAGGCAGGCAGGCAGGCAGACAGGCAGGCAGGCAGGCAGACAGGCAGTCAGGCAGGCAGACAGACAGGCAGGCAGGCAGGCAGGCAGGCAGGCAGGCAGGCAGACAGACAGGCAGGCAGGCAGACAGACAGGCAGGCAGGCAGGCAGACAGGCAGGCAGGCAGACAGACAGACAGGCAGGCAGGCAGGCAGGCAGGCAGACAGACAGGCAGGCAGGCAGGCAGGCAGGCAGGCAGACAGACAGGCAGGCAGGCAGACAGACAGGCAGGCAGGCAGGCAGGCAGGCAGGCAGGCAGACAGGCAGGCAGGCAGGCAGACAGGCAGGCAGGCAGACAGACAGGCAGGCAGGCAGACAGACAGGCAGGCAGGCAGACAGACAGGCAGGCAGGCAGGCAGACAGGCAGGCAGGCAGGCAGGCAGATGGGGGAATGGTGCTAGAGCAATGCCCACCCCACATTCTTTAGTGCCACATCCCAGTCTTCCTTGGGAGCATGTCTGACTGCACTTTTCGTACAGTTCAGGGTAGATTTGGATCCAAATCTTTCTCATCTTCACTTCTGTCATGGGAGGTGAATTAGATCAAGACACTTTGGAACTTCCTTTTATCTATTGGATAAGAAACAATCTCCTTCTGCAGGTTGCTCCTCAGCCTAGGGATACAGGCTGTCAAACCAGAAGGACGGTACATCCAAGAAAAAGAGTGCTGAGAGGAAGCTGGCAGTAAGCAACTGGTTGAAATCTTACCACAGGATCTGAGCACCTGGACCCAGTCTCACTACCTCTAGACATCCAGTAGAAAGAATTGGTATTGCTGCAAAAGTGAGTGAATTAATAAAACAAATGCAAAAGAAAAAGTGAGAGAACATCAGTTAATGGGAAACTGTTTAAAACTTTCATATGTAAATATGTACCCATATATACAAGTATATGAACATTTATACAAATATGTAATAAAATCTACTTAAAGATAGTTTAAAACTGACAAAGAAATTATATAATGTTTTTCTCAAGAATGAAAGTCACTCATTTTCTAGCTCTGGGCTTGTTCTTCGGTCAGGGGGATCTTGCAGGAACCCAAGAGTATCCCGCTTCCTTGTAGAAACCTTCAAGGTACCCAAAAGTAACCAGCTTGGAACCCTACCCCACCAATCCCATCCCAGTCTGATCCTCCCACCATCCCAGTTGGGTCTGCCTAGGACACAGCCTGCAGAGGTGAGCTGTGCTTGATCACCTGAGACCTAATGTCTAACTCTGGTCTCACTTTTCAGTCCTGAGGAGCCTTGCAGAACCCCCAAGAACATCCTGCTTCCCTGTGAAACCATCAGGGACCCTAAGACTAAACAGCTTGGAATCCTACTCCACCAGTTCCTTCCTACTCTAGTCTGCCAGGAACACAGCCTGCAGAGGTGAGTTGCTAGGTGTCTCCTGAGCTTCATTGTCTACCACTGGCCTCATTTTTGATCCTGAGGGCCTTTACAAGACCCAAGAGCCTACCCAATGGAGGCCTGAGAAGACTCCCAAGAATTAACAGCCTGGAACATTGTTCCACTAATCCCTTACCAGTGGGGTCTGCTTGAGGCGCAGCCAGCAGAGCCTTCTGATATCCATTGTCTGTCTCAGGGCTCCCTCTGCCCTCCTTTCTGAAAAGCCCTGCTCCTAGCAGGATTATCCAGCCAATACTAGGCAAAAACCAGATGCCTAAAGGACAGCTTAAGAACCAAATTGACAAGACCCAGGGCGATATGGCACCAGCAGGACACACAACTATCCTGATAAAAAAAAACTTTGGATATCCTAATGTAACTGAAGCATAAAAAAAGAGAGGACTTTAAATCCAATATTATAAAAATGATAGACCTTTAAAGGATGCATGAATAAGGAAATATAGTAAAATGCATTCAAACAGGTAGAGGCATTAAAAGAGGAAGCAAATAAATATAAAGAAATACAAGATGATCCAATCAAACACGTGAAGGAATGATTAAAACTGTCTAAGACCTGAAAATGAAAAAAAAAGAATAAAGAAAAGACACATTGAAACAATCTTGGAAATAGAAAACCTAAGAAAGAGAACAGGAACTACAGATATAAAAATCACCAACAAAATACAGGATATGGAAGACAGAATCTCAGGTGCAAATTATAAGATAGACCAAATCAATATACCAGTCAAAGAAAATGCAAAATCTAAAAAGTTCACGGCACAAAACATTTAGAAAATTTGAGGCACTATGAAAAAGACCAATCCTAAGTATAATAGAAATAGAAGAAGGGGAAGATTCCCAGCTTAAAGGCCAAGAAAACATCTTCAGCAAAATCATAGAAGAATATGTCCCTAACCTAAAGAAAGAGATGCCTATAAATGTGCAAGATACTTAAAGAATACCACACAAATTGGACCAGAAAAGAAAATCCTCCCACTATATAATAATCAAAACACAAAGTATGCAGATCAAAGAGAGAATTTTTAAAGCGTCAAGTGAAAAAGGCCAAATAACATATAAAGGTAGACCTATCAGAATTATAACCAATTTCTCACCTGAGACTCTAAAAGCTAGAAAAGCCTGGGCAGAGGTCTTGCAGACCCTATGAAACCTCAGATGTCAACCTAGAATACTATACCCGGCAAAAACTCTCAGTCACCATAGATGAAGAAACTAAGATATTCCATGACAATGCAAAAATTTAAAATACCATTCCATTAAGCCACTCCTTCAGAGGATACTAGAAGGAAAACTTCAACCCAGTGAGGCTAACTACACTCAAGAAAACACAAGAAATAATATCAACATCAGTGGACTCAATTCCCAAGCAAAGAGACTCAAACTAACAGAATGACTGTGTAAACATTCTGTTGTATACAAGAAACACATAGCAGCAACAAAGATAGTTATTTTCTCAGTATAAAGGGCTGGACAAAAAGGTTTTCCAAGCAAATGGATGCAAGAAACAAGCATGGGTAGCCATTCTAATATCTAATAAAATAGTCTTTCAACCAACAAAAATCAAAAGCAAGAGGGAAGGACACTTTATACTCCTCAAAGGAAAAATCCACCAAGAAGACATCTCAATACTGAACATCTATGTCCCAAATGATGGCATCCACATTCGTAGAAGACACATTACTAAAGCTTAAATTACACATCAAACACTACACATTGATAATGGGAGACTTCTTTTTTACTTTTTATTTTTATTTTCATTTTTTTTATAATGGGAGACTTCAACTCCTCACTCTCACCATTGAGCAGGCCATAGAGATAGAAACTAACAGAAATAACAAAACTAATGGAAGTTATTATTCAAATGGACCTAATAGATATCTAAAGATCATTTTACCCAAAAAAATATGCCTCCTTTTTAGCACCTCATGAAAACTCCAAAATTAGCCATATAATCAATTATAAAGCAAACCTCAACAGATATAAGAAGAATAAAATAATCCCATGCATTTTATCATATTACCATGGATTATACATGAACTTCAACAACAACAAAAACAACAGAAAGTCTAAATATTCATAAATACTGATCAACTCTCAACTCAGAGATCACTGGGTCAGGGAAGAAACAAAAAAATAAAGGCTTTGTATAGTTCAATGAAAATAAAAGGCACAGCATACCCAAATTTAAGAGATACTATGAAAGTAGTGCCTAGCAGAAAGGACATACCACTAAGTGCCCTCACATAGAAATTGGAGGCTCTTCATATCAATGAATTAAAAGTATATCTGAGAGCTCTAGAAAAAAAAAGAAAAAGAAGCAAACACGCCAAGGAGGAGTAGATGGCAGGAAACAGCCAAACTCAGGGCTGAAAAAAAAAAGAATTAGAAACAAAGAAAACAATACAAATAATCAATGAAACCAAAAACTGCTTCTTTGAGAAAATCAACAACAGAGACAAACCCTTAGTCAAACTAAGTACAAGGCAGAGTGAGAGTACCCAAATTACCAAAATCAGAAATAAAAAGGAAGATATAATAATGGACATTGAAGAAAATTCAAAGAATCATTAGGTCCTACTGCAAACAACTGTACTCCACAAAATGGCAAATTTTAAATGAAATGGATGATTTTATAGACAGATACCAGTAACCAAAGCAAAATCAAGACCAGGTAAAATATCCTAATAATCCTATAACCCCTAAGGAATTAGAAGTTGTCATTAAAACTTCCAACAACAACAATAATAACATCAACATCATCATCAACAACAACAGCAACAACAAAAAGGCCCAGAGCCAGTTGATTTTAGTGCAGAACTCTACCAGACTTTCAGAGATAACGTCAATACTTTTCAAACTATTCCACAAAATAGAAACAAAAGGAACCTTCCAAAACTTATTCTATGAGGCCACAGTCATACTGATACCTAAACCACACAAAGATTCAACAAAGAAAATTTAAAACCAACTTCCCTGATGAACACTGATGCAAAAAATCAATAAAACATAAACCAAATCCAAGAACACATCAAAGAACACGTTAATAAATGGAACCTCATGAAACTGAAAAGCTTCTGTTAGGACAAAAGACTAACCTACAGATTAGGAACAGATCTTCACTAGTCCTATATCTGACAGAGGGTTAATATCTAAAAAATATAAAGAACTCAAGAAGTTAGACAACAACAATCCAAATAACCCAATTAAAGGATAGGGTACAGAGCTAAACAGAAAATTCTCAACAGAGGAATCTCTAATAGTCAAGAAGCACCTAAAGAAATGTTCAACATCCTTAATCATTAGGTAAATGCAAATTACAACAACTCTGCAATTCAACTTTATGCCCATCAGAATAACTAAGATCAAAACCTCAAAGTCAGCATGTGCTGGCAAGGTTGTGAAGCAAAAACACTCCTCCACTGCTGATGGGAGTGCAGACTTATAAAAACCACACTGGAAATCAATTTGGTAGTTTTTTGGAAAACTTGGAATAGTTTTTCCTCAAGACCCAGCTATATCACTCCTGGGCATATACCTAAAGATGCTTCACCATCCCATAAAGGCACCTGATCAACTACGTTCATAGCAGCTTTATTTTGTAACAGATAAAGAACAACCTAGACACCCCTCAACTAAGAATGGATAAAGAAAATTTAGCTCATTTAAACAATGGAATACTTCTTAGCCATTAAAATCAAGAGCATCATGAATTTCAAATGTAAATGGAAATTACTAGAAAATAGCATTCTGTGTGATGTAACCCATACTCAAAAGGACATTCATGGTATGTATTCATTTATATGTGTATATTAGCCATAAAGCACAGGATAACCAAGCTATAATCAACAGACCAAGAAAGCCAAATAACAAGGAGGGCCCAATAGAAGATGGTTGAATCTTCCTCTGAAGGTAAAACAAAATAGATATTGGAGGTCTATGGAAGGATGGAACTGGATGGAAGAGGGGATGAGGAAGGGCATGTGGTGAGAGGTTGAGATCATCTATAAGGAGAGAGAAGGGAAACCGGAAGTGGGGGTAATCATTAGGACATGCCAGATACCTGGGATGAGGGAAAGACCCAGAGGTTCTATGTGGGCAACTCTAGCTGAAACTAATATCAGTGGGGTATACAGATCCTTAAGTGGCCACTTCCTGCATCTAGGCAAGCCTTCCAGTAGAGGAATAAGAACAGCAACCCACCCACAAAACCTTAGACCCAAAATGTGCCCTGTCCACAAGATGTGCAGGGACAAAGATAGAGCAGAGACTGGGCCAACTATTCAGATAGGGACTGAATGGCCAACCAATGACTGTCCCAGCTTGAGCCCCATCCCATGGGCAAGAACCATGCCCTGAGACTATTAAGGATACTCTTATGGTTGAAGACAGGAACATTGCATAACTGTTCTCTGAGAGGCTCCACTCAGCAGCCAATAGAAAGAGATGCAGAGACTCACAGCTAAACAGTTCCATTAGATGGAACTCAGGGAGTCTTGTGGAAGAATTGGGATAAGGATTGAGGGACCTGGACTCACAGGGACTCCACAGGAAGACCAACAGAATCAACAATCCTGGACCTTTGGGGACTTAGAGAGGCTGAATCACCAACCAAAGAGCAATCACAGGCTAGGCCTAGGTCCCCTGCTCATATGTAGCAGATGAGCTCCTTCGTCGTCATGGTGGTCTCCCAACAACTATAGTGTGGCTGCCCCTGAGCCTCTTGCCTGTCTGCCTGTGGATCTCACACCCCTACATGCCTTGTCTGGCCTCAGTGGGACAGTATGCACCTAGTCCGCAGAGACTCCTCAAAAGAGAAGGGGAAAGTGGATGGGGGAGGACTTGCGTGAGGGGGTACTGGGAGGAGGGAGAGATGATACTGGGATGTAAAGTGAATAAATAAATTTAAGAAAAAAATGGAAGTCACCCTGCATTGTTCATAAAGGTGAGATCTTGCCACTCCTGACAGGCATCATAATTGACATTTGTTGGACACTTTGAGCATTTAATTGGTTAGCAACTCTTCTATCAACAAACAGTTCTGCAATTATTCATGCTTTCTTGAAAGTCTGTCACATTATTCCCTTAATGTTACAAGTAGTTGTAAATTTCAGGCTCTAATTTTCCAATTATACTTGAGATAAAATGAAAATTAGATATTCAGATTATTTTATTGCCAGATGCAAGGACCACACTAGCATTGATTCAAAAAATAGGAATGCCTTAGGATAAGAAAAAGAATTCTCAGAGTACAAGACCCCAGCTCACAAAATTGTCTGGCACTCATACATATTCAAACACTTTAAAGGCCATCACATAATAGCAGTTTACACTATACATTGAAAAATAAAAACACAACCACAATGAGGTGCCTTCCACTATTGTAAAATAGGCTCTTCAAACCATTAAAATCAGAAAGACTTTCCAGAGCAAGTGTTAGTGAGGACACAGCCCCTGGAGCACCCAGACTGGCTGATGTGATGTGAAGTGGTTCATTTGTTTAGAGACAAAGTTAAGTGTATGCCCAAGTGTACGCCCCAGCCATTTCATAGGAATTAACTCAACAGACAACCGCACTTCCACCCAAAGACAATTTGTGAAGCAGGTTTATATGTTAATCCACATAAGGAACTCATCTGTAAAAATAATAAGACACTGACCTGCATACAACAGGGGCAGACTTCTAAATTACTGCTCTTAATGCAATAGGTCACTGAAGAAGCTGCCATGCCCTATAGTTCTACCATAGAAAATTGCAGAAAATGAAAGTCCAGAGTGACAGAAAGTAGGTTACTGGCTATGCAGGCTGGACACGGACTGGAATGTGACATAAGGGAAATTTGAAATTCTTCTGTATCTCAGTTGTGATACCTGTATGAATGTGATATATATATATATATATATATATATATATATATATATATATATATATATATATATTCTCATTAAACCATGAAAATTCATATGCTGTCTATGTGGAAGCACTTATAAAAAGAAAAGAAAACAGATATACTAAAATATGGACTTTGGAACAGGAAGCACTATTAAGATAGAGGATTCAATATTCTAGGAATATATAATTATAAATCTTTATTATCTACTATAGTATCCTCAAATTGATTTTTAAAATGAAATATTCAAATTTTCAATCAAACCTGAAGACTTTTAACCACACTTTACTTAGTGATTCAACCAGCACAGATGAAATTAGTAGAGGTATAGGCATTAGAGCAAAATTATTCAGATGAGTGGTTTAAGGCTAAAGATAGCGTTAACCAGAAATGTCCACTGTTGTCATCTGCACCCAGAACAGTTTCAAAACTGGCTATTAGCTAAAAGACAGGACAAATTCTGGCCTATTTCAATGAATCAAAGCTGTGGAGTATACATTCTGTGCTCGCAGTTGAATTAAGCTTGCAATATATATTACAAAAAACTTGCAATATATATTACAAAAAGAACACTGTGCTATCTCCAAATGTTTAAACTGTGTGTGTGTGCATGTGTGTGTGTGTATGTGTGTGTGTGTGTGTGTACTAAAGCAAAAAAGTAAAAATACTGCATTTAAAAAATAATTGGGGGAGGGGAGAGACAGAGTTTCACTATGCAGCCCGGTGTGTCCTGAAACTCCTTATGTGGACTAGGGTGTCCTTGAACTAAGACACAACAAGCATAGCTAAACATTAACTAATTAAAGGAATAAAATATGAAATAACAGCAGTATAATCTAACATGTGACATAGATAAAATTTCCACTGCCTGGCAAGTTAATTGCTTCTGAAATAGCAAGTAGGGATCTACAACTTAGAGCACATTCCAAGAGGTTGCAAAACCATTAACTATAGGTCATAGAAAGGAAACTAAGGATTTACTGTAGGTGCAAGGATAGAAGATAAAATATTGACTGGTTTTATCAATATGAAACTTCACTAATAACTTAGTCACAAAAATTATGGTTTTTAACTTCCTATGAACCTGTAGAGCTAGTGACAGATGATAATGTTTAGCCAGATAATTACTCTTAATGGATATGCATGTAAATAGTCTCCATTGTAACCTTCTTATTTAATTTATGATTTAATCTATGTTTGATTTTCTAGTGAACTTTTGCAGGGAAAGGGGGACTACATGGATTAACCATGAACTCTATTTTCCTAGTTCAAAAGACTAGGAAAGATTACATTGGAAGGCATAGCATTGGGAGTAAAGGAATTGAAGGGTATGGCTTTGACCTCAGAGCAGGAGGAGAGAACAAGATTGGAAAGAGAATGCAGAGTAAATACCTTGGAAATTATGAGGCAGCTTAAAAAAATTAAGAGAGCAATATTAGGAGAATGGAGCTGTAGAAGAACATTTTAGAGAGAAGAGCTTTTTAGAAGAACTTTATTAGAAAACTTTCATAGATATAAAGTGTGAGATAGCTACCTTGTGCGACCTTCAAAAACTCCTGACTTTTCTTTCAATGGCTGGCATCTGTGTCTCAGTGTCCATTTCCTGTCAGTATGACATAAGGATATAAGTTCAGCCCAGACCTGAAGGTGACTCCTCTCCAAGCTGACCTGTGCATCTTCCACAGTCCTCTATCCTGATCCAGGAGAGGCAGGCCTGGGAGACCTCCATCAGAGACTGACCTTTAGTTCCCAATGAGCTGTAAATTTATTCTTACTTCTTAAACATGAAGATTTTGGTTTCTAGATGGGGGTTGTTTGTTTGTTTGTTTGTTTGTTTGTTTGTTTGTTTTTTCCGAGACAGGGTTTCTCTGTATAGCCCTGGCTATCCTGGAACTCACTCTGTAGAACAGGCTGGCCTCAAACTCAGAAATCCACCTGCCTCTGCCTCCCAGCGCTGGGATTAAAGGCGTGCGCCACCACTGCCCGGCTTTTTTTTTTTTTAAGATTTATTTATTTATTATATTTAAGTACACTGTAGCTGTCTTCAGGCACACGAGAAGAGGGCATCAGAATTACAGGTGGCTGTGAGTCACCAATGTGGTTGCTGGGATTTGAACTCAGAATCTCTAGAAGAGCAGTCTGTGCTCTTAACCACTGAGCCATCTCTCCAGCCTCCTCTTTTTCTTTTTAATCCTCTCTCCCTTGAAACCCTGTTGACTGACTGAGCTGACGTGGTCAGAGTAAGCAGTCCAGGCTCATGCTGCTAGTTGTCGGAATGGGGAGCAGGTATGTGAAACTCAAGGAATACCACCTGCAGCAGTGAGACTCAGAATTCTCCACAATATAATAATTTGTAAAAGCAGTTTGAACATCTTTATTATTAAGAATTTGAAAATTCAGAAAAAATGGGCAAATTATTATAGAATATTATCACACAAAACTGACTCAAGAAACAGAAAATAGATGCATTCTTATATTAATATTAATATTATTAGAGAGAAAGAACTTGTAGTTTGAAAGTCTCTGGCCCCAAACAGACAGACACAAGTTCTTATTCCTATG
This sequence comes from Apodemus sylvaticus, assembly GCF_947179515.1. NCBI lineage: Eukaryota > Metazoa > Chordata > Mammalia > Rodentia > Muridae > Apodemus > Apodemus sylvaticus. Next base: position 59,871,131 of record NC_067485.1, on the reverse strand, counting down.
ATATCATTATAATCCTTCCAAGCATTGATGACTGACCAACATTACACTGGCCTCAGAAAGAATGAGAACAATTCTTCATTTATTATCATCTTGACAGTAAAAGCCAATGAGGATATTATAAGAAATACAAATGATGGGCAAATGTTTCACATGTGTAGATGCAAAGATTAAAAATGGCATTAAAAACTATAACCTACTAATAACACTAAAGTGAGAGGAAGGAAGGGGAGAAGAAGAGCAAAAAGAGGGAGGGAGGGGCGAGGATAGGAGGGGAAGAGAGGAGATAGGTGGATATGGGAGGAGAAGGGAGGAAAGGAGAGAAGAGGGGAGGGGAGGAAAAGGGAGAGAAGAAGGAAAGTTGCATTCATTTCAGGAGTGCAAGGTGAGCATTCACTATAGACCTCCTCGGTGTTACATAGGTCGCACAATGTCCACTCTCACTCCATAGTAGTTTTCAATCATTATGGTCTCTTATACAATTACTCATTCTCATCTCTTTGTGTCTCATCTGATGGCATTCAGTGGAGAACACATGGACCTGGGGGCCAAGTTGAGACTACAGTCGTATATCAGTAGCATTTCTCTGAGTCCTGTCCATCCCTCCTCCCCCCTCCCTGCCCCATTGCTATAAAGTTTTCTTCATCTTCCTTGTGGTGTGGTTGTGTAATCGCCTCCCTTTGGTTGAATCATGGAATTACATGCCCTTTTCTATTATTACATGCTATTTTTCTATTTTTCTAGGGTATACTTCCTGTGTCTGGCATGAGCTTTTTATGGCTTTCCATTTGTACTACTGTGTCCAGCCACATCCATTCTAACCTAATTTGGGTGCCCTTCTTCAAAGGAAGAGACACTGCAATGTTTCCTGGGTATCCCTGTTATCATGTGATAAAGTCACATATATTAGATTAAGAAGGCAATACTAGAATCTGAATGTTGAGTTCTTCTGTTTTAATGTGCGTGTGTGTGTGTGTGTGTGTGTGTGTGTGTGTGTGTGTGTATGTTTCTGAATTTTGCTTCCCTGCTGGGGTGTGTCAATTGCTGCCCAAACAGTGCTTGGAGAGGTGAAACCCAGGAATGCTAATCTACATTCCTTTCTCCCTGTTGCAGTGCAGGGGAGAAAAATCACAGCCTAAGGTACGGGTCCCAGGCTATGTTGCTCTGGGTGAGAAAAGGTGCAGGCTGGGACAGAGGCTGTGATTCTCAAATTACTATGCACCCAGATGCTGCTGAGGACCTTGAGGAGTTGGGAATAGGCCCCTGGCTTGAGGTAAGCTTGGGGCAGGGGAATCCAGCTTAGCTCAGGATGAGTGCCAGGAGTGTGGAGGGGCCTTCTGCATGAGACTTAGGCACAGCTCTGTATGGTGAAGGCTTCCCCGACAGCAATCCTTCAGGAAGACAACAGTCCTTGCTTGTCCAAATTGTTTATTCATAGTGATGAGGATGACTTAGGGTAAACCAGAGATTAAATACCTTGTGTAGGAAGGAAAGCTTATAGGCTACATCCTAGGAACCCATTTAGATAACTCATTATCATGGAGAATTTGGGGTTTCTTTGCTACATGAACAGTTGTCACAGTCCTCTTAGTGGGGTGGCATGTTCACATGCTTGGTCAGGAGTAGATTTAAATGCCTATAGTTCTCAATTAGGAAAATTTCTGGGGTTCCTAAATCTGCTAGACCTTACCCATTTTTCTGTCTGGTGGCATGGTCCATTGCCATATATATATGTATATATTCAAAATTTCATACATGAATGTAATATATTTAGTCAAATCCAATCCCTTTAAGTAGTCCCATGCTCTCTGCCACTTTGTTCTCCCAACTTCTTGTACATGTCTTTAAAGCCCACAGAGCTCATTTTATGCGGCCACTATGTGTGTCAGTAGGACCATCCACTAGAACATGGGTATCCTATCACGGACCACATCCCTTCAGAAAAAATGGCTCTCCCTCCCTCGTTAATTGTCAATAGCTCCTCAGTTAGGAGTGGGACTTCATGAGGCCCTTCCCTTTGAGGAATCCCTGAATAATTGAAGTCCTGAGAGAGTGTGTATTATGCACATGAGCACATCCATACCAAGGGGCTCAAGTTCTCAGAGCCATGGGAAACTGGCAAAGCTTTTACCCAAATGACTCAAGGTGAACAGAAAGAGCAAAGGTATCCTAGGAGAATGTGTGCATTGTATGGGTATTTATAAACAATTGATCAGTGAGTGCAAAGATTTACAATTGCAGTTTCTCTCTCCCAAATGTTTACAGCCTGAGACTGCTTACTTACAGAGACTAGATAACCCCATCTCCCAAGCTGTACCTAACAGATTTGCTGATGTTCTAGGTTGCAGATGTTTACAAAGCCCACTGGATCCTGACTTTACTGTATTGAGACCCCCCTTTCTCACCCACCTTCCAAAGGTAGTGGAGAAAAGGTGGTAAATAGAACAAGGGAATGTGGATCTGTTTAGGGGAGGAAAGGTGGTAAATAGAACAAGGGGATGTGACTCTGTTTAGAAGTAGTTCTTTGAGGTGATTCCAATCTCTGTCAGGATACCAGCAGACCAGTTCAGTAGTGTTATGACACCAAACATGAATCAGCAAAGGTGGCATGATCCAGCAGAAACAGCCAGGCCTCAGCTGAATCAGCATGAGTTAGTAAGATCGACCAGAATCAGCCTGGATACAGGAGAAATTCTCTGCTATGCCACTCTCAATGAAGCAAAGATAAGCGAAGACAAAGATGCAAAACCAACGAAGTATTGCAAAGCTAGCTGTGCAAGCTCGCCATCACTGTCCATTGAGTCCTAGTTATATTCTCTCCAATCATCGCATGTCCTCTCACAGGTCTTGCCTCAGCAAAACACCCTGTGAGTTGGCCTCACAACATGAATCTGCATCACATGACTGAACCAGAAACTTCCACTTCAAATGGGTAAAGCTACAAATAACTATTCTGAATAAGATTACCAAGATCCAGAAAGACAAGCAATGTGTGTTCTCTTTCATGCATGGTTCATAGTTTGATTCTTTAAATATGCATTTTTAAACTGAAGTGCCCGTAAGTGCTAGGAAAGTAGAAACGGGCCATAGGGGTAGAATTCAAGGAAGGGAGATAGTAGAACACAGATAGCACACAGGAGAAAAGGGAGAATATGGGGCAGGAAGGGCTAAATGGTGTGATTGATGGGGGGACAGGGTAAGGGAAGGAATGTGAGGAGAGATAACTAACATGAAAGAGCTTTGGAAAAGCTATATGGAATCCAACTATTGTAGCAGCTCCATGGAACATTTATATATGCACATATAGAAAGCTTCCATGGAGTCACCTTATATGGAGGGATGCCTCTCCTGGATCCATAGGCTAACAAACAAAAGCAAAGCTTGATGTGCACCAACCACAAATCTCCAAAATTGTGAAAAGCAAATTACACCTGTTTACCCCAATTCCCAGGAAGCCCGTGACACCTGGGCCCTGCTCACCAAAGCAACCCCAGAATAGGAGGGAGAAAACTATATTTGACTGCCAGGAAGTTTATAAAATATCTTCAGTCAAAGTAGCTTCAGGCAGATCATACTACTCCTGACTTCAAGACTCCCAAACAAAACAGGGGTGCTAGTGTCAGTCAAACTTTCCTTTGGTTCCAATCGATTTGCTTCTCAGATGTCTTCTTTTATGATTGTGACAATATTGATCCCCAAGCTGAAAAAGAAAAAGAAAAAGGAAAGAGGAAGAGAAGGAGGAAAAGGAGGATGAGGAGGAAAAGGTATTGTTGTTATAGTTATGGTTGTAGTTGTGGTAGTTGTAGTTGTGGTTCTTGTTGTTGTTCTTGTTGTCTTAGCTTTGTACAATGTCATCAGGGATTCTCAAGTGAGATATTAGAGAGGTAAACCTAACTGCCTATTCAAAAGTGTACTCTAACCAATCTCTCTTCTTTGAAGACAGGATCTTCCTCAAGGAAGATCTACTCCAGTTATCAGAAAGGGATTACAGAAGAAATCATTGGGTCTCAAGATGGCCTACTAAATTTAATAATTTATATATTGCAGAATCTGGATTTAAGAGAAGAACCAAGGGAATAAAAAGAAACTAAAAGAGGGAAGGAGTCTTTTCAAAACTATAGTGTCCCTTTCTATAGTTCCCAAATCCCTCTTAGCTAACTCTCTGGAAATCAGTTGTTTTGCTTATTCCTTTTAGAAACCTCTTTCCTCTTGAAAAATAAAACATGATCATCATGACATGAATAGTGGATGCTAGCCATTACCAACTTTGCTAGAAACTTCGTCTTATCTGGAGAGAAACTGCCTTACTTCCTTTCCTATTTTTTTTATTCTATATATTTTTTATTTACATTACAAATGATTTCCCCTTTTCTGGGCCCCCCACTCCCCGAAAGTCCCATAAGCCCTCTCCCCTCCCCCTGATCTCTCATCCACCCCTTCTCACTTCCCTGTTCTGGTTTTGCCCTATACTGCTACACTGAGTCTTTCCAGAACCAGGGGCCACGCCTCCGTTGCCCTGACAAAGGCAACTTAAAGAAGAGAGGGACTTTTACGGAGTGGGAGGCCAGAAAAGGGGAAATCATTTGAAATGTAAATAAAAAATTAATGGAGGAGGGGAGGAAAGAAGAGAGGGCTAATTTTGGCTCACAGTCTCAGTCTACCATGGCAGGGGGATCAAAGTGGTAGGAGCTTGAATCACTCACTGTACATTGCACCTCCAGTCAGGAAGCTGGGAGTGGTAGATGCCTCTGCCCAGCCCGTTTTCTCCTCTTACACCCAACCCAGGACCCAAGTCCAGGGAATAGTACAGATAACTTTTCCTGTGTGTTTTCCCACTTCAGTTAACCTAATTTATATAATCCCTCAGAGGCATGTTCAGAGGCTATTATTCCCTCACGGGGTCTTACTTTCTAGGTGAGGTCAGAACCTGTCAAGTTGAAAACTAACACATCGTGAGTTCCCCACTCACACATTTTTTTTAATATATTCTGATCAGTTCTTTTATAGTGACTCTTAATCCTTAGGCCAAGTTTGTCACTAGACTCCAAGAATTCCAGCAGGATATCAAAGAATGTGAATTATAGAAATCAAGAAAACAAAGACTATCAATAATCAATGCCACGGGGGAACGGCCCTTTTTATTTGCCTTTTTTCTTTTCCATAGTCATCTGAGTTGAAAAGTTACCACCGGAGTGATCTCACCTGGGCTAAGCCTCAGAAAGGGGACCTGCTCATTAAGTGAGTCAGACACATAACAGACTTGAAATTCCTGCTCACACAAAATGTTAAGCAAAAGTTTTACTTTTCCTTCCTTCTTTCCTTCCTTCCTTCCTGGCTGATGTTTTGTTTTTTTTTAATTAGATATTTTCTTTATTTACATTCCAAATGGTATCCCCTTTCCTCATTTTCCCTCCAAAACCCCCTATCCCCTCCCCCTCCCCCTGCTCACTAGCCCACCCACTCCAGCTTCCCAGTCCTAGTATTCCCCTACACTGGGGCAACCAGCCTTCACAGAACCAAGGGCCTTTCCTCTCATTGATGTCCAACAAGGCCATCATCTCCCTATATCCAAAAAAAAAAAACAATAACAATAAAACCTCTAGCTCGCCCTGCTAATTATCTATTGTTACATCTCAGACCCTCCCTGAGCTCCCGGACTCTCTTAGATCCAGACACATACCTATGCAGACTCTCTCCTCAGCTCTTTGGTATAGAGCAACAGTCTCTGTTGCTGTGAGAGGATGACATTCACTGCCATCACAAAAAGCTGGAGCATAGCTCCGAGCCCTCAGATTCAAGTAGCTTGATTGTTAGTCACATACTAACTAATCCACAACCCCATCTAAACCCCTCTGGGACCCATTTCACACTGCCCAAACTCCCACTGCCCTGCCTTAGTTACCTGTATAGCCTACTGTAGGCTGTCCCTCCTCCCTTGGAAGCCTTTAAAAGTAGATACCATACTTAGCCTGGTAGGACGAAAGTCTCTCTGTCTTCAGACTCCTATTGTCCTACCTTGGGTGTGAGTGAATCTCTTAGCCCATAGGTCAACCCAATACCCTTCTGAGGACAATCTAATCCCATCTCGTTGGACCCCTTTGATTACTCCCCAAGACCTAGAAGTCAGCAACAGTAGAGACTGTCATTCCTTCCGTATCCATTCATCCACAAGTAGCCAGATATACTTAGTATCCATTTCCTAAATCATTTTAGGATTTGATTTTAAAGGGTTATTATTACGTGACTGATTAGCAATTTAAAGATATGAAAGTCATTAAAGTTGGGCCCTTCCCTTATGATCAGCTTCAAGTCTCCTTTCCATTTTCCTGATAACATACTAACTTTTGGGAAGAGTAACTAGCTCTCCTTAGAATGTGGAATACTGTGTGAAGGCAGGAAGGACTTATTACAATTGTCTTTCCTTAGTCTGGATGCCCCAGTGAGTTTTTGGAGGGGAAATGAGGAAAGGGGATTGCATTTGAAATATAAATAAAGCAAATATCTAATAAAAATAAAATAAAATATAATAAAATAAAAAGATACAGCCAAAATAACAACAACAACTGTCCTTCCTTAAGATATAAAATACTGCATGAGAAGGAGGAAGTAGAGGGTTGCAGGAAGGTACCTTGAAGGGAAGGAAGCCGTGAAGGGAAGACCTTTTCTCCCACTAAAAAGAATCTATTTTGTGAATTTGTTTATTTTTGTTTCTTTAACTCATCTTAACATATGTATATTGTATAATATCTGTTCTAAAGAATTGAATGTAAGTCATTTATCTGGTCCTCAGTGGAAACACGGCTTTCCGGTACACAGCAATGACAAACCATAGTCCCTTCCCTTAAGATTTGGTTTAAATGGGTTTGTCAATCATGTGGATAAGAAACTGCCTCCTGAAAAGTGCTTTGAAAAGCTTTAGGAAATAGTGCAAAGTCTACTCGTTGAGGTCAGGCAGTACCTTCATTACGTTACTCCATAGGGTATGCAATGGGGTTTTAACAACTGACCCTTCCCCCAAGGGACACAAATGTGTTTGACTCTACCTGGGAGGACATGTGAACTGTACCATCTGTCTGGCACCACCACATGGCACAGACTGATAAGGGACCTATTTCTAGGAGTAGAAAGGGTACCACATCATAAATGTATCAGGATGACTTAAGATTGAAAGGAGACACTGGCTTATTGAAATCCTATCCAGAGAAGCGGTTCCAAGCACTTGTGGGAAGCACCAGAAGGAAAGGGGCATGGCTCTCGCACTTGGATCCCATAAACAGGGAGATACCTAGCATGGCAACAGCCCCCACTGGCCTGTCGTTATGAGCGCCAAGGAACCAATAGGCAGAAAGTCCCTATCTCAGGAGTTCAGCTTAACTCATTCTGCTGTGGACAGAGCCTATTCGAACTGCCTGCCCTGTTTACCCAGCAGGACCTGCTGCCCATTCACCGCTTCATTCCCTTTTGCAACTCAACTCCCACCCTGTAGTATAAACCCAGAGTCAGCAGCTGAATTTCTCCAACAAGACCTCCATCTCAGCTTCGTTTCTTAACCTATCAGTACAGTTTCTGTCAGTTTCCTGTGTATTAGGTGCTTTTCCATTTCTGAGCTAAAAACGCCCATGTCCAAGGCAACTTATAGAAAACAAGAGTTTATTTAGATTTATGACTACAGAGGGTGAAAGTCCACACTGGCAGAGAAAAAGCATGGCGGCAGGAGCTGAGGCTGATGGTTAAAGCACAAATCCAAAGCAGAGGGAGTGACCTAGAAACTGTGACAGCCCTTAAACCCTCACAGCCCACCTTATCGGCATACTTTGTCCAGCAAGGCCACACCTCCCAAGCCTTCCCAAATGGGGACCAGGTATTCAAATACCCTAGACTGTGGGAGATAGCTCATTCAAAACACCATTCCCTGATTCCTAGGAATCTTTCAAACTTGAACTTGCTGCAGCATCCTAACCCTTTACAGCCATTCTATAACCTACATATATAACCATATATAACAATTACTGTATGAACGTACTATGTAACTTGAGGGTTAATATTAGTGATTAGTTTAGGAACAAACTAAACTGTACTCTCCTTAGCCAAAGCTATCAACAAGAGCAGGGCTATTTGGCAAATTGATGTCATTGAGAGTGTTATACCTGGGACCTATTGGAATGGCTCAGAGGACAGAGGCACTTGTCAGCAACACTGATGACATGAGTCCAGACCCCTAAATCCATGCTGTGGAAGGAGAGAGCTGACTCCTACTGCCCTCTGCTTCAGTGAGTGTGCTACCAAAATATCTATGATGAAAATTTCCATTTACATCTACAAGTAAAAGAGGGGGAGGGGGAAACAAAGCAAAAAGATTCAAACACATGTACAAAGTATCTGAAGACATCATCATGCACTCTTCCTTGGGGACAAGAAATGAGGCATTACCACCAAGTGTGTTCTTTTGTGATTGGGTTCCCTCACTCTAGCTTCATCCATTTGCCTAAAAATTTCCTGAATTCATTGAGGTTAATAGCCGAGTAGTACTCCATTGTGTAAATGTACCATATTTTCTGTATCCATTCAACATTGTACTGGATGGAAACTAACAAAAAGATGTAAAAAAAAAAAAAACAGTGCTGGAGAGACGACTGGTGGTTAAGAGCCCAGTGATAGATTGCAGGCTCCTCTTCTGTTGAGGTTCTTTGACTTAAGCCAGCAAAAGTCTACTTATCAGATGGATATGGTAGCACACGCCTTTAATCATAGCATGAGGGAGGCCGAGGCAGGTGGATTTCTATTAGTTTGAGGCCATCGTGATTTAGATAGTGAGTTCTAGGCCAGCCAAAGACCTTGTTGCAAATAAATAAATTAATAAATAAATTAATTAATTAATTAATTTTTAAAAATGTCTAGTTGTCGCTTGGTCTTCTGTGGGCGCTTGAGTCTCTCATGCATTTTGAGTGATAAATTGCACTTCCAAGGTTTTAAAAAACTGGGTCCCTGAAAATGGGCCCTGAATAACTGAGGTAGAAACTAGGAATGTCTGACAGTTGCTTTCTGCTCCTCCCGGTGCACATTTCCTCTAGCCTGTGGCCCATCTCACTCTTAGCCACTAGATGGCTCTCTGCTCTAAAACTCTTGCACTGTTTCCTTTTCCACCAAGGAAAATGTCTGCTCTGTTCTCTTGCTCCTCAAAGGTGTTTAGAACACAGTGTTAATAAGTGAACAGAGCAATGTTTAAAGCAAAAAGGACATCTGTTACAAGTACAATTTTCTAAGGCATGAGTCAGAGCAAGAGTCCCAACCATGAATAAAAAAAGTAAAAGCTGCCATCTTTGCACCTGTTTCACTATAGCCCCCTCTGGCATTCCTTGCTAGATGTTTGATTCTGATATCTTCCACTGCATGTCCTCAGGTGGCAGTTTTGGATAATGGATGAAGTCAATGAGGAGAGGGCATTGGGAAGGCCACTTTGTGTGTGTTTGTATTGGGGGTACTAATGAGTGATAGTGAATAGGTAGAGGGTAGCAGGTAGTGGCTAGTGGGTATTAGGTATTGGGTATTGGGCATTGAGTAGTGGGTAGTGGGTAGTGGGTAGTGGGTAGTGGGTAACAGGTAGTGGGTAGCATGTAGTGGATATGGATAGTGAGACCTCATCCATCCCTCTTTCTTTTTCACTTCCAAGTTGTCATTAGGGGAGTGGTTTGGTTTACCATTTGATTTCCCACTATATTTTAATATGCTCCTCTCCGTAGACACCAAAGCAATAGCACTAATCATTCCTGGATAATATCTTGAAACTTTTGTATTGGATATTTGCTTTATTTACATTTCAAACGGTATCCCCTTTCCTCGTTACCCCTCTGAAAACCTCCTATCCCATCCCCCTTCCCCTGCTTACCAACCCCACTCTTAATTTCCTGACCTGAAATTCCCCTACACTGGGCCATAGGTCCTTCATAGGAACAATGGACTCTCCTCTCATTGATGTCTGAAAAGGCCATCCTCTGCTACATATGTAGCTGGAGACATGTGTACTCTTTGGTGGGTGATTTAGTCCCTGGGAGCTCTGGGAATACTATATTGGTACATATTATTGTTCCTCCTGTGGGGCTGCAAACCTCTTCAGCTCCTTGGGTCCTTTCTCTAGCTGCTCCATTGGGGACCCTATGCTCAGTTTATTGGCTAGCTATGAGCCATGGGTATTTTGATCCACCTTCTAAGAAGCATCAAAGTATCCACACTTTGGTCTTCCTTCTTCTTGAGCTTCACGTGGTCTGTGAGTTGTATCCTGGGTATCTGAGCTTTTGGGCTAATATCCACTTATCAGTGAACACAAGCCTCATGTGTTCTTTTGTGATTGGGTTACCTCACTCAGGATGGTATTTTCTAGCTTCATCCTTTTGCCTAAGAATTTCATGAATTCATTGTTTTTAATAGCTGAGCTCCATTGTGTAAATGTACCATATTTTCTGTATCCATTCCTCTGTTGAGCGACGTCCGGGCTCTTTCCTGCTTCTGGCTATTATAAATAAGGCTGATATGAACATAGTGGAGCATGTGTCCTTATTACATGTTGGAGCATTTTCTGGGTATATGCCCAGGAGTGGTATAACTGGGTCCTCAGGTAGTACTATGTCCAATTATCTGAGGAACAGCCAAACTGATTTCCAGAGTGGTTTTACCAGCTTGCAATCCTACCAGCAAAGGAGGAGTGTTCCTCTTTCTACGCATCCTCTCCAGCATCTGTTGTCCCCTGAGTTATTGATCTTAGCCATTCTGACTGGTGTGAGGTGGAATCTCAGAGTTGTTTTGATTTGCATTTCCATGAAGATTAGGTATGTTGAACATTTCTTTAGGTGTTTCTCACCATCCCGGATTCCTCAGTTGAAAATTCTTTGTTTAGCTCTCTACCCCATTTTTAAAAGGATTATTTATGTCTCTGGAGTCTAACTTCTTGAATTCTTTGTATATATTGGATATTAGCCCTCTGTTGGATGTAGGATTGGTAAAGATCTTTTCCCAATCTGTAGGTTGTGATTTTGTCCTATTGACAGTGTCCTTCACTTTATAGAAGCTTTGCAATTTTATGAGATCCATTTGTCAATTATCTTAGTGCATAAGCTATTGGTGTTATGTTCAGGAAATTCTCCCCTGTGCCCATGTGCTCCAGGTTCTTCCCCACTTTCTCTACTATTACATTCAGTGTATCTGGTTTTATGTGGAAGTCCTTGATCCACTTGGACTTGAGCTTTGTACATGGAGATAAGAATGGATCAATTTGCTTCTTACTACATGTTGACTGCCAGTTGAGCCAGCACCATTTGTTGAAAATTCTGTCTTTTTTCCACTGAATGGTTTTAGCTCCTTTGTCAAAGATTAAGTGACCATAGGTGTGTGGGTTCATTTGTGGATCTTCAATTCTATTCCACTGATCCACTTGCCTGTCATTGTACCAATACCATGCAGTTTTTAGCACTATTGCTCTGTAGTATAGCTTGAGGTCAGAGACAGTTATTCCCCTCAGAGGTTCTTTTGTTGTTGAGAATAGTTTTTGTTCTCCTGTGCTTTTTGTTATTCCAGATAAATTTGGAAATTGCTCTTTCTAACTCTGAAGAATTGAGTTGGAATTTTGGTGGGGATTGCATTGAATCTATAGATTGCTTTAGGCAAGATGGGCATTTTTACTATATTAACCCTGCCAATTCAAGAGCATGGGAGATCTTTCCATCTTCTGAGATCTTCAATTTCTTAGACTTGAAGTTCTTGTCATAAAGATCTGTCACTTGCTTGGTTAAAGTCACACCAAGGTATGTAATATTATTTGTAACTATTGTGAAGGGTGTCGTTTCCCTAATTTCTATTTCAGCCTGTTTATCCTTTGAGTATTGGAAGGTTACTGATTTGTTTGAGTTAATTTTATATCCAGTCACTTTGATGAAGTTGTTTATCAGCTGTAGGAGTTCTCTGGTGAAGACTGTGGGGTCATTTAAGTATACTATCATATCATCTGCAAATAGTGATACTTTGACTTCTTCCTTTGCAATTTGTATCCCTTTGACCTCCTTTTGATGTCTAATTAACTACTCTAGTTAGAACTTCAAGTACTATATTGAATAGATAAGGGAAGAGAGAGGACAGCCTTGTCTAGTTCCTGATTTTAGTGAGATTATTTCAAATTTCTCCATTTAGTTTGATGTTGGCTACTGGTTTTCTGTATATTGCTTTTACTATGTTTAGGTATGGGCCTTGGATTCCTGACCTTTCTAAGATTTTTATCATGGCGAAGTGTTGGATTTTTCAAATGCTTTCTAGCATCAAATTAAATGATCATGTGATTTTTTTCTTTGAGTTTGTTTATATAATGGATTACATTGGTGGATTTCTGTATATTGAACCATCCCTACATCCCTGGGATGAAGCCTACTTGATCATGGTGGATGATCATTTTGATGTGTTCTTGGATTCAGTTGCCAAGAATTTTACTGAGTATTTTGACATCGATATTCTTTTTCTTTCTTTCTTTCTTTCTTTCTTTCTTTCTTTCTTTCTTTCTTTCTTTCTTTCTTTCTTTCTTTCTTTCTTCTTTCTTTCATTCTTTTTTATAATGTAACTATAGATTCTTTTCTCTTTCTCTCTTTTAATGTATTTATTTTATACTCCAGATTTTATTCCCCTCCTGCTCCACCCCCTGACTGTTCCACATCCCATACCTCCTTCCCAACCCCTGTCTCCATAAGGATGTCCCCATCCCAACCCCCACCCCCACCTCACCTTACCTCTATACTCCCTGGGGCCTCCAGTCTCTTGAGGGTTAAGTGCATCTTTCCTGACTAAATCCAGACCCTGCAGTCCTCTGCTTTATAAGTGTTGGGGGCCTCATATCAGATTGATCATTCTCATATACTTTGTTATAATAATGCAAAACTGGTTAATCCCTCTCTCCTCTCCTTCTCTTCTTTCCTCCCTTCCATTCTTCTCACTTTCTTCTTTTCTTCCCTTCTCTTTATACAATATCCCCTGAGAGTGAGTTATATAAAAACTACTATGGCTCCGGTTTTTTTTTTTTTTAATTTCTTCTGTTTATTGCCATTACTTCCTTGTCTCTTTGAGACAGTGCTACAGATGGAGCCCTCACTATTGAGCCACACCTCTGGTGTCTCTGTTTCCTTATCTGTAGAAAGAAAATTTTACCTCATTTTTTAAATATTCGATGAGCATGACATTTAGAGCCATATCCAAAACATAGTGTGTGGCCAGTAAACATTAGTAGCAATGTTAATGGTTTCTGTTACCATGAAGAGGAGCAAATGTAACACTAAAGAGATGTTTGGTTTATGGTTGTTCTTTATCTAGAAGCTTCCTCTTAAGATCTGTTTGGACTGGGAAATAGATTTCCATGGTTAGACAGACCTGCATCCAGATTTCTGTCTGCATAGATATTTTCCAAAACCCACTGCAAGTTTCCTTGTGACAAACCAGGGGATAAAGATAGTGTGGGTATTTACAAACTTCTTGGAAACTGGTATAGGAATTCAGGATGGTCACACACATACACACACACACACACACACAGAGAGAGAGAGAGAGAGAGAGAGAGAGAGAGAGAGAGAGAGAGAGAGAGAGAGAGAGAGGCTTTGAGCTCACCAACATAAGACAAAGGCTTTCTAAATACAACCTCTGCTATAAAGAAATGGGTAGTTTAGAGTTCTGCTTCATCTTCTGTCCCTGTTTTGTTTGATTCAGAGGGACCTGGTCCCTGCTTCCATGTGCTTCTAAATTGACTGAAAATTTGCAGAGTTTTACCTTAGGATAGAAACATCCCCACCTCCCTCAACTCCCCAGAAGAGAGAGTGACTGCAAAGGAGTCACCATGACCTTGCACCTGAACTGACTTTATTGCTAGTTCTAACATAGAAACAAATGTAAACTTGAAATATATTTCATGTGTAGGGATGTACCTTTCTGTACACTGTGGGAATACAGAAGTTTCTTACTGAGTTATATTTGCTGATAGTATAGGTGGTTTCCTCTAAAATGCTGAAGTGTCAGGTTAGAAAGGGGAACAATCTTGGGTTTCACCCTGTGGGAACTATGTTCACAGGAATCACGAGTACTCTAGGCAACCACAGTAAGTTATCTCTGAAAATTACTTTTGTTGCTTGAGGCTTTCTTGATGGGATTCCAGGAACGACAGATCTAAGTATCTATAAAACATCCTGCTTTCTGAACTTTGGGACTTCATCAATTGCTCACAGGGATAAACAACAGCTCCCATTTCTCAAAGCTAGTGAATGGTGCTCCCTCCTGTGAAGATGAAGTCCTGTGAGGACTACAAGCTTCATTATCATCTTCTTACTTATCTTCCTCTTCCTCCCTCAGAAAACCTCACACAACCCAGGCTGACCTTCCAACTTCAGAGCTTACAGGTGTATGCCATCTGCTCCGGTTAAATGAGCCACCTTAAAACAACTGTTGTTGCCGTATTCTTATAGGTTTATATTTCCATTGTGTGGTTTCTCAATGAACTGTGCTTCCAGACTAAATATAAAGCAGAAGCAAGGGCCAGCACTTACCTCCCTAATTCCTGACTGTAGGGATGTGTCCAGTCATGTCACAACCGTGACATCTCAGCTGGAGCCACAGAAGCGCCATACCTTCTCCATCAAGATACTCTGAACCCTTGAACTTTGAGCCCTGGGGCTGTAACAAACCCATCCCTCCTTGAGCTGCTTTTGTCAGGTATCCTGTCACAATAGGAAGAAGTAACTAATACAACAGCCATCAGTACTAGCCATCTCGAGTTAAGTCTATCTTCTTAGGAATTTGTTTATCATTATCTAGCATGCTGCAACACAATTATTTTTTAGTAATCCTTTACAATCATCTTCAGTTCTATAGCATCAGTCCTGGTGTGTCCTTTCATCCATAATTTCAGTATCATCTTTCTTTCTGCCTTTCTTTCTCTCTTTTTATTTATTTAGTCTAGTGAATCATTTATCAATTCTGTTGATCCTTTAAGATAGCCAAGATTTAGTTTTGTCAAATTTTTAAACTTTCATAAGAAAAAGATAGATATTTGAAAAGATCGATAGTAGACAAAAAGTTGAAAGAGATGTCTCAAAGATTCAGAACTTGTACTGCTCTTGCAGAAGACGTGGGTTTGGTTTCTAGTACCCACATTAGATGGCTTCCAACTGCTAGTAACTCCAGCTAGGGACCCAACACCTTGTTCTAGTTTCTATAGGCATTCACACCCACATACAGAGACAAAACAATACATATGCAATAAATAAACATTTCTAGTCAAGATATATAAAAGGTAGATGATTAAAATTGTTAGCAAACGTTGGCTGCCGTGACATGCTGAGATGGCACAGTGGATTCCTCCAGACAAGTCAAGGTGAGATATTTCCAAAACTGAAATGCACACAAGAGTATGGAACAGTTCCTAGCTCTTTAATATGGCTAATATTATCCCTCTATAAAACCATATAAAGCCATCCTAAGAAAGGTAACTATATACCAATATCCCTAGGAATAGTACACATATCCTCAGACTAAATCTAACCATGTGTGTTAAGGAATAGACATTATCTACCAACATAGAATATTTGTCACAAGTAGAAATGAAGGGCCAGAACATACATATTGCAGTACAAAAAAAAAAGCTAGAAAGTATACTATGTGATAGAAGCAAGAAGACAAAAGATTACTGTACAGTTCTACCTACATAAAATATCTACAAAAATGTGTAAGAGCCTTTGATTCTAGAACTGGAAGTAAATATAGAGATGAGCCTAGAGCAATAAGTAAGGAAGCACCCATCCCCAAAACACAATAGTGAGGATGTCTCACAGGAACACAAGAGTCAACTGAAAGAGCTCTCGGTGCACAGAGTGTGGATAACTAAACAAAACGTGATGAAGTACTAGCCTGTAGTTCACAATGAAAGTGAATGCCCAAAAACCTTTGTTGATATGAATTAGTAGGAGGAGACAGAGTAGTTTCTCATTGCAGATGATCTGTGTAGTTATTAGTTCCCAATAAGGTGATTTCAGTATAATGATCAACTGTAGGGTGAGAAAATAAACACTTCCATAATAGAAATAGGACCCTGAGGTCCTACTGCAGACACTCATCAGGGTTAACATCATCTAAGGCAAGGCTTGTTCACAGCACTCTACCTTCCCAGTCTTCCTGCCTAAAGGCTACGGCCTGTTTATGATGAGAGAAACAAACTCAAGGACAGTTTAAATAGTCATTAACTCCTGAGGTCATTGCCATCAGATTAAGGAGTGCCTGGAGACACTGGAGGAAGACAAAGAAATCAAGAGAGAACAGAGGACTAACTAAATGTGATGCTGGATACTGGGCAGGGTCCGGAGACAAAGGAAAGATGAACAGGCAAGCACAACTGGACTCTGAATCAAGGACGGACCTCAGACAATAACATCATGATGCTGTTTCCTTAACTATGACCAATGTGCCCTAGTAGGATGTTCATAACAAGGGGAGTTAGTGTGGGTCATGTGTGAGCCTCCTACTACCTTCAAAGTACTCCTATAAACCTAAAACAGAGTTTATTTTTCAGAAAGTACATGGAGTAGAAACCATGCCCATTAGCAATCATGCTAGACTGACTGATTTTCCACACGATTGACTTGATAGTAACGTAAAGTGGTGGGGAAAGCCCATTGAGGACTGCCTACGTTGTTGGCATTAGGAAAAAGCAAGCTACAATATGGAGTCAACCAACAACACACCTGAGAGATGAATGCTACCCAGAGATGAACATGAGCATCTATTCTACATGGAAATGGAGAGGAGAAATATCAAGACGGCATCATCTTTAACATTTCACCCTTGAAAAATATTTGTACAACTTCTGAGAAGGAACAACTAGGTGGAAATGATGTCATAGGCAACACCTTCAGAGCCTCTGACACAGTAATTTCCAGTGAGTACCAGCTTTAGTATAGCTTGTAAGTGTAGTTGGTGTGGAAGTTGCTTCCCTCGTGAGGTCAAAGGCAAGAGAAACATTTTCAAAGATAAATTTGAATGAGTCTGTACTGAATTACTCATGTGTTTCCTTTGTGTGTCTGTGTGAATTTCATTAATTTCACAGGCAATTTGACAATGTTTAATTTCTGAGATGAATTCAAACAGTACTTTCTTCCTGGACATTTCTCCTTAAGAACGATGAGATTTTTTTTTCTCTTCTAATCTAAATGCTAATAACCTGGGTCCTGCTGAAATGTGTAATAGCCAATTTAATTTTGTATCTTTATGATAAGTAACTATTCAAAGCTTATCCACCGTTCAAGGCATCCTATTAGGTACACCTGAAGTCTACACTGCTTACCTCGCATCAATAAACTGATGTTCTATGTTAGTTTTCAACCTGGGGCCTTGGAATGGAGTCACCTAAGACCATCTGTGAACACATGTATTTATATTATGGTCCACAACAATGCCAAAATTACAGTTATGACGTAGCAGCAAAAATAATTTTATGGTTGGTGTCTCTACAACAAGAGGTTACAGAGCTGCAGCATTAGAAAGGTTGAGAATCTCTGATTTATTGTCTTACAGAAGAACCTTTAGCAGAAAGCTTTGCAGTTTTCAACTTCTGATCAAGAATTAACTCTTCAGATTGGAAAAAAAAAGTAGCAATCTGAACACATTCTCACTGTGTGGATCAATGTAACACTGAATTATTTGAAGTTGTTTCTATCAACTTATTTCCTCTACTCCAGATATTATTGGGCCTATATTTTGTGAAGATTGGGATTATAATTCTTATAAGGATAATTTAGTCCTAAGAAGCACAATGTGACAACATTAATAATTGTTCTATCGAAATTTTTCCTTTTCTGATAAAGGCCAGTTTATTTCCTTTTTATAATACATTAGGTGGCACTCATGCAACTGAGGAGTGATTACTCATCTGATTTTATTTTACATTTTTTGGTATTGATTCCTTATAAATTTCACATCATGCATCCCAGTCCCGCTCATCTCTGTGTCCTTCCTTATCTGCCCTGTCTTTGCAACCACCCCTTAAGAAAACAACAAACAAACCATTCTAAATCGGAAGCTGTCATATGCCACAGTGTGTGACACAGTATAGCCCTCTGTCCAAACAGTTTCGCGTGCAAATGTTCATTGCAACAAGTCATTGGTCTGCTTGGAGGCCTCTGGCTTCTGCCACACTATCATCTACTGGATCCTCACCAGGACGTCTCTCAGGTATCCTATTGTTGCCCTGTGATGTGGAGATCCTGCAGCTTGGTTCTGCAGGTCTGGTCCCTTCATGCACTGCAGCAGTTCATAGATGGGGTAGGTGTTGCGTGGGCTAACTCAAAGTACTGGAACAGAGGCTGGGTCATAGTTGAACTGACTTGCCTGCCAGCTATCCTGTACCCATGCCATCAGAGCTAGTTGTCTTTGTACAGGTGAGGGGTGGTGCCAGCACTCCTATCTGCAGTAACCAAGATGGAGGAGGATACCTCTCATGCCCATACCATCAGCTCTCTACACTTCCGCAGGCACACCGGAGAGCTGCAACAGGGAAGGGGGCAGAGTCAGCTCCCCCCTCCCCCTCCACCAGGGCCAGCTCTTTCACTTGCTGCATGCAGTGAGCGATGAGGTCATCTCTCTTGTGCCCCCACCAATGGCAAGGGGTGGGATCAGCTCACCCACACTCACTCTATCTTGGCCAACTCTACAGTGCCAGACCTGGTCTTCTCAGTGCTATAGCTGGCAATGGGTGGGCTAGTTCTCCTGCTCTCATATTTCTGGGACCAGCTCTCCCATGCTGCCCAGGAAAGGGGTGGGCCCAGCTCTTCTACCCATCACAGGCAGCTAGGAGCAGGATGAGGGTATCTCTCTCTAGCCCATGCCACCACATGGCTGGTGAATGATGGTACTGACCCCAGCACTCATGCCCTGGGGTTGGCTCAACCCTCACCTCTGCCACCAGGGCCAGCTCTACTGTGCTGCCCAGGTGACGTGTAGGTTCCACACTCTCAAGTGCTGCAGCAAGTGAGGAGCAGGGGTGGAACCAGCCTTCTTGCTCTCCATGCCAGCTCGTCCATGCTGCCAAAGAGCATGCATCCTCTGTTCAGCCCTTTGACATCTACATGACCCCAGGCAGAAGCCCAACCCAGGGCTATCTGCATGGCCTTTGGTGGCTCACAGTCATTAACACATATGTCTGCTGCTGCAGGGCCACAGACCCCGTTATAATGCTTGAGGATGAAATGGGCCAGAACTTCATCCTTGGCCTCAGGTGGCAGTGCAGGCTACTCACATCAGGCTGTCCCTTATCACCTTCCCATCTCCAGCGCCACCTCTCTTTATAAAGCACAACGTGTTCAGTGCTCTTTCTCTCCTGTCTCTCCAACACAAACTTGCTCATCAGAGTGGTACCCACACACGTGGCATCAGCAGTGACATGTTCTTTTGAAAAGTGGGATGGTTAAATGTTTTTTTCAAACCAAAGGTTCCAAAGGAAATAAAAACCCTGGCCAAGGTTAAATACAGCATAGAAAAAGCAAGCAAACAAACAAACCTATAATTCAATATGGAGTTGTCCAGTCTCATGGTTGAACCTCCACGATGACCAGCCAGAGAGATAAGCAGCTAGGCCAGTGATGAGAAGCAAACAGAGAGGGCGTGTGCGGCAGCTGTGGTCTCCACTCTGCTGGGCTTGCTATTCTTCTAAGTCAGCTGTGGGTCTCCACTCTGCAGGCTCTGCTCTTCCTCCTGGGCTAGGATGCAGCCCGGGGAGTTTACCGGCAACTCACATAGTAGTCAATTTTCTCAGAGCAAGAAGGCATAGGCTCACTGACAGTTGCATTTGTTGCTGCATCTGTTAATGGACAGTATAATTCACCATTTCCCAAGGAGCACAAACACAAGCCCCTTCGTGAATCCAGCTCTCCCTCTCTTCATAGCACAATGCCGCCCAGCTTCTCTTTCTCTTCCACCTTTCCATCTCCTGTTACCTCACTTCTTTCTCTCTCATGCCCCCTCTGCCACTGACTCTCCAGGTTCCCAATGGACCAGCAAGAGGCAGGCACTACTCTCTACCTAAATTTCAGTTGAACTGTCTGAACGCACAAGTGCTTCTTGGGCTTCTGTGAAAAATGTATTATCCTCAATTTGATGACTTCCTACTAATATTAAAGCAAATATAATTTATTTTTAACTCAGGACTTTATTTACAGACTAAAAGTTTAAAACAAGTTTTCAAAATCAAAGCGATGTTAGGAAATTATAATTGAATTTTAGTATAAAATTGCTAATTTTTGACTCTGCTGAAGATCATGGTGGAATTTAATGTGTCCTTCTGATGAATAGTTGGATGACAGAGTCAACAACTAAATTATTTTGAGGAATCTACCAGAGTTGGTCACACATTTTAGCAAATCCTTATATTGTGTGTATATATATGTGTGTGTGTGTGTGTGTAATTTGGATACTTTTGAACCTCAGAGATGTTTCTAGAAAACATATTGTTACAGGCACTGGGGAATTACACGGAAGAAGTTCAAGTGGTTGCTTCTGACTCATTGAGATTAATGACAGAGGTGTACAGAATGCAGTTTGTTTTTGAACACTGCAGATTTAAAAACTGAGTGATTTACATCAGATTAAAGGTGTGAGGGTAATGCTGCAAGCTTAATTCCAAAGCTAAGCTGGGCTCTTTGTTCATAGACACTTGTGGATGTGGCCAAGGAGTCAAAGATGACTTGTGAAGTTTAAATTATAATGCCTGATGCGATGGTTCATATATCATTGGCCCAGGGAATGACCCTATTAGGAGGTGTGGCCTTGTTGGAGTAGGCGTGTCACTGTAGGTGTGGGCTTAAGACCCTCACCCTAGTTGCCTTGAAGTCAGTCTACCACTAGCAGCCTTCAGATAAAGATATAGGACTCTCAGCTCCTCCTGTACCATATCTGCCTGGATGCTGCCATGTTTCTGCCTTGATGACAATGGACTGAACCTCTGAGCCTGTAAGCCAGCCCCAATTAAATGTTGTCTTTTATAAAATTTGCATTGGTTATAGTGTCTGTTCATAGCAGTAAAAGACACCTGAGTTCAGCGTTGGGATTAAGCATGGGCCAGCCCAACTTTCCATTAAGTAACTGTCCCTGACTTCTCTCCATCCTTTCAGACAGCAGCCATCCAGTGAAGCTGGAGAATGAACTAGAAACATGACGATTCAGCACCTACTGTTGGAAAGTGGTGCCACATTGAGGTTGGCAGGGATAAAGGCCTCCTTAGTCCAATTTTGCTTGCTGTAACTGAATTCCAGGCTCTGAGCAACTGCAAACAAACAAGGGTTTATTTAGCTCACAATTCTGAAGGCTTGAAAGTACATCTGCTTTGCCTGTACAGAGAAGCTTCTTGTTCTACTGCTGAGTGGTAAAACATAGCAGGTGAGCTGGAGAGAGCTCAGATTTGTTACACAACTATTCCTGGGATAACACATTATGCCAGTAACCCATGAATAGGAACCACCTGTGATGGTTTGCATATGCTTGGCCCAGAGAATGGCATGATTAGAATGTGGAGTCTTGTTAGAGTAGGTGTGTCACTGTGGGTGTGGTCTTTAAGACCCCCATCCTAGCTGTCTGGAAGTCAGCCTTCTCCCAGCAGCCTTCAGATGAAGATGTAGAGCTCTCAGCAACTCCTGCACCATGCTTGTTTGGACACTGCCAGGCTCCCACCTTGATGATGATGGACTGAATGTTGTTCTTATAAGAATTGCCTTGGTCACAGTGTCTGTTCACAGCAGTAAAACACTAACTAAAACACCACCACTAAGGGTATGCCTGAAAAGACCATCACCACAGGAGCTTGGAGAGGGAAACACCTGGACCCTAACAGGCAACATCTGGTATAGAAACAAGCAGATCCAAACACAGGGTGCCCACTTGTCCTCTATGGAGCTGTGGAAATGACTAAAAATTCACAGGCAACAAGAGCAAGAATGAAACTAAAACAGGTAGACATGGTAACATGAAATGTGTCTCCAAAACTTCTTCCCTTCTTGTTTTGCTCTGAGAAACTGATATTTCAGATTTAGAAGCACAGTGGGGGGAAATATTCTCTGTCTCTATCTTTCTCTGTGTCTCTCTCTGTCTCTGTGTCTCTCTGTGCCTCTCTCTGTGCCTCTTTCTGTGTCTCTCTCTGTCTGTGTCTCAATCTCTCTCTCTCTCTCTCTCTCTCTCTCTCTCTCTCTCTCTCTCTCTCTCTCTCTCTCTCTGGTGCTGCTGAAGCTAGTTTTGAAGAACTGAAGAGCAAATTGGTTCAGCATGGCTCTGAGTGCCCAGAGACTCAGGTATGCAGAGAGATTGAGTGATGCGTTAAGGAGGGATCCTTGAATCCTGGGTACCAGTGAAAGAAAAGGACCAAGAAGGAACACCAGTAAGATAGAGACAGCATTGGACAGGGTTCAGAGAAAAGAGCTTGGAAAACTATGTCTAAAGCACCAAATGTCCACATTTATGCTTGTCACACACTCAGTCATGAGGATCTCCCCATCTCTCTGTACCACTTTCCCCCTCTTTCCCAATCTCCCCCTTCCTGTTTTCATTTCCAGTTTTGTTAAGGATGAAATAAACAGCTGCGTTCCCATCTAGAGCCACAGAATAAATGGATGAGTGGTAGAAATATGTTTGAGTTTCAAAGAAGAAATGTGAATGTGACCCCCAAGCCCATGTTTCATGACGTGAGTGGGTAGGACTGAAGGCACAGTTCTCTCTCAAGAAAATAAGCACAAATCATTGTGTCCCCACATCTGTGCTTATTTCTTCTTAGTCACTAATGGTGTCAAAGCAGGTCGGCTGTTCTGCACAATAGCCACTTCTGAGCTGGCATTCTGTGGCTGGAGATGAGCGGATGACTCATGTAGCTCAGTCACTCACTAAACCTGTATGTGGGGAGGAAGGAACGGAGAAGGAGGAGGAGATGGTAGCATCTGGAACAAGATGTACTTTTCATTTTTCAAAGGCAAATGCTAAGGAAGGATTAGCAGACCAGGGAGGAGGGTGCTTCTTTCTCAGCCCACGAATTGAGTGTGCCCATGCCTAGAACAGTTCATAAGTGGTCACCAGACCAGGAGGGGCTTTAGAGGACTTGACACTTGGCTCTTTTTTGTTTGTTTGTTTGTTTGTTTGTTTGTTTGTTTTTCCTTCCTCAAGCTGAGCTAAGGCTTAACTTAAAACTTGCTTATTTAAAAGTATGACATTCAGTTAATTGAATAATGTAAAAATTAATATCAATGAAAAGAATAATCGACAAAGCAGATCGTTCATTTCTTAAATTAAGACGAGATAAATACCACAGAATAATGAAGTCCTTAGATTAGGGGAACCTAGTGTTTGTTTCTTAAAACAAGATGGTTAGTTGCAAACTGTGGTCTTATTAATTATGTTAATAAATAATGCTGGTTGCTAAGGATAGTTGTTCATGCCTACAATCCTAACACACAGGAGTCTGGGGCAGGAAGACTATCATGAGTTTGAACACATCCTGGACTAAGTGAGTTTGAGATAAAAACTGACCTTAAACCAATGATTCTCAATCTTCCCAGTACCCCAACCCTTTAATAAAGTTCCTCATGTTGTGGTGAACCCCCCCCCAACCATAAAATTATTTTGTCCCTACTTCATGACTGTAATTTTGCTACTGTTGTGAATCATAATGTAAATATCTGATATGCAACCCCAGAGAAGTCACTACCCCCAGGTTGATAACTACTGCCTTAAACAAACAAATGATGATGATGACAAACATTACTGCTGACTAGAATACTTCTAAGCCTCTATAGTTGCCTGAAGCTTATCATAACCCAGGGACAGCTCAGCAAGCTCATGGGTGTGTGGTCAATAGATAAAGATTAACTTCAAAGTTACCTAAATGAAATTTAAATAAAAGTGATTATCATGAACTGGATGTTCCTTAAATATCTAAATTAAGGCAGCTTGTATTGATAGCATGTGAGAAAATATAGCCACATCAATTACCAGTCTACTCACCAATAAAGATCTACTAAGGTCCTGTGTTTATCAATCAGCTGCTGCTGTAATCAGTTATCAGAAGGTTAACTATTTTATGTATATATGGCATCCATCATAAGGAATTTTATACTATTTTGTTGTGTAATATAAATTAGACTGTGATGCTATAGAGGCTGAGAAGGACTAAAATATCCACTCAGTGATCCAGAGATCTGGAAGCACTGATGGTGAGGATGAAGTATACACCAGGCCTGTCTCCCAATCTGAAGAAGATTGATGTCGCAATCTGAACACAGTAAGATGGGGAGGGAAAATAACTGTCTCTTGCTTCATTCTATTTAGACGCAGGCACACGGCAGAGAGCCATTCCAGTCTACTGATTCAATCCACCCTCACAGGCACAGTCATGTCTTGGCGCTCAGATGTATGCCATGCTAATGTGTACTATACATTTAAAGGAAGACTGTAGCTTACATGGTTCTAGGTTATAAAAGGTGTCTTGGCAGAGATGTAAATTTTGAAACCATTGAAGCAGTAATGAGACTACATTCTTTACGGCAATGCATAGATGGAGAAGTCATCTGAGCCCTGGGGGTGCTCTAGAAGGAAAAATAGAATCCAGAAAGCAAGATAAAAATGGAAAATAAACAATCCCTCAAGTAGTCAGAAATGAGCTGCAGAAGGCAAATGAAGAAAAGGACTGAAGGAGAGGGAGATTTCCTAGCCAAATGTCCTGAGATGCCTATGGGTGATCACTGGAATCCTTGAAATCTTGGCAGGAGAAACTTCTTGGAAGGCTATGTTGATTTGAATAGAGATGACCTCCCCCATAGGCTCAAAGGGAGTGTGGCACTAGTAGCAGGTATAGCCTTGTTGGAAAAAGTGTGTAATTGGGAATGGGCTTTGAAGTTTCAGCCCCTCAAGCCACGCCCAGTGCCTTTTATGCTTTCTGTCTGTAGATTACTGGTCTGTTTGTAGAACTCTCAGCTACATCTCCAGCACCATGTCTGCCTGTGTGCCATTATGCCTCACAACATGATGGTAAGAGACTAAACACCCCTGAAAACACAAGCCAGCCCCATAGTTTCCTCCAGAAGAGCTGCCATTGTCATGTTGTTTCTTCACAGCAATAGAAACCCAAACTAAGACAAAGGCCGAGTTGGAAGTAATTGTCATGTGTTCAAGGCAGCATGTGAAATGAATGAACATGTTAGGTAGCTTGGTGTGACTGTAACAAAATGCCTGAGACAAGTAACTTGTAAAGACAAAATATCTACTTGGCTTATAGCTTGTGACATGCAAAAGTATGGCGCTTATATTGGCTGAATTATAGCAAGGGTAGCTGTAGAGATAATGTCTTGCACAATGTATGGAAGCATCACTTGCCAGTAAAAAGCTGATGGCCTATTAGCAAAAGGCAGGAAGTAGAATGTGGGAGGTCTGGTAGAAAGATTGGAACTCTGAGAGATAGCCAAAGGCAGGGGATTCACCCTGGACTCTGAGGAAGTCAGATTCGTGAAACTGAGGAGAGAAAACTAGCCACTATTTGGTAAACATAGAATAGCTTAAACTTCTTGGTATAAGTTACGAGCTAGTCAAGGAACAAGCCAAAGCTTGTGGCCTAGGCATTTATTCATAAATAAATAAGCCTCTAAGTCATTATTTAAGAACTGGGGAGCAGATAGAAAAGTTGGAGGCTACAGGTAGCAGATATGGGCACTTCATGAACAGCCTGCATTCAACAATGAATGTTCAACCATGAATAGCTGGAGACATCCAAGACAACCTCCAGATCATAGAGATGAGGAAGAGTTAAGAACGGGCAGAGAATATCCTTTCCCAATTTGATGGTTGCCGTTTTGTCCTTTTAACAGTGTCCTTTGCCTTACAGAAACTTTGTAATTTTATGAGGTCCCATTTGTCAATTCTTGATCTTAAAGCATAAGCTATTGGTGATCTGTTCAGGAACTTTTCCCCTGTGCCCATGTCCTCAAGGGTCTTCCCCAGTTTCTTTTCTATTAGTTTCAGTGTGTCTGGTTTTACATGGAGGTCCTTGATCCACTTGGAGTGAAGTTAAGTACATGGAGATAAGAATGGATCAATTTGCATTCTTCTGCATGCTGACCTCCAATTGATCCAGCACCATTTGTTGAAAAGGCTATCTTTTTTCCACTGGATGTTTTTGGCTCCTTTGTCGGAAGATCAAGTGACCATAGGTGTGTGGATTCATTTCTGGATCTTCAATTCTATTCCATTGGTCCACTTGTCTGTCACTGTGCCAATACCATGCAGTTTTTAACACTATTGCTCTGTAGTATTGCTTGAAGTCAGGGTTACTGATTTCCCCAGAATTTCTTTTGTTGTTGAGAATAGTGTTAGCTATCCTGGGTTTCTTGTTATTCCAGATGAATTTGAGAATTGCTTTTTCTAACTCTGAAGAACTGAGTTGGGATTTTGATGGGGATTGCATTGAATCTGTAGATCGCTTTTGGCAAGATGGCCATTCTAACTATATTAATCCTGTCAATCCACGAGCATGGCAGATTTTTCCATTTTCTGAGGTCTTCTTCGATTTCCTTCTTCAGAGACCTGAAGTTCTTGTCATATAGATCTTTCACTTGTTTGGTTAGAGTCACACCAAGATAAGGGCTAATATCCAATATATACAAAGAACTCAAGAAGTTAGACCCCAGGGAACCAAATAACCCTATTAAAAATGGGGTACAGATCTAAACAAAGAATTGTCACCTGAAGAAATTCAGATGGCCAAGAGGCACCTTAAGAAGTGCCTCATTAGTCATCATTAGTCATTAGGGAAATGCAGATCAAAACAACCCTGAGATTTCACCTTACACCAGTCAGAATGGCTAAGGTCAAAAATTCAGGAGACAGCAGGTGTTGGCAAGGATGTGGAGAAAGAGGAACACTCCTCCACTGCTGGTGGGGCTGTAAGATAGTACAACCACTGTGGAAATCAGTCTGGAGGTTCCTCAGAAAACTGGACATGAGACTTCCAGAGGACCCTGCTATACCTCTCCTGGTCATATACCCAAAGGATTCCCCGGCATGCAATAAAGACACATGCTCATTATGTTCATAGCAGCCTTATTTATAATAGCCAGAAGCTGGGAAGAACCCAGATGCCCCTCAAAGGAGGAATGGATACAGAAAATGTGGTATATTTACACAATGGAATATTACTCAGCAATTAGAAACAATGAATTCACAAAATTTTTAGGCAAATGGTTTGATCTGGAAAATATCATCCTAAGTGAGGTAACCCAATCACAAAAGAATACACATGGAATACAATCTCTGATAAGTGGATATTAATTAGCCCAGAAGCCCTGAATACCCAAGGCACAAATTGCATAACAAATGACTCCCATGAAGAAGTATGGAGAGGGACCTGATCCTGGAAAGGATTGATCTAGCATTGGAAGGGAATATAAGGACAGAGAAAAAGGAGGGAGGGGATTGGAGAAGGGATGGAGAGAAGAAGTTTTATGGGACATATGGGGAGAGGGGATCCGGGAAAGGGGAAATCATTTGGAATGTAAACAAAGAATATAGAAAATAAAAATATTAAATAAAAAAAAGAACGGGCAGAGAAAAAAATGTTTTCAGGAATATGTTCTGTAAAAGGAACAAATCTGATGGAACACTAGTGTAGGTGAGAGAGGAGGAGGAGGAGGAGGAAGAGGAGGAGGAGGAGGAGGAGGAAGGCCTTCTATTCATTTCTTAGAAGGAGAATCACCACTGAAGAAGAGAGAGGAGATTCAGCACACAGTATAACGACTGACCTAAGAGGACTCTCTTCATGCTGAAGGGGCGTGGGTTGAGCTCATACGCAGCATCTGGGGAATGTGCATGGTCAAGTGAGAGGAGCTCACCACCCAGCCCCTTACGCAGAGGGGCTGTAATAACGGTCACGTCACGGAATCCCATCTGAGTAATAAGGGAAGTGAGCACTGGAGGGCGATGCAGACCATGTAACAACAGGAACAGACGGGGCATCCTCTCCGACTGGACCCCCCCAAACTGCACAGGGAATTTTAAATGCAAAAGGAATATTAACATTGCATCTTCCTTGAGGATAAGGGCAGAGAAAGAAAATTGGCTTTCTCCTTCCTTTTCTCCACTGCATCGATTTCTCTTTCTTCCATACTTCCTTTTTGAAAATTTACATGTAGTAACACCTGCTCTGTGAATAGACCACCTTTGTAGAAAAGCATGGACCAGGAAACATGAAGCTTTCTGGCAAATGCCTACAACCTCAGCCAGACTACAGACTTCTAGAGGGGACAGTCAATTGGTGGTAATGTTTTAAAATAAAAGTTATTTTAAACAGGGGAAAATTAATTGTGAAAAATTCAGGCAAACCACACTGGAGGCTTGCAGCAAAAGGAGAGAGCCAATCAGACAAACTGCACCCCATGAAGTCGAGAGCAGATGACCAAACTGCTTAAATTCATTTCCATCTCCACACGCAAGCACAGCCTGAGTCACAGCTCAGCCCAGAGCTGGGTGCTTACGAAGGCAAATTATCTGTCTTGGGTCAGCAGGGTACCATTGCACATAGAGCCACAGCAGTTTTAAAAGTGCTAAAATTCTACAGCATTGCAGTGTGCTTCCTAAACCAGAAGGAATTTGCCATGATATAAACAGGACCCAGTAGAGCCCTGTTAAATCTGCGCCATCTTCAGAAACATTAGGGCAAAGTGGTGCATGCTGCTCATCTGGCTTTTCTCAGCTCTGACATGCTTTTACACATGAAAGGGACAGCGTAGAGATGCTCATACATCTAGCTACACACCTGGTCAGGAAGGGCCTTAGGAATCACTCTTGTCATCTTTTATACTCATCCTGTGTGTTTAACTCAGCCACTTTTCCCAGAGTGAAGGAAGCAGAGCAGAGTCACTTATGGAAGGGAAATAATATACTGTATACTGGTATTTGGAAATACGCAGTGCATGATCCGTAATTCTGTGACATTCCCCAGTAGCCTGTGTGTGTGTCATAAACACACTCTTCCTCTAGGAAAATGCATGTTCTTTACCCTGCTTGGATCTCTCTCTCTCTCTCTCTCTCTCTCTCTCTGTGTGTGTGTGTGTGTGTGTGTGTGAGAGAGAGAGAGAGAGACAGAGAGACAGAGAGACAGAGAGACAGAGAGAGCCAGAGAGAGACAGAGAGAGCCAGAGAGACAGAGAAACAGAGACAGAGAGTCAGAGACAGAGAGACAGAGAGAGCACTGTACCTCATAATTCTGTGTAGTAGTTATATTCTGAGATTTTAACAAATTAACTATAGCACATGTGCCAAGGAAGCAGATCTCCACCTCTTACTCTGGACCACCAAGTCCAATCTCCCATACTCATCCCCAGTTCAGAAGCAGACCTTCATTTGTGTTTGTTCTGAGTCTCTGTCGCCATTCTAGGGAACTAACTACATCCTGGTGGAATGTCTCGTTTTACTCTCCTGTGGAGCTGTTTAGTTCCCCCGAGACCATCCTCATTTCTAAGTGCCAGCCCCCAGTACCAGAAACACATTTCACCAGGAAAACACAGTGTCCCCAGAAGAATTTGCTATCAGACAACACACAGCCACCACACTCTCCTAAGAATAAGAGGGCAACAGAGCATAACGGGGAAAAAAAAACATCCACCTAACAAAGATCAAGTATCAGCACCTTGAATTACAATCTTCCAAATCCCAGATACTTACAATCCAGAGTGAAAACACATTCATTACATTTATTATCACCTAGGACAATAAATCTCCTTTGGAGCCTGGGAACCCCAACACAGCAGATGATATATAGATATACAATTATATGTATAATAGATAGATAGATAGATAGATAGATAGATATACAGATATACTGATATACAGATATATAGATATATAGATATAGATAGGTAGATACATATAGCATAGCATAAAACAAGAAAAAGGCCTAGAATATATATATATATATATATATATATATATATATATATATATAATCTATTTACAAATCCAGCCCTACAAAAAGCACTACAAAGAAAACTTCAAAGTGAACATGTTAAACACACCCAAGAAAACACAAGGAATGCATCCTCAGAGACTAGCAAGAACAAAATTCCACAACTCTGCCACAAAAAAGGCACAGACTAACAGAGTGGATGGGAAATGAGGATGCATCCTTCTGCTGAATCCAAGAAACAGACTTTGACACCAAGCATAGATGTCACCTCAGGGTAAAAGGATGGAAAATTTTCATTTCAAGCAAATGGACCTAAGAAGCAAGCTGGTGTCGCCATTTCAGACCTCATCTTACATAAGAGGAATCTGTTTAAAATGCTGTACAACTCAAGTGTTTATAAACAGCTGAACTAGGATTCAGACCCCAGCTCAGAAATCTGACTCTTTAAATTTAAACTTCAGTGTAGTTGGACAAAGCATCCAAATGTGTTACTTCAGAAGTTCCTGCTTCCCTGGACTTCTGATCCACCCTGTAGTCAAACCTTTCTGAGGCTCCTGACCTTGAAATATCCGGTCTTCAAGACCCTTGGAGCTCAGAGGCTTGGGAAACCTGGGGCCACCTTATCTTGTTCTGTCATCCCCCTGCCTCAGCACTATGTGACCTGGAAGCAGGGCCAGTAAGAGCAAAGGCTTTGGGATACAGAGCTGTGTGCAGAGCATGAGAGATCATTTCCATCACTGCTGTGTGACCCTGTTCTCAACTACAAACCTCAGTTTCTTTCAGAGGAAAAACAGGAAAAAGGAACTCTTTTTTTTTGTCCCCCTCTTACAATGTGACTGAATGGGACAAAAAAATGTGCAGGAGTCAGCACTGTACCGAGAAAATACAAGTTAGATAACTTCACCTTGACTTCAATAGTGTATGGAAAACTCTGCTGACACCTATTAAGTATCCTTTTCTCAATCTTTTTTTTTTTTTCCCTGACTTGACAACAGAAAGCCTGGTGCTTTAATTGCCTCATACTCTAAATTCTTTACACATCACACAGATTCTGCAAGGGCATCTATTGGACTCATTTTATCTCACAGCCTATTCTCTGTAAATATCAGTTCAAGGAGAGCAGAGGATTTTGGTAACTCCCTTGTTTCTGATGATCAGTGGTTCTTTGTCTTGTTTTCTTTCTGTGCTACATAGAATTGACCACTTGAGGGCAGCATTGAGTCAGTTTGCTCTAAGCTACTGTCAACAAGCAAACAATCTTAAGTCTGAAATCTGATGGGGCTGATAAATAGGAAATGAATAATTCTCCACATTCAGTCGCTAGCTCAAAAATGACAGTGGGCTTTGCTACAGAAATTTATTTAAAAGCAGCACACCCTTGTGTGGCCTTTGTGGGGCCTTCTGACGGTAAATGACTTGTTTTGATAATCTAGAGAGGCAAAATATAAACCATTTAACCATTTACTCACATAGCAAAGCAGAGCCAATGCACAGGCCACACTGGAAAGCAAGATTAGCTTGGCATTTGTTCATGATCCGAGCACATGATCACATCTGCTCTGGTGACCAAACATCCCTTCAATCCTTGGGGTTCAACACACCTGAAGGAAAATGTTTCGTAAGTCAGATTTCCTCAATACCAGATTAAGAGCAGTGCTTTACTTAGTCAAGCAGTTTCCTAAAATGTCCAGTGCACTGTACAGATGCTGCAGTCTCCCAAGACTCCAGCAATGGCTGCAAATCTAGGCTAAGATGGTCTACTGAGCGCAAAGCTATATGCCTCTGCAGGAGCCTGACAGTCAATCCAGAGTCCTAATGCTCTGTAAAACGAAGTGAATCCAGATGTTCCAAAAGCTGGTAAGGAACCAGAAAGAGCTCTGGGAAGGAGATTGTTCTTCAGAAGCTTAGCCTTGTCTCTTCTTCTCACCAGGATCTTAAAAGTAGAGTAAGTTTTAATTCCAGTTGGCTTCCACTGAAACCCTGGTGGAAAAGTGTAATGAGGGATAGGAGTTTCTCTGTAATTCTAAATCCTGTTTACCTAGTCTCTGGTTTATTATACGAGTGTTTACGACTCATTCCATCATTTGGTAGACATCCTCTGAATATCTAGCATACGTCCAGCACAGAGGGGACAAAGATGAAAGACAGACTGACGATGTGTATTAAAGAGTTCCACAGTCTAGGGAAAAGAAAACGCACACCTGAAAATAACTATAGGCAGGCTGATTTCGTTCAGGCTTTGATACCATTATCCTTCTACAGATTATTATTATATAATAATAACTAAATTATGTTTGGTGGGGGGTAATCACAGAGAACAGAGGTCTAATTTTCTGGGTGAGAAAGGTGTATTCCAGAGTGTAAGGGTTGTGGTCACCTAGTCGGCGTAAAATCCACAAAAGGAATTGGTTCATTTCATTCCAGAGTGGAGGACTGTTGCAGAGGCACATTGCAGCCTACATTTTCCTGCGAATTCTAAGTGCCCAATGGAAACCTTTAGTAGACAATTATTCATTGACCTTATTTTAAGATTTCCCCTGGCTTCCTTTGTGTGGACATGTCTCACCTCTGCACCACGGTTGTGTCTGAGCCAGCCTATGGGTGCGTAGTCTCTGAGATTCTTAGAGGGCCAGAGTGGGCCCCGACTTTTCAGTAGCACCCAGTTTCCTAAGTCTTGGTGCTGGAAGTTGGGTTTGGACAGATTAGTAAACATTTGCATTAGTGAATGAGAAGTCAACCTTGTGTAATTTTACTTCCCTACTATGCCCAACCAGCACCATTTGCCCATCTACATTTAACAGCTTTTCCCAAAAGCCAGTGGGAAAGCTTACACCTCATGCTGGAAAAGTTTAGCAGCAGCACTTGCCAATTTCCAGGCTATAAACGCTTTCACCATGGGTGATCGCGGGCTGCCCGGGTTTCAGTGCATACTGAGCTGTGTGGGGGAAACACGCAGCAGAGACAGCTTCAGAACAGTCACCACAGGCAGCTTCCACAGACTGCAGCCCAGTTGAAGAAGGAGACTCAGCAAAGACCCGCCCTATTCGCCTCAACAGGCACACCTTCCTGTGGTGATATGAAGAGAAGCACGGAGTGTTGCTTGTGGAATCAGTAAAAAATAAAAACAAACAAATGAACAAATAAATAATAAATAAATAAATATATACATACATACATATTGACCAGTATTTGGGCTAAGTGAAAGACAGCATTTCACATTACTAGGAATAGAGAGAGAAACACTAAAGTATGAAATTAGCTTGTTAAACTAATAAGGACACAAAAGAAAGGAGACAAACAACTGTGCTCACCTTTTGATTATTATTCTGTGATGCCCGCTCCCTTCTAGGCATCTTTGTGAACCTAATGGCAGCACTCCTGGGTAAGATTATTGGTGGGAATGTGGTTGAAAATCAACAGATCCCTCAAAGATTTGAACCTATAAATTCTGATCATTAGGTCAGGGGTTTAGAGGGGGGTTTGTTTCACTAAAATCCATATGCATAAAGTCTAAGTCCTAGTCGACATTGTTGGGAGATGGCATCTTTGTAAAGTAGTCAAGTTCTTAAAAATGGAGCCCACACAACTGGGGCTATTGGGTCCTTATTGGGGATTGGGGTAAGGGTTGTAATCTGGCCTTCATGAGAAGACACATCAGGAAGACCACAACCTGCAAGTCAGAAAGTGCTCTCCAGGAAGTGCTCCCCAAGTGCACCGGCATCTTGATCTAGAATACAGAAGTGTAAGAAATTGAATGTTTGCTGTTTAAGATGCCCAGTCTTTGGTTATTTGTTACCACAACCTGACCAAAGACTGTGAGTATTGATCAAACACCCATTTCTAGATTCTTACATATTTAGAATTTTCGGGAAAAAGATTCAAATAATATAAAAACCAAAACTAAGGGTGTTTTTACCTCTGGAAATGATGCAGTAATGTCAGTGTTCTGCTTTATTCCCTGGCGATGAGTCTGGAGCTGTAGAGAGGAACATAGTATATTTCGGAGCAGATAAGATGCCAGCCCTAAGCAGGCCTAAGACAGAGCCTTTACCACTGACCAGAGGAGATTTATTCTGTAACAGAACACTGCTTTTACCAGTCCAACCAGAGTCAGCCCAGAACCCACAGTTCACAAACACCAGGCATGGGCTTACATATTAACACAGGACCAAGGAGAGCTTTTATTTACATCCTTGCAGACTCTGAAGTGGGAGGGTGGCAGATATTTTCAGACAATCCCTTCTGCAATGATATCTTTGGAGGACCAGGTCTGTACTTCAGTAACTTTCTTATGAGAGTTTCATAGCCATCAAAGGAATCACGTCTGGTAGCATCCCTCAGAAGGCTCATATAAAATCTACACATGCTCTGTGTTCATGGCCACATGATAGCTGCTACATTACTTTCTGAAT
Source organism: Apodemus sylvaticus (assembly GCF_947179515.1). NCBI lineage: Eukaryota > Metazoa > Chordata > Mammalia > Rodentia > Muridae > Apodemus > Apodemus sylvaticus. The sequence continues at coordinate 59,836,736 of NC_067485.1, read as the reverse complement.
AACCTGAGAAGTTTGTGTTTAAGTTTAAATTGCATTTCTAAACAGGGTTGCCTGACTTTTTTTCATTGTCTTTATAGCTTTTTAATTCTGCCTTTTGAACTTATTATAAATACATATTGCATAGAATGCATACTAATACGGCTGTGGTGATATGAGGTCCTTATACTTTGACTCCCTAACAGCCTATATTAATCACCTCACATAGTTGAAGTAAGGAGGCTTGCTTTATCCTGCATGCCCAGTCTGTATAAGGATACTTCCACAAAAGGCAGCAGGTTTGGGTACTGGGTGAGCATGCCTGTGTGCTGGATGCTTGGCCTCCTCTGCAGAAGTGTTGATGTGCTGGGGGTGCCACATGGTAATTAGTCATGGAGTATCTTCCATGGGTGATATCAGTGTTGTTCTTACAGACTGAGGCTAGTTTCCCTGGGAATACATTTAGGAAACTACTCACTTTCTTGAGTCTAGCTGGGTTGTTGTCAAGCGATTTCTTCCTTACAGTTGCTCCTATCATGACGTCACCTGCCATCCTGTGATATAGCTAGACTACCTTCATTGGTGGAGGAACTCACCCCTAAGCTTCCAGCCTCCAAGATTGTGAAATAGGGAACCTCTTTTCTAGGTTTTGCAAGGTCATTCAAAAGATAAAGGTGATTGCTACCAAGAATAATGATGTAAGGTCAATCCTCCGGACCAACATGGTAGAAAGAAATCATAAGTAGATGTCTGTGACATAATTCCTTCAATGTGTTGTGAGGATAGGAAACAGGAGAGAGACTTCTCTGTAAATTGAAGGAGCAAGTGAGAATTAGCACTAGCTCAGGGCTTTTCTGGTAGTTGGTAATCTCACAGAGGGATTGATGAGAGGACTGTGGGCTATGGGTTATGTGTGTGTGCCCATTGCCTTGGGTTTCCCATAGGCTCAGAGCTGAAGGTAGGGCCATGTGCCAACCAAACAATAATTCACTAATGTGGAAGGCAGTTGACTATGAATGTCACTTATCAATCTGTAGGACATATCTCCCGCTCCATCCTTCAGGAAAAGGTAGGGAAGTGTCATAACTTTTACCTGAGTGAGCTTAAGAGTTGTGGAAGCTGCCTATACATCAGGAGCTATGGGTAACTCCATGTGTACTATCTGGTGGTCTTCTTTGTTTCTGGGAGCTCTGGGAGTACTACGTGGCTCATATTGTTGTTCCTCCTATGGCGCTGCAAACCCCTTCAGCTCCTTGGGTCCTTTCTCTAGCTCCTCCATTGGGGACCCTGTGCTCAGTTCAATGGCTGGCTGAGAGTGTCCCTCTCTATATTTGTCATGCACTAGCAGAGCCTCCCAGATGACAGCTATATCCAGCTCCAGTCAGCAAGTACTTGTGGGCATCAATAATAGTGTCTGGGTTTTGTAACTGTATATGGGATGGATCACTAGGTGGGGCAGTCTCTGAATGGTCTTTTCCTCAGTCTCTGCTCCACACTTTGTCTCTGTATCTCCTTCTGTGGGTATTTTGTTCCCCCCTTCTAAGAAGGACCAGAGTATCCATACTTTGTTCTTCCTTCTTCTTGGGCATCATTTGATATGTGAATTGTGTCAGGTAGTCCAAACTTTTGGGCTAATATCCACTTATCAGTGAGTGCATACCATGTGTGTTCTTTTGTGACTGGGTTTCCTCACTTAGGATGATATTGTCCAGTTCCACACATTTGCCTAAGAATTTCATAAATTCATTGTTATAATAGCTGAGTAGTATTCCATTGTGTAAATGTACCCCATTTCCTGTATCCATTCCTCCGTTAAGGGACATCTGAGTTCTCTCCAGGTTCTGGCTATTATAAATAGGGCTGCTCTATTTATAATTGCCAGATGCTGGAAAGAACCCAGGTATCCCTCAACAGAAGAGTGGATGCAAAAAATGTGGTATATCTACACAATGGAGTACTATTCAGCCATTAGAAACAATGAATTCATGAAATTCTTAGGCAAATGGATGGAGCTAGAGAACATCATACTAAGTGAGGTAACCCTGACTCAAAAGGTGAATCATAGTATGCACTCACTAATAAGTGGATATTAACCTAGAAAACTGGAATACCCAAAACATAATCCACACATCAAATGAGGTACAAGAAGAAAGGAAGAGTGGCCCCTTGTTCTGGAAAGACTCAGTGAAGCAGTATTTGGCAAAACCAGAACGGGGAAGTGGGAAGGGGTGGGTGGGAGGGCAGGGGGAGAGAAGGGGGGCTTGCGGGACTTTCGGGGAGTGGGGGGCTAGAAAAGGGGAAATCATTTGAAATGTAAATAAAAAATATATCGAATAAAAAAAAAAAGAAAAAAATAAATAGGGCTGCTATGAACATAGTGGAGCATGTGTCCTTATTACATGCTGGGGAATCCTCTGGGTTTATGCCCAGGAGTGGTAAAACAGGGTCCTCTAGTAGTTTCATGCCTAGTTTTCTGAGGAACCGCAAGACTGATTTACGGAGTGGTTGTACCAGATGCATAGGCAGCAGAAGATGGCCTTGTTGTTGGACATCAAAGGGAGGAGAGGCCCCTAGTCCTGGAAAGGCTTGATGCAGTTGTGTAGGGGAATACCAGGACAGAGAAGCAGGAGAGGGTTGACTGGGCAATAGGGGGAGGGGAGATGGCTTATGGGACTTTGGGTGGGGGATAACCAAGAAAGGGGAAATCATTTGAAATGTAAATAAAGAATATATCTAATAAAAAATTGTGGAATCAAACTTGGTATTCTAGGTGCTGAGTGTCAGGGAACAGGGGATGTAGAGGTAGATTGGCAGAGAAACTGCTGGGCTGGATAGAAGAAAAATCTAGAAATTACGTATACGTGTGTGTGTGTGTGTGTGTGCGTGCGTGCGTGTGTGTGTGTGTGTGTGTGTGTGTGTGTGTGTGTGTAACACACAGGGGTGGAATTGGAGACTTTATAATATCTTGTCACAGAGATAAGCAAAGCAGTTCTCCCTATATCAGAGGTTTGCCAATGATTATGTCCATGAAGATGGTCATGTATCATGCAAATAGATCACTTAGTTGCTTAGTACCATGTCATCCCAAAATGCCTGTCTCACCATCCTGCTCCACCTCTGAATGAATCTTACTGAGGACTGAAATACTTGAGTACTGTTGGTGCTCCTGTTGTTAAAAACATTGTTAACTGTGTCCCTATGACTTCTGATGCCTTCTAATTTATGTTAATTCTGAATGTTAAATATGGAAGAAAATGTTTACGGAAATATATTCGTGTTTGAAGCCTCGGCTGCCAAGGGGTTAACAAGTCACTTTATATGATTATTAGCAAATATGCATTGAAATGCATCTCATTAGGGACTCTCAAATCTCCATTTAGATTATCTTCAGAGGTTGATAGAAAGGCACCCGGGGAGATGGAGGCTGGAGAGTCTGAGGGATGCAGCAATCGCTGGCCGCAAGCACAGCTTTAAAATGGAGCCGAAAGTGCTTGCCTGGTGTAAGAGGGCTCTCGGTTAGACTGAGTTTCAACAGAGAAAAGAGAGGACAAAAGAAAAGGGGAGGAGAGGGGAGGGGACACACACACACACACACACACACACACACACAAACGCAGAGCTAGGTGGTGGTAAAGGATGTGGTCATCTCAACGTTTTACCCAATTTCAAAACTATATGCTAATTTTAAATAACTCAAAACAGCATCTAAAATCCTTCTGATTTGAAAGCCTTTGTCCCAATAATCTATACATTTAGAATACCTTATTTTTAGTATTAACCCGCTTGAAATGAAAGCCTAAGTCACTTTCTTGTTGAAATTGGGTATCGTCTGCACGTTACAGAAGCTCTGACGTCAATGCGAGTTCGGTGTCAATATTTATCCGCATCACAACTGCGTCTCAATTGTTAAATCATTACAATTCTGTTTCTCATTATGATCTTCCCTTAATAAATCGTGACGCCTGCGGCAGAATGAGATCAACCTCCTTCCCTATCTATCCAGAACTATCCCACCCCAACCTGTCCCCACCAAAAAAGGGCAAGTCTGCGGGACCCAGCCCCCTCCCCGAACCCCAGGCCTCTCTACTGCACCCTAACCGATTACTGCCTGTAACCGATTGTTCCTGCTGAATAACAATGCGAGCTTCTTTGCCCGGCTGCAAACAGATTAGGCTGCTCCCTTTTATGTGTGCAAAGACATTACCCAGAAGCCCCCGGGATTCCATTATCAGCGGCCAACAGATGGAGCCTATCAGCAAGCTGTCAATCATCCCCCACCTGTGGCTTTCACAGCCCAGCCAAAAAATTAATTGCTTAGGAAGTGTAAAGCTCGCAGTCTCAGATTGGAAAGGATTAAGGAAGGGAAGGTTAAGCGAGGAAAACCTGCTGCTTGGAAAGCCTTATCTAAATTTGTGACGTTTTCAGGGTTTGATTGGGTTTTCAAATGCAGGAAAGACAGCAGGGTTAGAACTAGAAATGTTTGGGAATAAAAAAAGAGGCAGTTTACATGAAAGAGCTTACTTTTTCACTCCAGGAGGTTCCCGTGTATCAGAAGAAAAGACTGATACCATTATAATATTTTCCAGCACCAGCACACACACACACACACACACACACACACACACACACATTTGTGGAATTACCATATGTAGTGATATATAGTAATATATGTAAATACATAGTAATATATACATATATACACACATATATTACATTTCACATGTGATTGGTTGGTTTTTATTCACTGCAGGCATACCTCATTTTTTGTGTCTTTCAGTACAGTAGGGAGGGGAGGTTTTGCTCTCCAGGATGTTGTCATGGGACTATTTCTCTACCTCACACTCTTGTTCTTTTTGGCAGGTTTTCATAATAGAAAAAAAAATTAGTTCTGATTCCATCTCAAAACTCGATCCTCACAATGAGTTAGTCCTTAATCTTGTTAACATTTCTCTGACTTCTGGAAATACATCTTGATTGCTTCCAAGTCTTGCAGTATGTGGACTCCAAATATGGAAATAGGAGTGTGGATAAAGTCTTCTGTTCATTGTCCAGTGCCTCATTTTTTCCCCTCTAAGCAATCAGGTTAGTATCACCAAGGTCAGGGCGAACTACACTAAAGGTCTGGGTGATTTTGATCCAGTGGTTGAGGTTATTGTTACCAATTTGTTAAAGTTAAATAAAATTAATAAGTGTTTTGTTCTGATTCAGTTTTAAAATAAATCTATCTTTGATCCTGGTATAGTCGAGCATTGTATATTTTACATTCTTTTTTTTTTCTATCAATAGACCTTTAGGGACAACTTAACTAAATTAACAATTGAATAAGCTAACTCAAAGCATTTATTACATTTCAACTGTGAGCATATGTTGGACATAAGACACTGCCTTTCCTCATGGTGTTTAAGCCCAGTAGCTTGAATAAAAGTCACAGCTTGACTAAAACAGTACCACTTATTTGGGTATGCATTGGCTGTATTCAGACACATGTTCTGCATCTAACACACCTGACCTTCAAAACAGACTACGAAGTCTTCACAGATGAAAGCAGACCAGTGAGTTAGGTGACTTGCCAAAGACAAACAGCATACTAACACGCATTTCTGAATGAAGGTCCTGGTGACCATGATGTGCTGACATTATGGTGCGTATATTACGCTTGTGGGCAAGAATCGAATGGAGCTTCCAATGGGGAAAGCATCAGTGCAGTGGGCTGTTCTAAGAAGGAAAGCAGCTGATCCAGAGAAAGGAACCCAAGCAGGGTTTTACTTCTGAGCCAGATCCCTCAAACAAGCCAGGTCCTAGATGCCCGCCAATCCTGCCCCACCGCCATTCCCTGCCTCCACTCACATGATCCAGATTTGCTATTCCCCTGGTTCAACCATCCTTGAAAACAGAGCAATCGTGTCACAGGGGTGGCCATACTGCATCTTGCTACTGTTCACAACTGAGACCTCCCATTTGGTCATCAATGTACCCTGGGTACCACAAATGACAGACACTCAATATTTCCATTCATATAATGTCCATTCCTTTCTAGTTGACATCTTTCATCTTGTTCTTAGTCATGTGTGTCTAATGTTAACAATTGGTGAAGGCTGAGAAGGAACCCAGGGAGTCACTAATTCTCTCTGGTAGCTCACTATCATTGCCATATTTGCACACTCATTCACCATTGGGTATGTATATGTACAACCCTTGGTTGAGAGGAACAAGAAAAAGGTAGCTATTACCTACCTTTGGAGATACATTAAAACCCTGTATTTATTATGTTTTCATTACTGTAAAGAATACTCATGACTCCAAGAAACTTTCCTAGTAGTCTGGTTTAAGTAAGAGTTAGCCTCATAATTAGCGATTGCTCAGAATGGTGAGTACTACCAATAACTGTCTATCATCATTATTGTCAAAAGCCCATTTACTCTCTCCCCTACAGGGTAAATCTCCTAAAGGAAGGAAGGGTGATGATTCATTTCCCAGTGTGCATGATTCCCCTGTGTGCATGCAGGCCAGTTAGAAGAACATATCCTACATACAGGCAACAGCTTTTGGGATAGCACCTGCTACAGCTGTTAGGGACCCACATGAAAACCAAGTTGCACATCTGCTACATATGTGAGGAGAGGCCTAGGTCCAGTCTGTGCGTGTTCATTGGTTGGTGGTTCAGTCTCAGAGAGCTCCAAGGTTCCAGGTTAGTTGATTTTGTTGGTCTTCCTGTGGAGTTCCTATCCCTTAGGGGCTGCAATCCTTTCTCCTATTCTTCCATAAGAGTTCCCAAGCTCCACCCACTGTTTGACTGTCAGTGTCTGGTGTCTGCATCTGTCTGAGTCAGCTGGTGAGTGGAGCCTCTCAGAAGACAGCCATGCTAGATTCCTGTCTGCAAGTATAACAGAATACCATTAACAGTGTCAGGGATTGATGCTTGTCTATGGGATGGGTCTCAAGTTGGGCCAGTTATTGATTCGCCTTTCCCTCAGTCTTTGCTCCATCCCCAATCCCTGCATTTCTTATAGACAGGATACATTTTGGGTCCAAAATATTGTTGGTGGGTTGGCATCCCTATAGCTCCCCCAGGATTCCTGCCTGGTCACAGGAGGTTGTTGCATATTGGAGATATGACCAATGCTGTGAGTCACAGCTAAGGACACCCCCATTGATTCTTGGAAGCTTCCCCTATGCCAGGTCTGTGGTGCCCCCTACTTTCCTCCCCCGTCTCCTGTTAGTTGAAGATTTCCATTCATTCTCATGGTCAGCTGGCCATCTGTCTGGCCATCCCTTTTGCCCTCCCCACACCTTCCCTGGATGCCCCACTCACCTCCTGATCCTCTCTCCCACCCAGTTCCTTCCCTACATCTGCCTTCCAAAACCATTCCATTCTGCTTCCAAGTGAGACTCAATCTCCTTGCTGTGCCCTCCTTCCTGTCCAGCTTCCTTGGGTCTGTGGAATACAGCATGAACATCCTGTATTTTGTGACTAATATCTATAAGTGAACACATATTGTGCATGTCCTTTTGGGACTGGGTTACCCATCCAGGATGATATTCTCAAGTTCCATGCAAAACTCAGGATGTCTTTATTTTTAATATGTGAATTGTAGTCCATTGTGTAAATGAATAACATTTTCTTTGTCCATTCTTCAGTTGAGGGACATCTAGGTTGTTTCCAGTTTCTGACTATAACAAATAAAACTGCTATGAACATAGTTGAGCATGTGTTTCTGTGGGATGGTAGACATCTTTTGGTATATGCCCAGGAGTGGTATAGCTGGGTCTTAAGGTATAGCTATTCCCAGTTTTCTGAGAAACCACCAAACTGATCTCCAAAGTGGTTGGACAAGTTTGTACTCCCACCATCAATGGAAGAGTGCTCCCCTGTTCCACATCCTCACCAGCATGAGCTTGAGTTTCTTATCTTAGTCATTCTAACCGGTATAAGATGACATCTCAGATTTGTTTTGATTTGTATTTCCCTGAAGACTAAGGGCTTTGAACATCTCAGACATTTGAGATTCATTGTTGAGAATTCTTTGTTTACCTCTGTGCCCTATTTTTTAAATTGGGCTATTTGGGTCGTTGATGTCTAACTTACTAAGTTCTTCGTAAATTTTGGATATTAGTGCTCTGCCAGATGTAGAGTTAGTGAAGATCCTTACACAGTCTATAGGCTGCCATTTTATCTTATCGACAGTGTCATCTGCCTTCGGGAAGCTTTGCCGTTTAATGAGGTCCCATTTATCAATTATTGATCTTAGAGCCTATGTTACCAGTGCTCTGTTCAAGAAAGTATCTCCTGTATGAATGTATTCAAGGGTATTTCCCACTTTCTCTTCTATGAAATTTAGTGTATCCAGTTTTATGTAGAGGACTTTGATCCACTTAGACTTGAGTTTTATGCAGGATGATAAATATTGATCGATTTTCATTCCTCTACATGGAGACATCCAGTTAGACCAGCACTACTTGTTGAAGATGCTTTTGTTTCTCTATTGTATGGTTTGGGATTCTTTTCAAAAATCAAGTATCCAAAGTTGTTTGGACACTTTATTTCTGGGTCTTTGATTTGATTCCACTGATGACCATGCATATTTCTATACATAATTTATATTGTTAAGACAAAAACTAGGAATCAGGTTGTGTAGGCTGAACTTCTGGTTCTGCTTTAGTCAACTCTACCTTCCTTTGCTTCAGTTTTCAGTTATGGAATAAGAGAAATGACTGTGTCTGCTTTGTCATGGGGATTGGATGTAGTGGTATATGGATGCAAAGTGTTAACGGTGAACATGCTTAAGAAATGTTAGCCATTCCCATAGTGTTTTATGCCTGAATATGCCTTCACAGCTTACACATTATTCTGGAACTTTTCTAGCTATGTTTTTAAGACATGATTGACTATAATACTTGAGTGTGACTTAGCTTCTGTTGTATACTTTTGCATTTATTTATGTATGTATTTATATATAGTATATACATGCACCATGTGAAGATCAGAAGATAACCTGGATGAGTTGGGTGTCTCCTACCATGTGGAACCCAGGACAAAACTCAGTTTGTCAGGCTCAGTCTCAAGTTTGTTTACCAAATGAGCCATCCAGTTAGCCCCTTGTGTTTTGAGGTTTTTGATCTTTTATACCAGGCTATGAAAATTATATGCAATAAATATTAGATAGCCATAAAAATTCTGCAATATTCAGCTGGAAAAATGCCACTCTTTCTATATCCTATTTCTTAAAATAAATCTGGACTTTGATGGCCAGAATGTATCCTGGAAAACACCGGCCTCTAAGCCTTTCTATAATTAACTCCAAAAGGTGTTTTACAATATTTGAAGTGAAGATGGTGTCTTTTCAGAATGTGCTGTTTGCTGTCACTTGGGCTCATTTTCCATGCTCAACAGGGCCAATCTAAGACTAGATACATAAAGAAAGTGAATTGGATGAGACATTTTATACTGAGGAACTGTTTTGCAGTCACATGAAAATGGCCGAGAAGTGAGAAGACCTGAGTCCTCTTCTGACCTGCTGTAAATGGCATGCTCTTGGAGTGCTTCATGGGTACCATCTGCCTCCTTATCTGTGAATGATGCTGATGGACTAAGACAGAAGTTAACGTCTCTCTGCTTCTATGATTCTGTACCTGATACATATTTGGTATCGTCAGCCTTAGTGGCACCTGGATTTAATGAAGTAGATAGGACAGTGTAGTCTGAGGTTTTTGTTTGTTTCTTTAGAATAGTATGCCTGACTTGATCTCTTCCCTTTATCTTCTCCCCGCCCCCTTCTCTCTCTCTCACAATGTCACTCATAATGAGCAGGCACTTTTCATGACTTAATCCTAACCACACCCTAACTATGCAACCTCACCTGTGCTACAGGAGAGATGTGCAACTGCAGCTTCAGGATTTTACAGTGACAGAGTCTCAGCAAACACTCACTCAGTAATTATTTACCCACATCTCTCGATGGCTTTGATCTTTGAAATTTTTTAAAAATTCAGTTGATCATTTTGGCTTACATAAGTGACTCAGCAATTTTCCTGGCAAACTGACAAATTTGATTAGATGCATTCAGAGGATAATCTGAGGACTCATTTGTCTTTCATTTTAACCACCTAAGACATGCACCGTATTTGACCGCCGGACTGGTTTTGTAATGTGTCTGTGTGTTAGTTTCCAGAGTCACAGAAACTTACTTGAGGCTTAGGGCATAAGCTTCGATGTATGACTATGAGTCACTCAGAGATAGTACATTTTAAAAACGTAAGAGTATTCTTTATTTTTAATTACCCAAGCAGGACATCAAATGCACTCACAAAATTTAAAAATCAACAATAAAATAAAATAAATAAACTACGGGTGCAAACATATCATTCAGTTAACTGAGATCTTGCCTAAGTTATGTAGTGTGTTCCATTAGGTTCCCAGGGAGCCCTGTTTAACTCAAAGAAGCTGTCCTTGAACATCAGTAAGAATGCCAGAGCGAAGGAAGGCCAAGGGAACAGCAAGCACAAAGAACTGAGACAAAGGAGAAAGAGAGATGCCTTACAGTTTAGTATGGGTGACTGGCTCCTGGTCCTCCCTCTGGGGAACCCCAGTGGCTTTGAGAGGAACGTGAGTGTTCAGGGGCAGGACACACTTGCATGTGCAGTGAATCTACTCACAGGAAATGGTGCATACCTGTTTCCCAACTCCTTGCCTTGTTCTCTCTAGATCTGCAAGAGATGCTTCCCAGCATAGCAGCCCTAAGTGGCATTCCTGAGTGTGTCAGTTAGTGTTCATTGTCAACTTGACAGAATCTAGAATCCCCTGGGAGAGGGGATTCTTGGGCATGCTGGTAGGGATTTATCTAGATTAAGATCCATCTTAATGGATCTTAATGTGGGCAGTTTCTGGGCAAGGCATCCTGGGCTATATAGGATAGAGAAAACCAAGTGACCACTGGGATGACCAACTTGCTATTCCAAGTCCCTGCTGCTGTGACTTCTTTGCCTTAATGGGCTGTACATTGAACGGTGAGCTAAATAAACCTTTTCTCCTTTATGTTTTTGTCAAAGGATTTTTATCACAACAATAAGAAAAGAATCCAAGGCACTGGGGAAAATATGCATTTGCATCAGTACTTCAGTAGGGCCAGTGTATGTATGTGTGTGCATGCACTACAGAAAAAGGCAAATAAATGTAAACAAAAATAAAAATTTTAAAGTCCTTCAAGACACCTGTCTGTGTGTTCTCTATACTTGATTACCATTATCACCCTTCTGGTTTATTTAAGTTCTTTATATGACTAGATTCCTTCATTCCATGACTGAAACAGACATGATTTTTCTTTTGATTATTGGAGAGAGAGAGAGAGAGAGAGAGAGAGAGAGAGAGAGAGAGAGAGAGAGAGAGAGAGAGAGAGAGAGAGAATAGGCTACAATGGCTCCCTGGATTTTATTTACTGTTGTCAAGCCATAGCCAATACAATTCTGTTCTTTGTTTCTTTTGTTTAAACCATTGACAAACGTTTTCATTCACTCTAACTCTGGCTTTCACATCCAAATTGCCCTTGGTATGCTATCATTTGTCTGCATACCAGCTCCCACAATTCATCCTCCTGAATGTAGTCTTCTGCTAGGTGGAGTAAGAACTGTCATTTATCACAAATCACCTTTTGTTTTCATTCTTTTTCATTTCAAAAATTCCGCTTACCAAGATATCTTGTTTCTTTGAGCTTATGTACCTTTGTTTCTGTGTTCACATGTGTGTGTGTGTTGTTGTTGCACATGCATATGTCTGGAGTCCTGACCTCAATGTCAAGTGTTGTCATTGATCACTTTCTAATATTTTTGAGGCAATGTCTCTTTCTTCAGCTTATCTAATCACTGTCTCCTATTTGCTGTGATTACAAGCGTCTACCATGCTCACCTTACATTTATGTGGGCACTGGAGATCTACATACACCCTAGGCTTTGGCAATCTCTGTAGCCTCTGAGCCAGCTGCCTCAACTTGCCTTATTTTAGTCCATATTTGCCTTATTTTAGTCCATATAGGGTAATGACCACTGTGGGTCTCATTGCATCATCATTAAGTTTCCTTCAAAGATGAATGCCTAGTCTGCATGTTTGGAAGCTTAGCTTCAGAAGAAAATATCTTTTTACTCTGCCATCTGCATTTTTCCAAGCTATGTATCATCACTTTCAATGGCTGTGATTCATCATGATTATTACTGTGATTAGAAGTCTCTGACTTTCTTATTTGGGGCACACATGTTCTCTGCTCAGGCCAGATCTGAACAATGTTCTCCCAGTGTACTTGCTCTTCCTCAGGTACAGCTCTCTACTGCTTCATTCAAAGCCTGGAGATGGCAACAGAGCAAAGAATAAACCAGAGAGCCAGTGACTAGTCTGATGGACGAGAAAACTGCAAGAATCCAAACTTTATTCTGGCAACTCCATTTTAGTTGACTGTTAATGCCAGTGCTTTGATTCATGATAAAATTGTTATTAAAATTTCCATTTGAGCTGAGTCAGGTGCATAAATATTGTGTCTGAATCAATCCAGTGCTGATGAGATGGCTCTGGACTCCTAGTTATGGCTAAGGATGGTTCCACTGCCCTGCAAGGGGGCCCGAGTAATGAGGAGCATCCGTGCCAGGAGAGGCCAGCCTATCTCATTCACAGGAGATGTCCTCAGAATCAAGTCTCAGTTCTTCATCGGTGCCACTAGTTATGTAAGGACAAAAAGAATTGCATTAATTAAGCAGGTGGCATTCTGCATGTGTGGCTTATTTTAAAGAGTAGTAAGCTAATTTCCTGAATGTACATTTCCTCTTAAGGGAAGATTTTTATTAAATTAAATAGTAAAAATTGCCAATAAAAGTTACAATAGCAGGCCAGTGAGCTGTTTTAGCAGGTAAAGGTGTTTGCTATCAACCTTAGTTCAATCCCCAGAATGCATATGACGAAAGGAGAGAATGAACTCTCCCAAATTATTGTCTGGCCTCCACATGTATATGTGTATAAACACACAAGCATACACGCACACATACATTTAATCAATAAAATATGTTTAAAAGTTACAATAACCTATCCCCACATACTCTAGTGGTACAGTTCTGCAATTCTAACTGCTAGAGACATTAGCACAGGAGGATCAAGGGTCAAAAGTTTGCAAGTTCAAGGCTATCTTAAAGCTTAACAGAAATCAAGGGCTAGAGATATATTGCTAGTTGGTAGAACAGTTGCCTGGCATTTACAATTCCTAGGTTCAATCCCCCATCACTCCCAAAAGGAAAATAAAGTGGATTTCAATTACTCCAGTTGCAGAAATGTATATGGCCCCTTCTTGCTTTCTGTTCCAACATCTGACCTCTTTAAGAACTGTACCAGCTCACATTTCCTCGTCTCAGATGATAATGAAGGTGATAGCAATGTAACTCGGAAACACCTGGATATTCACCAACTGTTTGGTTCGTTTCCATTTGGTTTCAAATCAAATCTTGGCAGCAGATATTATGGGACTGTGTCTATCACAGGACAGATCCTGATAAGCAGTCCGTGAAAGGCAGACAGCAGCTGGCTGGCAGAGACGGGAGCTCTGTCTCACTGCCAGTTGCTACTGTCATCCGATCACCAAGCATGCACCAAGTGCCTACTCAAGGCTTAGAATTCACAACACAGTGCTTGGGTCCACCACTTGTCCAGGACTGTCCTTCCTTCTTATGCCTGTTAAACTCAGGTAACCAACTAGCAGTGCTGGACATGGGTTACTGTACCCCAGTTTAAAAAGCAAGCCAGTGTTTATGCCAGTCAGCCCTTCTGTGGATTAAATTCTGGAATCTTATAAGCCCCAGTCATGTGAATTCCCCTATGATCTATAAAGCATTCATGTTTATTTCCTTGGAAACAAGTCTGCTTCTTTCCTCCTTGAAATGTAGCTAGGGACTGGGTGGCAGTGGCTTTGTGGTGACTTGATTAAGAAATATCTACCATAGGCTACTGTATTTGAACATTTGGTCCCATCCTGACTCATGGTGTTAGCTGAGGGTGTTATACCTTACAGTTTTGCTGAAGGAAGCACATCACTGGGGCTAAACTTTGAGGGTTTATAGCCTCAAAGCCTTCCCGATCTCTCTCCCTACTTCCTGTGTGTACATAAAGAAGTGATCACCGGCTTGCAGTTCCTGCTATGCCTTCCTGGACTTCTCCCTATAGGACTCTAAGGCAAAATAAACTTACCTGTAAGTTGCCTTGGGTAATGGCATTACATCACAGCAACAGGAACATTACTAATAGAGGCTGATAACCCTCCTGATCACATTGATGCTTCCCATTGGCTCTGCAAGAGCAAAGCAAGCTCATGGGACCATAAGCATTTTTCTTTGTAGAAGGAGAAGGTTGACTGTGCAGTTCCTAGCCACAGCCTCTCTAGGGAAGGACCTAGACTGGCCTTGTGGCCTTGAATCACTTCACAGGCTGTTCTCTGCACTCTCCATCAAGTTGACCTTTTTAAAGTCACATTATTTACTTCTGGCTGTGGATGTATTGATTTTTGAAGCCTTCTCAGAGAGTGCCGGCACATCTCCTTGAATCAAACATGATTACTTGATACACAATAAAATCAAGCAGCACAGGGCAGATTCTGAGCCTTCTGTGAAGTACGTGATAGTCTTCAGAACAAAACACAATTGACTATTTGCTGAATTAATTAATTGATTAATTGTAAGGGGGCTGCACACATGTCATGGTGTGTGTGTCTGTGTGTGTGTGTGTGTGTGTGTGTGTGTGTGTGTGTAGGCCAGAGGATGACTTTCAATAGTTGGTTCTTTCCACCAAATGGGTCCCAAGTTAGAAGCAAATGAATTGACCAACTGAGCAATCTTGTGGGCCTCAATTCATTATTTAAAAAGAAAATTGAAGGGGCAGGGAGAGCCTTGTTTCACCTGTGATAACCTGTCAGCAAGAGACCCTTTCTTCAGGTGTAGATCTGTGAGCCCGCTCCAGGCTGCAGCTGCCAGCCCTCAGTTCATGTGCCCAGGGCCGTGGAGTAAGAACATTTCCTTGGAGATTCTTTTCTTAGTCCTTTCAGGAAGACAGACACCTGAATGCTTTCTAGCTGTGTTATTAAAAATAAGGCAATTAACTGAGAAGGGACTTGACTTTGAAAAATATCTTAACATTAGTAGGCTGAACACAAGAATAAGTCAAGGCTAACAAAATGCAGATTCATAGACTTGGTTGCAGCTGCTTTCAGAAAAGTGTGTACTCAAATTATTCCATGACAAAGTCCTCGTAGATTCAAGGGAATAGACATAAAGAAATGTTGTATTCATATATTCATCTGCTTTACTTGCCTTGATTCACAAAATCTTCTTTCCTATCTTAAGTTTTTAATACACCTGTATTATGATGTGATGAAAGTTCTGGAGAAAAAAAACTGGACCTTATATGGACTCATTAACTGATTAGAACTTCAATAATGTGTTGAGGTTAAAATGTTTCAAGAGCCTAATTATAATTCATTGTGATTGATCATTAGTTCTCTGGATCACCATTCCACAATTACCTTTGTATCTAACTTAACATCCTTGTTTCTAACTGCTAATGACTTTTAGAATATATTACCTTAAAAGATTAGTCTCTACCAGCCAAACGACTACAGATGGAAAATAGACAGCACCTGAGCTCATAGCATAGATTTTTCTGCTTTACTACTAAACCACAAACCTAATGTTTTCAAATATGTATGTAAAAATCTGCCTTGATTTATGACTTTCTTTGTTACTATAAAATTATACTCAACTGTTACAACATGAAAATTAGAGGAGCTTACATCCGTGTTTCTGGCCCATAGTCACTCATATTTAGCTCCAAGGCAAAGTGACTCTTCTCCCCTTTGTGGGTATACTTGTACTTACTTGGACAATCACCTTATTCTAGGTATGCTAGGTATGTTGGTTTGAATGAGAATGACATCCACAGGCTAATATGTTGAAATTCTTGGCCTCCAGATAGTGGGAGTGTTTGGGAAGGATCAGGAGGTGTGATCTTGTTGGAAGAGATGTGTCATTGGGGGTGGGCCTTCAGGTTTCAAAAGACTCACCATTATTAGTGTCTCTCCCTCTGCCACATGGTTGTGTCTCAAGATGTGCATTCTCAATTATTGATTCAGCACCATGCCTGCTGACATGTTCTATGCCATGATAGTCAAGGGACTCTAGCCCTATAGAACCATAAGCTTCAGATTTAATCCTTTCTAAGTTGCCTTGGTCATGGTGTTTTATCCCAGCAATAGAAAAGTTGGACACTTGGGCCTTCACACCTCAACCAGTGAGAAACCCAGATGCTGTTTGTGACAAAAACAAACACAAAAACAACAACAACAACAACAACAAAACCTCAGCAGGATAAATATTAGCCCATGTTAGAAAACCATCAAGGAATCAGGCCCTAAGACAGAGAAGGCTGCAAGCTGGACAAATACTCCCAAGCCCCTCTGCCACCAGACTCCAACTCCCACTCCAAAGAAAGACTTATCCCTGTCACATAGCCTGAGTCACATATAGCCCTGTTCTCACACCTCTGTCACATAGTATAGGACTCATTACATTTGCTTCCTATTGGAGGTACAGAGGTGTCCAGTGAATTCTCAAGTTCATTTTTGAAGGGTTTTGACATTAGTTTTTGACATAGATTTAGATTTAAATACGGGGCAAGAAGTATCACTAAGAAGTCTTAGTTAAGATGTGGTTCTCTCTATCACTGGCCTCTTGTTGTTAAGTTCTAGTCTTTCCTGGGAAGGGAACTGACAAGTTATCATGACTGCAGGAGAGTTCTTGCTTGGAGATAAGTTCTTCTGGATGGCATAAGGCCTCAGCCTTTTCCCCTTCTTCTAGCATGAGACATCTGAGAAAATTCCAGTTGCTGCGGACTAGTGTTTCAATAGTCTGATGACAAAAGCTGGGTATGAGTGTCTCTCTAAAATATCATCATTCCTTCCAGAATGGTTACAGGACTGAAGATCCCTGGGCATCCAGTCTGTAGGCTCCAAGTTGGAGACCTTCTGAGAGTTATCTCTCACTTCTTCTCTTGTTTCTCAGCCCCAGCTACACATTAAAATTAAAGGGGATGTATTAAGTGGCACAGTGTGACAAGTGTATAAAAAAGCTTTGGGTCTCATTCCCAGTGCTTAAAAAAAGCAAGGGAAGGAAATAAAAATGAAAGGAAGAAGAAAAGGAGAGGGATGGAGGGAGGAAGGAAGGAAGGAAGGAAGGAAGGAAGGAAGGAAGGAAGGAAGGAAAGGAAAGGAAAGGAAAGAAAAGAAAGAAGAAAGGAAGGAAAAAAGAGTAATAGGCCCACAGACCTTGGTACAACTGACTCCATGATGTTCCATTCAGGCCATAAAACTTAGCACATAGAAAATACCATCAGGCAAAATGAAGACAAAGACCTACTCCATCGAAGTCCATAGTTCTGAGAAGGTCATGAAATGCTCTAATGTTGCTTTTTGGCTTCTGTAGCTCTGCTTCTGATTAACTGTGCTTGTTAACTGAAGTGTGTAAACCCAGGTTTTGTGTTTGAAAGCTCATCCTGAGAAAGGCTCGGGACTACACTAGGATTCTGAACACCCAGTGTAGTCACTGGCTGACTAATAAAGACTTTCTATCAGCTGAAACTATGTCTGACTAGTCTTCACTGGTGGATACTTCATAACAGAAGGAGGAGTTACTTTTGGGAGCCTTGATAAATTCAAACCAGTCGTAGAGGAAATTGTGTCTGAGTTGCTTTAAAATCAGAATCCTCCAATACATCAGGGAGGGCATCTGGTCCCAGTTCTTCTTCCTGGTGCAATGCTCCCAGAAATAAGACTCAGACTCAAAATATATTTACAAATACCTTGACCATATAGCTGGGCTCTACTTTGACTAGAATAATAACTTAAGATAAGCCATTTATTTGAACCTACATTTTGCCACTGGCTTGTTACCTATGCTCAGGTGCCATGTATCCGTTGCCATACATGCTTGAGGGTGGATCTGTAGGTGAAGGCCTTCTCAATGGCTCCCCATGGCAGATCCTGGATAAAAAGAGACATTCCATGGTTTTAAGACATTTATTGTCATGGTGGAAAATGGATTTGTAAAACCATACCCCACTTCTTGATGGGCCTGAGATTAAATACCTTTTGCAGGGAGGAATGTTTGGGAAGGGAAGCTTATTGGATACACCCTCCAGGCCTCTACGTACCTCATTCGCATGGAGATCTGTCTTGAGTCTATATGACCACAGGTCACATCCTTTTCCTCATCTACATGTGGAGGGTTTGTGGCATTGCCCTTATGTGACTGATGGGCACAAATCTCTGGGGAGGCTACAGCTAGTGACAGGGGCCTGGTGTCTGGGAGCAGGCAAAGCTCCTGCTGTCCCTTCACGATCTCCGGGGCTTTTAGCCCTACTTCAACCAAGGACCAGTCTACCTCTCATGGTCCACTGCCCCACACTGAGTGACGTCCAAGGGGCAGTAAGTGTCACTGGGTGCTCACCTGTCCTAAGGGACTGAGGGGAAGAATGAGGGAGGCACAGAGGTGGCACAAGAGCGTCTCTGACAGAGTACAGACAGAGAGATGGAGCAAGAGCAGCTCACTGCCCAAAAGAGTGATAAAAAATACTTTCCCATTTCCTTTGGGATGCCTTTAACCTCAGTTGAAATTCATTTTTGTCATCTGGGCTTAAAACTGGAGGCATGTTCACACATACAGAAGTGTGTTGTGCTTCTCTAGTTTTCAAAAGTCCGAGTGTCTTTATGACAAAATAATGAACTATCACTTGAGGTTATTGCCAGGGTTCAGCTGGACAGCTTTGATAATATTAGCATGTCCACTTTGGGAAAATAAGCTAATTTTGCTTTCTGTGCTTTTTTCTCTTCAATATTTTAAAGTATCAACTAACATATAGACTTAGATTTCACCTATGAAAGATACTAAAATAAAATGACCAAGATAATAAATCTAAACACAAACTGATTTCCAATTATATTTTAAAAGCAACACAGAAGATACAGGCAAGGCATAGATGTCCCCTCAAAGTCGATGCTTTATTCTGGTGCTTTGGGAAGTAGTTTTGTGTCTCATAGAGTTAGACACACAAGGCCACCTAAAATTTTCACTTTTACAAACACTTTCTATGAGGCATGTATGAAAGGACCTTTTTGACAATCTCAAGCTGAGAAAAGAGATCAAGTGTTTTGTGCAGGGTGATTATATACGGATCTACTTGGTGTCTTCTGCATGCCGAAGCCCATATCTGTCAAAAGCATCTTGTTGTCCAAGATGCTTTCATTTTTTCCATTGTATATCTCAGGCTTCTTTATAAAAATCAGGTGTCTACAAGCATGTTGATTTATGTCTGCATCTTCAATTTGATTCTATTGATCAACCTGTCTGTTTTATACCTACCATGTTATTTTTATGGCTATATCTCTATACGTAGAATCAAGGATGGTGATACCTCCAGAAATTCTTCAGTTATTCAGGATTGTTTTAGCAATCTTGATTTTTTGTCTTTTCAAAGGAAGTTTAATATTCCCTTTTCAAGAGTTGTGTTGGAATTTTGATTGGAATTGCATTGAATCTGTAGTTTGGTTTTGATAGGATGGCCATTTTTCTATTAATTAATTAATTAATTCATTAACTTCACAGTCTGATCGGGTCATCCCCTTCCTCCTCTCCTCCTAGTCCTTCCCTTTCATCTCCCCTCCCATTATGCCTCCTCAAATTCTCCTCAACGAAGGGGAGACCTCCCTTGAATATCAACTCACCTTGCCATATCAAGTTATAGTAGGACCAGAAACATCTTCTTTTATTGAGACTAGACAAAGCTGTCCAGTAAGGGGAAAGGGATCCAAAGGTAGGAAACAGTCAGCAACAACCCCTGCTCCTGCTGCCTACCTTTAGAAATCCCACCTGAGGACCAAGCTGTACATATGTATGGGGTGACTAGGTTCATCCCACACATGCTCTCTGGTTGGTGATTCAGTTTCTGTGAGCTCCTAATGTGGCCAAGTTAGTTGATTCTGTAGGGTTTGTTTTTTGTCTTCTGTTTTTTTGTTTTTCTTTTGTTTTTTGGTGTCCTTGATCTCTCTGACTCTTTCAATCCCCCCCCCCCCCTTCTACAAGATTCCCTGAGCTCTACTTAACGTTGGCTGTTGCTTTCTGAATCAGTTCACATCAGTTGCTGGGTGAAGCCACAAAGATGACAGTTATGCTAGGCTCCCATCTGTAGTATAGCAGACTATCATTAGCAGTGACATGGGTGGGGTCTCTCTCATGGCATGAGACTCAAGTTGGGCCAGGCATTTGGTTGGCTATTCAATGGTTGGCTTACTTTCTCCTCCTTTTTTATCTCTGCATCTCTTATAAGCAGGAGATATTGTGGGCTGAAGGTTTTTGGCTGTGTTTGTATTCTTCCATTGGAAATCTTACCTGGTTGCAAGAGGTGACTGCTTCATGTTCTATATCCCCTACTGCTAGGAGTCTTAGCTAGGGTCACCTTCACATATTCGTGGGAGTTTCCACTGCCCTAGCTTTCTAGCTTGTCCCAGAGATACACACACACACACACACACACACACACACACACACACACAGATTCCAGTTCTCCCTCGCAGTTCTCTCTCCTGCCATCCTCCCAATACTTGATCCATCCAGTTCTCCCTCTCCACCCCCTCTCACCCAGGTCCCTCGTCCATCTGCTCCAGGCGTCTATTTTATTTTCCCTTCCGAGTAAGACTCAAGCATCCTCCCTTGGGCCCTACTTGTTGCTTAGATTCTTTGATTAGATTCTGTGGATTATAGTGTGGTTATCTTGTACTTTATGGCTACTATCCACTTATAAGTAAGGACATACTATGTTTGTCTTTCTGAGTCTGGGTTACCTCACTCAGGATGATCTTTCATAGCTCTATCCATTTGCCTGCAAATTTCATGGTGTCATTTTTAATGGCTAAGTAATATTCCATTATGTAAATGTAATTTATCCATTCTTCAGTTGAAGAACATCTAAGTCCTTTCTAGTTTCTGGTTATTACAAATAAAACATCTGTGAACACAGTTGAGCAAGTTTCCTTGTGGTATAGTGGGGCATCTTTTTGGAATATGCCCAAGAGTGGTTTAGTTGGGCCTTGAGGTAGAACTATTCCCAGTTTGCTGAGAAACCACCAAATTGATTTCCAAAGTGGTTGTACAAGTTTCCACTCCCACCAGTAATGAAGGAGTATTCCTCTTGTTCCACATCCTTGCCAGCATGTGCTATCACTTGAGTTTTATATCTTTGCTATTCTGACAGGTGATATAATCTCAGATTTGTTTTGATTTGCATGTACCTGATGACTAAGGATATTGAACATTGTCAGTCATTGGAGATTCCTCTGTCAAGAACTCTCTGTTTAGCTTTGTAGCCCATTTTAAAAATTAGGTTGCTTAGTTTGTTGCTATCTAGTTTCTTGAGTTCCTTACATATTTTGGGTATCAACCCTCTGTCAGATGTAAGGTTGGTAAAAATCTTTTCCCATTCTCTAGGCTGCCATTTTGCCCTTTTGGTGATGTTCTTTGCCTTACAGAAGCTTCTTAGTTTCATGAATCCCATTTATTAATTGTTGATCTTAAAGTCTGAGGTGTTGGTGTTTTGTTCCAGAAGTTGTCTCTTCTGCCAATGTGTTCAGAGCTGCTTCCTACTTCCTTTTATTTATATCAGAATTAGTATATTGAGTTTTATGTTGAGGCCTTTCATCTATTGAATTTGGATTTTATGCACTGTGATAGATATGGTTCTATTTGCATTCTTCTACATGCAGACATTCAGTTTGACCAGCATCATTTGTTCAAGATTCTTTCGTTGTATCACTCTATAGTTTTGGCTTCTTTGTCAAATGTCAATTGTCCATAGTTTTGTAAGTTCACATATAGGACTACAATTTGATTCCTTTGATCAACCTGTTTATTTTAATTCCAATAGCAGTTGATTTATTATTATTTCTCTGTTGTACAGCTTAAGATGAGGGATGGTGATACCTCCAGAGTTCTTTTATTGTATAGGAGTGTTTTAGCTATCCTGAGTTTTTTCTTTTTCCATATGAAGGTAAGAATTGTTCTTTCAAGATCTGTAAAGAATTGTGTTGAAATTTTATTGGGAATAGCATTGAATTTGTAGATTGCTTTTGATAAGATGGACATTTTGCTATGTTAATCCTACTAATACAAGAACATGGTGGATTTTCCCCATTTCTGATATCTTCTTCAATTTCTTCAAAGACTTGAAGTTTTTGTTATAAAGTTCTTCCTCTTGCATAATTACAGTTACTATGGTATTTTATATTTTTGTGGCTATTGTGAAGAGTATTGCTTTCCTAAACTCTTCTTCAGCCTGTTTATCCTTTTGTATAAAGAAGGGCTACTGATTTTGTTTAGACAATTTTGTATCCAGCCACTTTGTTGAAAGTGTTCATCAGTGATAGAAGTTCTGTGGTATAATTGTTGAGGTCACTTATTATATCTATTCAATGTAGTCCTTGAAGTTTTAGCTATAGCAATAAGATGGTCAAAGAATACAAACTAGAAAGAAAGAGATCAAAATATCACTATTTTTAGGTGATATGATAGGATAATAAGTTCTAAAGAACTAATAATAATTGGTTCTTTTGTTTGACATTGAAAGATGGCTTAATATGACAAAATCAAAACATTATCTCCTACTGGGTATACAAATGTAAGATTTCTTTTTGCCAGGCAGGCATGATGGTGTGTGCCTGTAATCCCAGGACTTAAGAGGCTGAGGCGGGGGGGGGGGGGGGGGGGGGGGTCACACATTTGACAGTCTAAGCTTCATAGTAAATTCAAGTCTAGCTTGAACTGAGTACAAGGATGCTGACTCAAAGAAACCAATCAACTATCCAAACAGACAAAAAAAATAAAGGCTTTCCCTTCAAAAGCATTTACATTATTATATTATAGAGTGAACAATAAAGAAAACCTGAATTCAATATGGTTTCCATTTCCTAGATAGTATGACCTGCTGTCTAAGAAAGGAGTGTTCCTTCTAAGATTTTTCAGCATACCCGGGGTGGGGAAAATGGCTCAGTTGATAAAGAGCTTAGTTTGCAAGCATGAGGACCTAAGTTTTATCCTTAAAGTCCACTTTTCAAAAGACAAAGCAAGAGCAGCAGCCACAACATCAGCAACAACAAAGTTCTGACTTTGTGGTGTTGTCAGCTTGAACCTCAAGGGCTGAGAACAGGAAGACAGACACATCTCCAGGGCTTGCTCGGCAGTCAGTTGTGAGTGAGTTCCAAGCCAGTGAGAGACAATCTCAATGAATGAATGAATGAGTGAGTGAATGAATGAATGAATGAATATGTAGATAGCTAGCATTTGAGAAATGACTTCGGAAGTTGGAGGTTATCCTCTGACCTCTATACATGCACATACCCATGTATATACAGACACACACACACACACACACACACACACACACACACGCATACACAAACACACACACATACACACACATACATACATACATACACACACACACACACACAGAGACTTGCAGAAAAACATATGCATTCACATATACATATGCAGAAGAATTTTAGTATAGCCCCTTCAAGCTTGGCTTCTTTTCTTTTGTATCCCAACATACCCAGACAAAAGGACACTGGCAATTTTGTTGGAGTGGGGATATGCAGATATCTGCTTTGTTTTAGAATCTAAATACTTTTCAAAGGCCCAGTCCTAAAGACCCAGTTGTTAGTGTGACCATCTGGAGCCTGTGGAAGCTTTACTAGGTGGGACCCAAGGGAGTTCTTTAGGTCATTACTATCATAGAAAGAACTTTAATGAGGTTTGTAGATCTCCAGCTTTTTATCTCATCTTTTCTTTCTGAACATGAATTAAGAATGTTTTACTTGCTACATAGTGTGCTACTTTAACATACATCTGAAGCAACTAGGTCAACCGATTGTTAACTATGAGTCAAAATAAATAGACTGTTTATGAGTTGGTTGTCTTCGGGATTTTGTTGTAGTGACTAGCACGGTGCATGATGTCCCCAAAGTCAATCAGTTTGGATGGTCAGAGAACCCCCTCCCCCCCAGACTATCCTTTCAACAATATCAACTATGGGACCACATAATCAGAAATTAAAGATCAACATAGCACACTACAACTACTTAAAAAAAAAAGAGTCAAAGCAACAAAAAGAAGAGCAATAAATTTGGAGAGATTGAAGAAGGTACAAGAGAAGAGAGATTGAAGGATAATGGAGGTACAGGAAGAGAGCGAAGTGAGAGTCCGTGTGGCCAGAGCAAACTTCCCACAGGGAAGCAGAAGGAAGGGGTGGACAGGAGAGAGGGAGGCAGGAAGAAAAAGGTGCAGGATGAGGCCGAAGCCAGGCACGGAGGGACCCAAACTCGGTTAATCAATTCACAGATATTAACTAGCATTTTTGTGAAACTGGTTTTATTTCTGCTCCTGTTATGAAATTCAATAGCCCTTGTGTGCTTCCTGTATTTTATTTCAACCTTTCTTACTTCCTTGCAACCAAGAACTTCCGTTAGAACAGCTATTTCAAAGTTTTAAACCAAGCACTTTTATCAAAGTCAAATAAATATGGCGTTTTATGTTTCAATTTTGTTGAAGGTGGACTCTTGTATTAGGAATGCTATGGAAGTGGTGGTAGCAGGGCCATTCCTGGTTCTCACTGCCATCTAGGATCCTTGAGCAAGTAGATGAGTCCTATCATCTTACTGACAGGATATTTGACTTGGTTTCCAGAGAATTCTGTCACTTTGAACTAATGAGTATTTTTAATAGATCCGAAGCATTTGAGTAAGAAATAGACAATTTCTGGGAGGAGGAGGAAATATTTGGCTTCTTTGAACATGACAAATAATTCACTTGCTAATAAGTGGCTAATGTCACCCTGACATCTACATGGATGAGTGATTACCTCTCCCAGTTCTCCAGACAGTTTTTATTTTGCTAATGCAACTGTGATTTATCATAGCAATGTTCCTGACATGACTACTCCAATGCAAGCCATGTACTTGATATGCAGAGTGGCAAGCCATTTTTTGTGTGCATGCACACACACACACACACACACACACACACACACACACACACTGGTCGATCTAGAAGCCCATGATCTATGGGAAGATGGTTCAGAAAGCACAAACATGTATGCTCCATTTATGCATTCACCATGTTTACCAGATAAAAATAGATGGGCAAATAAATGTGTGAAGTTATGAACTAGCAAGGTCATAAGTTGGAAAGCATGAGACTTGGTGCATTTGGGTTAACAGCAAGACCTGCCAGGATTCAGTGATCCCAGCTGTAATTTTCTCAGTGTTTATTCAGAGCATTCAGAGTGAACCTAATTGGGCCACTGCCTGTATCTTCACAAAGCTCAGATGACTGGCTAATATAGAGATCTTACTCTGTCCTGTGTGTTTCACATCTCTATCCATCCCTGTTAACACTCACACCAGGGAGAGGCCCAAGAGTTGGCTCTTAGCTGTTTACCAGCTTGGCTCATTGTCTGCTGTGCATTATTTTAAACCTCTGGTCAGGAATTTCAAGCTTAGGAAAGAGATACCTATTCTGAACATTTGTGACTTTCTTATAGCACAAATTGAAAATGTACTGGCACACCGCCATTAGAGCTAGCAATTCAATGTTTTTATAATAGTGGCTGTTTCAGGTAAACATTTCAACTTCAGTAAGTCCAAAGTTAAAGTTTTTAGAGATGATATTGATTCTGTATCATTGACATATTTTATCTTAAAGGGGGTTTTTACAATTCATCTATTGAATAACAGAGAGAGCCTACCATTTGTCTTAGGGGTTGACAGCTATTGCTCTCTTTAAGAAGACCTAGGTTCTATTCCCAGCACCAGCACAGTGGTTTGTGACCAACTGTGACTCTAGTTTCTGGAGACCCAGTTCTTTCCTTTGATCTCTGAGAGCACCAGGCAAACAAGTGTTGTGTATACGTACATGTAAGCAAAAAGATGATCCTCATAAAAATAAATAAGTGAAATGAATTAAGAATTTAAAAAAGGAATGACAGCAGAAAAAAAAGTCTGCTAACTCAACGGCAACTGGCCCCCAAAGAGGATAAAATCGTGTATTTCCAAAGAGGTGCTTTATTTTCATGTGTGAGTTGTGCCAATTAGTAGATTCACTTAGCAACCTCAAGTTTTCTCAGGTAGGAATGCTAAGGCACTATGCAGGGGATGTTAGACTACCCACAGTAGCATCAGCTCTATAGTGACAGGTTAGGCTGTAATAATAGGGCTCAGAGAGGCCTAGCAATAATTTATACAGGAGAGAAACTTTGTGACTATAAATCTAGAGGTAGAATGAACTACC
The DNA here is from genome assembly GCF_947179515.1 of Apodemus sylvaticus. Lineage (NCBI taxonomy): Eukaryota > Metazoa > Chordata > Mammalia > Rodentia > Muridae > Apodemus > Apodemus sylvaticus. The sequence goes on along the minus strand of NC_067485.1, from coordinate 59,810,357 downwards.
TTCACAGAGAATGCAGACTCGGACCCTATTGTAGGTTTGTATTTCAGCCCTACTCATTATGAAAGTTTGATATTGGGCTAGCCATTTAACTTTACTCCATTCATTGTGTGATCTAGAAAATGGAGGTGGATGAGTAATGAACCATCTATCCCACAGGGAATTCACCATGATTATATGAACTCATGTTTTTGAAGTGCCTAGAAAAATCTTCAGCACAATTACTATGTTACTTTAATTACATTATGAAGCAGGGGGATAAGAGATTCTATACTGATCTCTGTTCTCTTGGAAGATGAAGCTTATAAACTTCTTTGCACGTACAACTCTGGATCAGATTCTCATTCCGACTGATAATGGCTCTGAGTCTCCAGCAAGGATCATACCTAGGGAATCACTTCTTCGCAGAGCTGAATACTAAGTAAGTTAGAGGAGATATGTCACACCAAGATACTACACATAGAACAAGAATTGAAAGAAGGGAAGGGAATCAAGGCAAACAGGCATGAAAGCTATCAGATAAATGTGTTTATGTGTGTGTGTCATGGATGTGATATGTAAGTCTGTGTGTTCATACATGTATACATAGAGGCAAGAGCAGCATTCATGTCACATGTCTTCCTTTGTTGCTTTCCATTTTGATTTGAGACAGGGAAATCAAGTTCTCATTGAACTGGAAGCTGGCCATTTCAGCTAAGAAAGCTGCCCAGCTCTCAGGATCTGTCTGTCAAATATATCACTGCATATCCATACAATGAAATAATAGCAAGTGGAAAACAGAATGAAACACAAAAGCTCCAAAACCAAAAACAGATCTAAAAATGCAGATACTGAATTTAATCTAAAACATACCGTTAAGCATTACGAAGATGGGGCATGGAGATGTTCGTTAATGTTTCCTGCTGTTGTTTGGTTCTTGCTGGGGACATCTACTCATGTGTGTTTTTTTGCATGTGCACATAATTTTTCTGTAACATAGAGAAAGCCATGTAGAGAAGGCAGCTTGAAGTGGTGCAAACTTCAAGGTTCTTTGGAAAATCAGTTGTGTTGCATGGGGTTTTGCTGGGGCAAAGGTGAAGAAGTGTGTTCCTGAAGTGGACACAGGTGAAAGGCTAAGACAGACTCATGATGGAATGTTTGGCTGAAGCAGACACAGGTGAAAAGGTGTGCTGCTAAAGCAAGCACATCAAAGGACATGTGATAAAGGAATCTTTGCTAACAATACACATGTATTGGCCAGTCTTACATTGCAGAGTTGAGCTGCATTTGTTATATGTATAGAGAAACACTCCAAAAACTTTCTGGTGGTATCTTTTCTTTCCCAATACCTCTGGTGGGTATTGGGCTAGAAGGGGGTTAAAGCATTTATGAACCATCATTAAAAATAAGAGTTAAAAAACTTAAAGTTATAGCAGCTTGGGTGGTAGAGGCCAGGAAAGGGAGATACACGACATTGTTCTAAATTTATTATCTATTTTAAACCCCTGTTTGGTCTGAAGAAAGCCACCTGAGAAAGGAATACCCGAGTGGGTGATGCAGTGAACTTAGTGCATTTCTTGAGTGGATGCAACCCAATCTCACAGATCTTCTTCTGCCACAAGATTGATGTTACCTTCTAATACCTAACAAGGTACTGACATCAAGCCCAGTGAGGGAAGCAGTTGTATTTAACCCCTTGCATAAATCCAGTCTCGCAGATATCAGTTATATGTAGGGTTAGAAATTTTGCTATGAATTCTTTGGTGACTTTGAAAACTTGCTATGATTTCTTGTTTGACTTTTACAGAGCCTAAGAGTCCCATGAGTAGGAAACGTTTTCCTTTAGAGAAAAAATAAACACCTCAAGTGCAGGTGTGTAGCTTAATTAAAATATTGATTAGCCATATTTTCAATGTGGCTATATCACATCACAGCCTGACAATGTCATATGAAGTCAGACACTGTGATAGATTAAAGCAAAAATAAAATAAAATTCCCAGAGGGCATAAAAAGTTTGGTTTGAAAACCAAGTTTCTAATCTTCCCATGGTATTGTTGTTGAAATCTATTATTGGTCTGAAAGTTTACCCACAACATGGATTCTCTATGTAGTCTAAACTTAAAAGCTCCTAGTTTGAAACCAGAACTTCATATTTTGTTATTACTCTATACCATCTGTTAATTGCTTTACAGAAATCATAGCTTGAACATAAGATTTTCAAATGCATAGTTGAGTTTAATTAAGGATTCCTGGTTTTCCTAAACTCATATATTATTAGCCATTAGAATAATCTTATTACTCAAATGTCAGGTTATCAATTATGACCAAATACCCTCTCCAAAAATATTCATTGTTAGACATATCATGGCAAAACATGTATATTAATCAAAACCATGAATCGTAAGACTTAGCACAAATGTGCCATTTCTAAGAATTCTAGACACTCTGCAGATTGTGCTGGAGATAGAAGTAGCCATGTAAAACACAAAATGCACCATGCACTTGAACTGTAATTGCAAAAGGTCAAAGGAGTCTCCCTTAAATCTTTAATCACATTTGACATTTTCCTTCTGAAGAGATCTCACTGGGTCAAGATCCCACAATGGCCACTTTCTTCAGATTTTCAGCAGAAATATAATTTGCCCAAACATTTATTTGATGAGCAGAGGGTTCAGGCTAGCTGGAATTTTTTGCTCACAGGAAAAAGAATGAGCTAAAGGGTCTGCTAGCTCCTCAGAGTACACAGGCCCCACTGACCTGGCCGACACATCACCCACAGCCATCCCTCTATGTCAACTCTGAGAAATTAGATTCCTGCACATTGTTTAGTAGGTGGGGACAGTACAAAGGCAGGGACCCAACATTGCCAGCACTGAGTAAGGATGAAGAAGACATTGTGCCCAGTGGGACAGGAGTTCAACCTGTGCAAGGCCAGATACAAAGGAACTTACAGAGTACCTTTGTTGTAGTAATTGTTATTCTGGGAGTTGCTATACCCACTAATGGTCCTTAAATATCTTCTAGGGATTCTTAACCCATTTCTGGCCATATTGTTCTCAGATAAAAGACATAGAAACCTTTAGATTTACAATAGGCTTAAAAGCACTAGAGCTGTGCAGATATTGGCCCTCTATGCTCTCTTGTCTATTTCCCTGTGGTGATGCCCAAGACATCACTCACCATGTTCTTCTGCCTAGGCTGCTCCTACTAGATATGACCAGCCAAGTGCTCACAATCCATGCTGCTCCATGGTAATGTCTTCCTTCTTCCCCTCTCTCCTGTATGAGACCTCAAAGCCTCAATTTTGCTCCACCCCCCTCTCTTTTGCCCAGCCCAGGCAGTATGCATCTTTACTAACCAATCAGGCATAATTTGAATACATAGCAGCACCATACCATCCTCCACATATCTTCCTGCTAAGGAGGCCAAGGAGTACATTCTCACAGTGGAAGTGAATACTATGTGCTGTGCCCTTGCCTACAGTGCTGAGGTTGTACCTAGAGCTTGCCACAGGTTGAGCAAGAACTCTACTGCTCACCTATATCCTCAACCAGATTTCATTTTTATTTTTTATTTTAAGGCAATCTCACTAGGATGGCTAAGCAGGGCTTGAGTTTGTGATCCTCCCGTTTCGACCTTCTGAACGGCTAGTGTTATGTGTCTCATCACCAGCCCCTGCTGAAAGGTTATCTTAAAAAAATGGCTTTTCTTATTTCTCGTTGTCAATTCTCCACCAAATCTATCAGAATTATAGTGACTACATCAAAATAAATTTACAAAGTTAATAGGAGAAATAAAATTCCACTCTAAGGAATCTTATGTTATAGTTTAGAATAAGAAGTGAAAAGTAAAACTGATTTAGTTGTTTTTCTATTTTGCTGTTACTGACAGATATCTGGGTTTTATTCTTTACATCCATTTCCTTCTAATTTATTAGATTCACTGTGGTCCTATTGTTTATTGGCTCAGCGCTATACTCTTCTACTTGTCTTAGCTTTCAGGTGATGCAGGTAACGCAGGTAAGGCAGATGATGCAATACTTTGCAGCATTCTACTTCTAAATAGTTTAATTTCCTTCAGATATGAATCACTTAGTATGGTGTTTTTGAGTTTCTAAATTGACACATTTTTTTAAGTTTAGTGCTGAGGTCAGAATACATGCTTATATGTTCTCAATTCTCTAATTTCCTAAACTAGGACATATTCTTGGTTAGTCTGGTAAAATCATGCATGGACTCAAAACCTACAGGTCTTTATAGAAAGTGCAAAGAGATTGCTTTGTCTTATCATGAGAGGTGGATTGAGCTAGGGTCACTGATGTTGCTGTTTATACTGTCTAAAAGCCAATTAGCAGTTCCTGTGCTTTTTGTTTGGGCTTTTGATAGGAATATGCTAACACTGGATGCCATGTATAGTCTTCTAAGTATTCCTAATGATATTAGAATTTGTTTCATATATTTAAAAATTAATGGACTATTCAAAGTAGTGGGTTGGCCGGATGCTGCTTGTATTCTAATGCTAATACTGGTTCAAGACCTGGTTCCCGCAGAGACAAGAGTCCACATGCAGGCCTAAGGGAAGCTGTGTGGATTTGCCCCCAAGTTATTTTGGATCAGGGAATGAAAATGCTGAGGGCCAATAGCTGCACAGAAGAGACATAGGCAAGGTTGAGTTTCCCATACTTGGGGGTCAGAGGAGAACCATGAGGTAAGGACGAGAGAGATGCCGTAGGTTCCAGGAGTCATGAAAGCATGGTCCCAAGGACTGGCCGATTGGAGTTAAGAGCAGCCCAGATGACACTAGTGAGTGACAACTCACAGCTATCTACAGGAAAGTAGATTCTAACAGCATAGAGGGTAGATGTCTGTGCTCTAGTGTTGGTTAAGACTTATTGTAAATATAAAGTTTGTGTGCATGTGTACTTTATCTAGGAACTAAATGATCAAAGGTGGGGTAGAAACCCTGGACAAGGATTAAAATTTTCTACAACAATCCAAGTTCATGTTTATAGTGGCACCATCTTAATAGATCTTTCTCTTGTTTTGATGTTGTTTTCTTCTTCGTCCTTGTCAATACATTCTGACTAAAGTTAAACTTCGCTTGTCAAAAGGTTCTAGGCACCTCCCTGAGGTTACTGCTTCCATCACTTACCTCCCCTCTCCCTGTGCTTTAAAACTCTCTATTACCTGTCAAGAGTATGTTGTAAGCCTCTGTGTAGTCCTTATTTATGCTCATAAGCATTTTTTGTCAAAACGCTATTTTAACTGCATATTTATTGTCATTGTATTTAAAAATACATAGAAATCATTTTAATTTATAGATTTTAAAGCACATCCTAGAATAAATATTTCTAATAGTCCATAATTGTTTGATATTTCCATATTCCTTTTAAGCATGATGCAGGCCTTAGTTTTACCCTCCATGTAATTACTATAATAGCATTGCTTCTTTTATTGATACTAATAGCCAACATTTATGTGATCTCATTATGTTCTAGGAACAGTCCTGGGTACCTTACACATTAACTGAATCATTTCTTACTCTGACCTCAGCAAGCAGTTGATTTCACTATCCACTGTGGCTTTGTGTTCCACCTTGGCACTGACACTGGGGTGTGTGAATGGTTGCCCTTGGCAGGTAGAACATACAGATACTAGACTGCACTTACCCTGCTCTGCCTTCAGGTGTTGGGCTCAAAGGAAGCACCAATATACTACTTCGGTGGTGAGAAAATGCATGTGGGAGATTGAAGCTGGAGTTCCCAAGCTCTAAGGGTCAGAGGTCCATGAGCCTGCGATGAGGAGCCCCAGGTAGAGGACTCCCAAACTCCTAGACATCCAGATGCCACTGAATCACCAAGAGTTGGGAGCATAATAGGCCAATGGGTTGAAATAATTGCAATGGGTTGAGGATGAACCTGTGCCGGAGGCTCTCAGACGCCTGGACATCTAGACGACACTGGAAGTTGTGGAGGAGCCAAGAACAGAGGAGGCCCATGAGCTGAGGAATAGCCGAGGGTGCAGGGGGAGAGGTGGTTGTCTGGGAGCACATAGGAGCCTTCTGCAGGAGGCTTAGGCAATGCAACTCTATAAACAAAGCTTTCTCCATGCTCCCCAAGGTGGTTCTTGCTGAAAGAGATAGTCCTTCATTCCAAACTGTTTATTCATAGTTCATCATGGAAAATGTGTACATACCACCTCCTCAGGGTGGACCAGAGATTAAAAACCTTTTTCAGGAAGGGATGTCCAGGAAGGGAAGCTTATTGGCTAAACCCTCAGGTCCCATCTAGATACCTCATTAGCATGGAGAACTCTGTTCTGATCTATGTAACCATAGGTCATGTTCCTATATAGAGAGTGTGGTCATATGACAGGGACCTGGCTGGAAGTAGGTGAAGTTCCTAGCATCCCCTCTCGGTTCCAAAGCTTCCTACCTGCTCAATTTTACCAAGTTTTCTAGCACTATCCACTGCCCCACAATAGGGTTGTATCATAATGTGGTCACATGAGATGTTCTCTTGGAGTTGGAAGGCAGGAACTGTGTTTGGGAGATACACACTTCAAAAAAGTGTAGGAAAGTCTATATTTTGCAAAGATTCTAGACAACTTCTATGGAGAAAATTCTCCAAGAGTTCCAAATGGTATGGAGTCATTTGGTTGAGTCAGTTAACTACAATCAATTCTTTGTTGTATTTTAACATCTAGAAGAACTTGCAATCATTTAAAAGAGCTTTATTTAAATTAAGTTATAAAAATGCTAAAAATTCAAATCAGTGGATAGTTATTTCATGTTATATTTTATATAATGGAATAGCAGAAGCATGCACATATTTTATATAATGGAATAGCAGAAGCATGCACATAGTATGTCTGACAAGCAGACATAAGGCACTCCCCTAGGCTAACTGAATGAAATTTTGTCATCATATTTTCCCACATTCCTCATTTTAAAAAATACCAGGCTCAGATTCTACTGACCATGAACAGGTCTTCCCAGTGATTATGCTCTGGGAGCCTCATTTTGCACATATTTTATAGTTTATTTTTGCTTATGTAACTATGACATAACAGAGAGAGAGAGAGAGAGAGAGAGAGAGAGAGAGAGAGAGAGAGAGAGAGAGAGAGAGCTTGTGCTATCACACATTAAGTGGAACTGCATTCTGATGCCTTTCTGCAGCCTGCCTTTACCTCTATGCATTTCCAGGTTTATCCTGGCCCTTTGGTACCTGTGGCTTTTCAGCCTTTACATGCATTGCTCTTCAATGCCACAGATTAATGTTCTAGGGAAGACCAATCTAACCTAGATGATGACTTCACATCAGGCTATGTCTCTGATTGGAACTGCCACCAGTGATGTAAGTGTGGCTTCTTCTTGATTGTGTAGCTACATGAATGTTCAACATCGCCGTCTGAACACAAACATCCTTGACACCCAGTGGCATCTGGATGTTCAGGAGTCTTCAGCCCTTGGGCTCACTTAGTTCCCAGCTTCCTAACAGCATCTAGATATCCAGGAATTTGAGAGCCCTGAACCCTGGGCTCCTCATCGCTGACCCGTGGACCCCACCACCCTTTGTTCTGACTCTATGTGGTTTCCAGTGACAACAGGATGCCTGGAAGCTGGGGAATTCCTGCTTTATCTTCCCACACCTTAGACTGCATTCTCCCACCCCTGAGTGCTATATCAGCATTTTTCGTGAGCCCAACACCCAATAGGACACAGGGTAAATGCAGTCTAGTGTCTGTGCGTTCTACCTGCCCAAGCACTCCAGAGATAGGGCAGAACACAAAACTACACCCTATCGTCCCCTATGATCCATCTCACTACATTTTTAAGGCCCAGAGCATGTAACAACTTGGGTTTTTCTTTGACACACAAGCACATAACTTTTCAGGTAGTTTCCAGCATTCTCATTTCTCAGCTGAACTAGTCAACAGGTTCAGGTTCAGGTTCAGGGCTCATCTACCTTTGTTTTATTGAATGAAGAGGCTGGAAGAGCATCATTGTTTTATTTCATGAATGTAGACACAGCTATATTATAATGCTGTACAATACCTGTTACTTGTCCTTATTTGTATATGATATGTATCAATTAAATATTCATGAGAAACTACTGATCTATCAATAGAAATGGACTCCTATCTTTCCCATAAGAATATATAACACTATATTTAGCTGGGCTGTGGTGGTGCACACCTTTAATTTCAGTGCTCAGGAGACAGAGGAGGCAGAGGCAGGCAGATCTAGAGTTCAAGGCCAGTCTAGAACAGCCAGGGCTACACAGAGAAACCCTGTTTCAAAAAAATCAAAATACAAAAAACAAAACAAAAAAGAATACATACCACTAGAAACAAAAAGCCCCTCAAAGACCTAATGTGACTGGCAGATAGTTATAGTGCTGTCTCAGGCCCGTTATAGGAAAATAAAGGACTAGTTTTCTCATGTCAGAGAAGCCTGTTGTCTCTGACATATTAAGGAGTCCCAAATGCTATTGACTATATATTTCATCTTTGACATAAACCATCATACAGTGGGACTGAGTCTTCTTCCTTGATTAAGAGTAGATGAATTAATAGGGCCTAGTTGTCTATCTATATATGGGGGATCTATTTTACCACTGAATAGTTTTTGACATTCAGATCTTTAAAATGATTCTACTATTACATAGAATTGAAGGAACAAAGGCAAACCATTTGTGGTCAGGTTATTAGCACGTTTCAATGAGTCATGATCAGCCCGGGGCCTCCCACAGAAGTATGCTATCTTTGTCTATAGGAGCTGGAGGTTCCTGGAACAGTTGAATTATCTCACAGGGGAGGAGGATCTTACTCATATCCAATTGAAGAGCTTTCTAATTGCTATGCCCTATTTTCCATGAGAACTTTCTCAACTATACTAGTGAAATCATTGTCAACTAAAATCCTAGAGAATGTTTCTCTACACAACAAACAGATTCTTAAACTAAGCTGTTTGCTTGAGAACAGATGCATGTGTAAAGGAATCTGGAGGCTCAGGCACATAACCCAGAAGATAATGAGAAGCTGTGTATTTGCAAAAACAAGCTTGTGTCTGGGCTTGAATGAGTTTGTACTAAGCAGTAGGGTAAGCACTCCTACAGGAAAAAAGATCAAACTTGTGTCTATGGTGTAGCAAGAAGTCTGCTGCTTATTCAAGGAAATATATTGTCTGTGTGATCCTATTGGATTTTTTTTTAAGAAAGTAGTTTAACAGTTATCACAACGGGACAGGGCTCTTTTTTTCTGTTTATCATTTACTACCTTCTATATACCTTAAGTATATAGATACCCAAGATCTGAAATAACAAAATCTGGAGTTAGACCGAAGGTCTGTTTGTTTTTTTTATGCTTTTCTTCTTCTTCCTCCAGGTCCATTCTCCCCCCCCCCCCCCCCCCCGCCCAGCTTGGTGTTGTGTTTAGTTGGGGAGACTACTCTCACTACCTAATGTGACTGAATGAAGTGTTTCTATCTAGCTGCTGCATGAGTTTCCTCGGTTGTCCCAACCTTTGGATTTTGAATTCTTCCACCTAATCCCACTTCCTTATAAAGCTTGGTTTTGACTATCTCAATTAGGCTTGCCTACAGAGCTTCCAGGGAGAGAAGGGAAGTTTTTATTAGTTGATGTTGTTTTTAAGATATCTAGAGACTTGAGGCTGGAGAAATGGCTCAGCAGTTAAGAAGGACTGGCTCCTTACAACTGTCTGTGACTCCAGTTCCAGGGGATCTGACACCTGCTTCTGGCCTCTTTGGGCACCACACACACCAGAAGCACACACACACACACACACACACACACATACACACAGATCCAGACAAAACACATATACATAAAAATGAATCTTAAAAGATATTTGGAGGCTTAACATAAAATCATCTTAGTTGCTGTTCTATCACCTTGAAGAAATACCATGACCAAGGCGACTGTTATAAAAGAAAATGTTTATTTAACTTCTGTACCAGCAGTGGTTTTTGTTTGCTTGATTGGTTGTTTGGGTTTTTTGCTTGTTTTGTCTTTTGTTTTGTTTTGTTTTGTTTTGTTTTGTTTTGTTTTTTGAAATAGGGTTTCTCCACATAGCCCTGGCTGTTGTAGAACTCACTATGTATGTAGACCAGGCTAAGAAAGAACTTAACTGGAAAGCTGCTTACAGTTTTAGAGGGTTAGTCCATTAATGTCATGGTGGGGAGCAAACAGGCATGATGCTGAGGCAGTAATGGGACTTTTTTTCTATATTCGTTATTTGCATTCCAAATGATTTCCCCTTTCCAGGTTCCCCCTCCCCATAAGTCCCATAGGCCCTCTTCCCTCCACCCATTTCCCAATCAACCCCTTCCTACTTCTCTGTCCTGGTACTCCCCTATACTGCTACACTGAGCCTTTCCAGGACCAGGGCCCTCTCCTTCCTTATTCTAGGGAATCATTTGATATGTTAATTGTGTCTTGGGTATTCAGAGCTTCTGGGCTAACATCCACTTATCAGTGACTGCATTCCGTGTGTGTTCTTTTGCGATTGGGTTACCTCACTTAGGATGATATTTTCCAGTTCCAACCATTTACTTAAGAATTTCATGAATTCATTGTTTTTAATTGCTGAGCAGTATTCCATTGTGTAAATATACCACATTTTCTGTATCCATTCCTCCATTGAGGGACATCTGGGTTCTTTCCAGCTTCTGGCTATTATAAACAGGGCTCCTATGAACATAGTGGAGCATGTGTCCTTATTGCATGCAGGGAATCCTCTGGGTATGTGCCCAGGAGTGGTATAGCAGGGTCCTCTGGACGTGTCATGCCCAGTTTTCTGAGAAACCACCAGACTGATTTCCAGAGTGGTTGTACCATCTTACAACCCCACCAGCAGTGGAGGAGTGTTCCTCTTTCTCCACATCCTTGCCAACACCTGCTGTCTCCTGAGTTTTTAATCTTGGCCACTCTGACTGCTGCGAGGCGAAATCTCAGTAATGACAATTTTACATCCTGACTCACAAGACAGCAGGCAAAGGGAGAATGACACCTGTTGGGAGTGGCATGATCTTTTGAAACCTCAAAGATCACACCCAGAAGACATAACTCTTCCAAAAAAGCTGTATCTCCTAATCCTTCCCAAATAGTTCTCCTAATCCTTCCCAAGTAGTTCCCCTAATGCAGGACAAATATTTAAACATTTAAACATAGCAGCCTATGGTGGTCTTTTTTATTCAAACCACACAGTGTCCAGAGTAGCTATAGGGTCAGAAGACCAGCTCAGGAGTTAAAAGTGCTCATCATTAAGGCTGACAGTCTAAGTTAGATGCCCAGGAAACACACAATGGAAGCAAGAACTGACTCCTACAAGTTGCCTTCTGACCACCACACCCAAACAGTGGCATGCACCAAAATGTGCATATGAAATTAGATAAAATGCTAAGTGGATATAGTTATGAATATTTGTTACATACAAGCTGAGAGTCTTCATGTTCTATTTGCCCATGTTTAAACCCAGCTCAGTGCCTCTTAAGTCTAAGTAATGATCTGTGTCTGCTCTTTTTCTCTCATAGAGCCTTGAAATGTTCCTTGCCATCATTTGTAGATACAGCATATCTCAGACACCTTACTCTCTTGGATCTGGAAGTCTACTGACATGGTAATGGTTCCATGGGTAGAGAAAGGGCTAATTTACAAAGGTACATTTATAGGTGATGAAATTCATAGCATTGAACATGGGAAATTCTTCTTAAAATTCATCATTTGGGAGGAATTTGTCCTAGAACATTTTCCCAATGGTCCTTTGTCTTTTAGTTTTCAGTTATTGACTCAATTCAATGCTGTTCTGTGTTGGGCAGGCTGGACCATTATTGGGTATCAAGGGATATGGCAAACACAGTCTCCCTTTATTTAAGAAGAAAAATGCAAGATGCTGACTACCTAGCCTCCTTTACAAGCTTTGTCTACCTTGAGCATGGCCCCATGTGACTTCTACTTTAGGTAAATAGAATCATGGGGGAAAGGATGGGACCTGTGGTGGCAAGGATAGTGAGTGGTGACAGCCCAGTGGGGCCACTGGCTTGGAAGGCTAGTAGCCATGCTGTAGATGGTTCCCATTGCTTTATCTTCAAAGCCAACTATCACGCTGCTGAGCATGGTGCCAGCTGCATTTTGTGGAGTGCGAGGAAGCAGAAATGGACGGGTTGCAGAAGCTTTGCTTGTGCGGGCAATTCTTGTGTTCCTATCTAAAGAAAACTTTGAGTCAGATTTGAGTCATAATTTTTGAGACTTCCTCTTTCACATCCAAGCTCTTAAATAATAAACTACCAATGACACATCGTGGTGGAAGGGCTGCATGAAACACAGTAACTGAATTGAGAAGAATACAGGAGAGAAAAAGCCTGAGCTAAACCCAGCAGAATGTGTGCACTACAAAGGACCTGGAGGTGTGGGGTTTCAAAGCAAAATTCAGAGACCATGTTGAAGTCCAAAGAAGCAATTTGGAGAATCCGGGGGACCATTATGCATTTTAAGCTACAAGACAATGTGATTTTTATTTTAACTTCTTTTTAAAATAAAAATAAAGTGAAAGCAGCATAGGAAATGGCTTGAAATTGAAGGTTGAAATGGAGATACCAGTTCAGAGGTCAAGAAACTACATCCAGGTCAGGGCTACAGACCACCTGCTGTGTGTACAGGTACTAGGCACCCAGCACTGGAATGCATGCCAGGAATGAGTGACAAAAGGGCAAAGTGCTAGACTTGGAAGTGGGAATGGAGATGAATCTTAGGATAACACTAGAGATCTGGTTGTTGGACCGTTCTGCTTATATGGAATGCAGTCCTGGTGTGACATATAATTGCCCGCTTGGACTCTTACCTAGCTCTGTATATAGTTACTGGCAGGCAGATTGGGCTCGTTTACTTTCCCTCGTGGAGTACAGGCTGACTTGTGAGGCCTTATTTATAGGCAATTAATGGCTGCAGAGGGAAAGTGAGAGCCTTTTTCTTTAGTGGTGTAGCCACTCTGGAATGGTTTCATGCTCCTGTAAGTGACAGGGTCAGCAAGCTTGACTAGAACAGGTTTATTTGTTTGTTTGAGTGTTTTTAATGGTCTAGAGTTGATGTCCTGTCTGGGCATCTATCTCCCCAGGAAAAGTTTACACGAGACTCATCAAAACCAAAAGCGTGAGAAGGAAGATGTTGAGTTTTATATTCTGCACAATATATAATGAGTGCATGGGCCATCTAGGATGCCAGATCACCTCATTTGGAAGTAAAACATGTGCCCTAGAAGTAGGACTATGTCTGATCACAGGGACCGGGTGGGACATGGATGGATAACAAAAGAATGATAGGAGCATATATTTTCCAAGTTCATAATAAGGCTGCATATTCTTCCTAATTAATTAATCAGTAAATGTGTGACTGTTTAGTGCAAGCACACACTTGTGTGTGTATACATATGTAGCATGTGTCTTAGAGGTCAGAGATGGAAGTCCTCTAAGACTAAGATAGTAGCCTTCTCTACCATGTTTAACCTTCTTCTCTTGAAACAGTCTCTCTTTGAGCTGGTAGCTACTAAGGCCTCGTGATTTTCCTGTCTTTAACCAGCAGTCCTGGGGTTACAGCTGTTATTTGGGCATAGCATATTTTTACCCAAGTGCTCAGAATTTACCCAGGTACACAGCTGCCACACATATATGTCTCCCACGTAGAATGGAATAAACCAGGCGCTTATTGCTTATATTACTGCTAAATGAAAAAAATAAATGGTCAGAACAGCCAGAATATGTGTGTAATTGAGATTTCTCTCGGTTATGAAGAATTTAGAACCTTCTTCTTTCCCTATGAATACACAGATTTGTTTTCCTGATGCCTGAAGGGGGCAATTTTGCATAACTGTAGCTAATCTGACTTTATTTTAACTCTTGAGTTTTTTGATATTTGTATAGTTCAGTACAGGGAATACCTTGAACTGTGATAGGTATGTTCCCCTGATACACAACTTTTACATTTTAAAATCTTCATTTTGGGGGTTTCTCAGCTCTGTTTTGGAGGACAAAAATCTCTGCTTTCTTATTTTTTCCCTTTGGTTTGGTATTTTAATTTTTTTCAAAGCCTTGTATAGCTTTAGTTGAGAAAAAAAGCACATATTATCCCTCTTTGGGTAAAGAACAGGTTTTGGATACTGACGCTTCTGCAGAAGTATTTTTCAGAAGCTTATTATAGGGGTGCTTGGCTTTACTGTGCAATAGGTATCTTCAGCGCCGACTGCTGTGAACAATGAGCACAACCAGCTATAGCCTGATAAAGCAGAAAACACTGGCCCACTCATCAGGGCTTCCATAAGCCTTTTCTGGGGATGTCGTGTATGCTTTGTTAGATTCACAGCCAGAAACACACTAAGCTTGGGTTCTGTCTGTATGCAGAGGGGCTGTGTCCAGCAGGCTTCCTGAGAGAGGGTGTATCTTGCTTTTTGTTTTTACAAAATAAAAATGTCTGAAATGTTTCAGCCACATTCAGAGGTTGGAGAGAACCGTTCATGAATGCTAAGAGGAAATTAATATTCTACACACGGACTACAAGCAGTTTATTCTGGAGTTCATTCTGAGGAGGTAATGACTAGGAAAATGACAAAGAAAACTGTTACTGACCATTAGTGAGCAATCACCCTGTCATATTACGGAGATAATTTAGATAAATGTGGGGTTTCGCTGTCTCCCAGGGAGACAGGCTGCTGACGTCTTTGATAATGGCAACCTACTTAAAAGCTTCTTTTGACAAATGCAGCGCTTTATCATGCAGATGTGAAGCAGACATGCCCATGCCTGCTTGTTGGACATAGAAATAGCATCCACGATCTTTTCCACCCAAGGTTTTCAAGAAGACTGTCAATCCTTGCTCCCAAGAACACACGATGCAATGGCCCCATGAAGGCTTTGCATCCATTGTGAAAGTGTTTGGAAACATAAGGTAGTTAACAGATGACTGCCACACATACCATATTTTTGTCCAATTGACTTCTATTATTTTAGCAGCTGCTGATTATACACTGTGGAAATTTGGAGGCCGGTAACAGACTCTCTGTTCCATCTGGGCAACTCAGCTTTTCCAGAATGGACTTTTCTCCAGCCTAAGGTTGGTAGGACTTTGGCTACCACACGATAAGGACAACTGTCACATGAGAATATGCATGCTAGGTGTAAAGAGTTTCCAAGGAATAAGATGAAAGTTCCTTGAGGTGTTTACATTTTCTCTCTGTCTTTTATGTTTGTGGTTCTGGGAATCAAATCCAGGGTTTGCTACACAGTAGCAAGTACTCTACCATTGCTTTCAAACTTAGTTCCTATTTTATCTTGGATGTCTAGATATGCCATTTAATTTCAAGAGAAAAAATGTTCATTTGGATAATGGATAAAGTTCTGAGAATATTTTGTCTTGAAGAAACATGGGTCAAAGATGACTATGATCTATCTACCTAATATTTTTAAGCAATCTCAGGAAAAGACTTGGGTATAGTAGTCAAATGGAGTAAGGCTGGGGAGGAGAAAACAGAGCCTCTTTCTTCACACCAAATGGGAGGCTCAAAGCTGGAGACAGCAGTGCTTTATCTAGGCAAGTGGGCATGGAACTGAATTTCATTATAGGGAAAGGGGTATCAAATTCTAAGACCACTATGACAATGTCATAGATAATGAACATGAAATTCAAGTAGGATAATTATGATTACTACTAATGACAATTTTAAGGGTTACAGACTCATTGTGAAAATGACCAAACACTACATTACATTTGTTTGAGGGAAAGCAGACAGACTCTCTTTAACTCCTCATTTTAATGGGTAGGAAGGTAAAGAAGTGCATAGCCCTGACAGTCAGTCAGTGGAGAGAATTAAGTTCAAATGTTCTTCAGCAAAGTTTGGTGGCAACTGGAGATAAAGATAACATTGTGTATTTTTTTAATTAATTAATTCATTTTCTTTTACACTCCATATTTTATTCCCACCATCACTACTGTCCACCCTCCATCTGTTCCACATCCCATACCTTGGCCCCAATCCCTGTCTCCATGTGAATAACCCCACCCACTACCCCACCTGACCTCTAAACTCCCTGGGGCCTCCAGTCTCTTGAGGGTTAGGTGCATCATCTCTGAATGAACACACACGACAGTTCTCTACTGTGTGTGTCTTGGGAGGCTCATGTCACCTGGTCAATGCTGCCTGTTTGGTGGTCCAGTGTTTGAGAGATCTCGGGGGTCCAGATGAATTGAGACTGCTGGTCCTCCTTCAGGATTGCCCTTCTCCTCAGCTTCTTTCAGCCTTCCCTAGTTAAACAACAGGAATCAGCTGCTTCTGTCCATTGGTTGGGTGAAAATATCTGCATCTGACTCTTTCAGCTGCTTGATAAGATTTCCAGAAATAGCTAAAAGATTTTTCTTGTTCCTAGTGCAAAGAAAAGATTGGGGTTTCAGGTAATGAATATGCTAATTATCCTGATTTGATGGCTCTGTATCATTTCCATCTGTAGAAAAGACACTGTGTATATCATGAGCATGTATTAAGTACCAATTAATGAAGGAGCCTAATTGTCAACTATTATTTTGCACAATTTGTTCTTATAAGTTTGCTCTTACTTTAATGTGACTAATTAATTGGTGACTTCCCGGGGAGATGAGTGGCCTCTCACTGGTGGACTTGGAAAAAAGTAGAATTTGTTATGTTCATCCTATTGCAAGTGTAAGCTCTACAACCACAACAAAGAAATCACATCTCAGTGACAAGTCAACCTCTGCATAAAAGAAAAGGAAAAACTCCAAGTTAAACAAAATATGAGGAATTTCCATAATAAGGCATGTTTAGAGATCTCATTTCCACAGAAAATATGATGACGTCTTTTGAGGAGTTTATGAGGTTCTTGATATTTTGTGCTTTTTTAATTCTAAATAAATAAGTGTGTGGTATGGTTTTAGTACGGTGAATTTAATATTGAATGTACTTAGGTTGATCCCATACCCTAGCTATCTTGAACAGTGCTATAATAAGCATAGGGTGCAGATGGCTGTTCTACACAGTGATTTTCTTCTCTTTGGATCTATGTTCAGTAGCAGTATTGATAGATCAAGTGATATTTCTAGTTCTAGTTCTTTGAGTTAACTCCAGATGGTTTTCTATAATGGCTAGGCTATAATCATTTATATCCCACACTCAATACATAGATGGCCAAATGGATACACAAAAATATGGCAGATATAAAAAATAGAATGTTATTCAGCCTCAAAACAATGCCAACAGATGGGCCAGGAGATATGAGAGGTGTTATTCTATTGGCACAGAAACATAGTGCATAGTTACACTCACATGTGGAAGCCAAAAGGGTTACTTTCTCAGAAGCAAAGAGTAGAATAGTATTTATCAAAGGTAGGGGAATAGGAAAGGGGGAACAGAGAAAGGATGGTTACTTGGTATGGGGATGTTGCTAGTTGGGAGAAAGACTTCTACCGTATGTAGTGCAGTATACTTAGGTTTGAGTACAACCTTACAGCCTCATGTGTTGGAACACTTGTCCTCAACTGCTTGGAGAAGTTGGCCAATTTTCAGGGACTGGGGTCCAACTGCAGAAAGTGGGTTGTGTGGAGGACATGGTTTTGCTTAAGGGTCATAGCTTAATGTTACTGCTGGCATCGAATTCTCTCTGATTCCTTTCCTACCAAGATGTAAGGGAGGTAAAGAGCCTTGGCATCGTGCTTTGGCTGTCTTGGAGCCAGGCACAAGTATGTATTCTCTTTGTGGTGGTCTGTATCTCATGAAAACATATGCTGAACTAAACTACCACTCCTTTCTTCCAAGCACAGAGAAAATAGGTAATATAGAAAACTGGCCCTGGGAAGTGGGATCATTGTGAGTAACCAGACTGTGTGCTTCTTGGGCTTTTGGAATGAGTTTGTGAAGGGAATGTGGAAGAGTTTGGGACTGTGGACTACAGAAGACCAGAATGATTTAAGGACACACAACCCATCAGCCTATTCTGATGGAAGTTTGGAAGACCAGAATACCAGTAAGAGTGGAGAAAGAGGCTGTGTTAATGCAGTTTTAGAGAGGACCATGGTTTCAGGAGTTGGACTAGTGGTCATTTCTGGCAAAGAATAAGGCTTCATTTGTTATTGAACTCTGTCCTGAGAACTTGAGTGCAGTGGAAGTCAAAGGTCAAAGGGACAGACTTAGCTAATTAGTAGAGAATATTTGATTCAGGGCAGCAAAGTATCCAGGCTCTGATAGGTTAGTACTTATTTTTTAAAATGGGATTTACAAAGAGAGAGGGAAATGGGGAGGAAAGGGGGGGCAGAAAAGAGAGAGGGAGAGGCAAGATCATAACGAAGTGAAAGTTGTGCAAATTAGCAAAGAAGAGCATGAGCATAGTAAAGTTGCAGACAAGATAGGTGGAGGGGTCATCACTGTGAGAGATACTGGAAAAAGAGGGCTTTGCCATAGGACAATAGGAACGGAATGCTACCTCTAGAGTAAGAATATACCATGGGAATATAAGAGGAGTAACAACATTCAGCCATTTGCAAAACTTCCACTTGAAAATCTGAACAAAGAGAACCTCTAGAATACTGTATTTGAGCAGAGCTGTCTAGGGTGATATTTTCTCTGATTAAGCTAGGCAAATGCCCAGAGTCCACCACAGATGCCCTTCAAGAGGACCAGGTCCAACCTATATCTCATGCTGTCAGAAAAATGTGGAGACATCATCCACAAGGAGGTTGTTTTGAAGGCAAGTAGGACACAAAAATGAGAGAGTCACTGAGGTTTACATCAGGGTTCCAGAAAGCCCCACTGAGATCTGACAACGTGTGTCAGGCACTGGAATCCCTGAACCGAGATCCTGAGAGGATACTTTATGTGGCCATGAAGATGAAACCTAAATCACAGTAGAGACTGAGGCTATTTGATATGCTGTAAATGCAGGGTTTCCAATGATGTGAGCAACAGTTAATAACTAGAGATGGCCCAAGAGAAAGCTCGCCATTGCTACCTGTAACAGAACTGAAGGAGTAGAACTCCATGTCTCCTGGAGCCCAGATGCCATCATACATCTAAGATGTAACAGGGAACTTGATGATGTAGTGTTTGCTTTGCTGGGTTTTAATCTTGTTTTGGTTACATCTTTTCTAGATGTCTTCTTTTTCTCTCTCCATCTTGAAATGGGGACATTTATCCAGAGTCCCTGTATATTGCAAATACCTGACTTGTTTTAATTTGTTAGTTTCTTTCTTTGTTTTTAGTTAAGTAAGACTCACAGTTGAGAGGTTGGGTTGATACTTAAAAGAGACTCAGAACTTAAACAGAGTTAGGCCTATTAAGGCTCAGGAGAAACATAGAGGAACTGAATTCAATTTGCATTGATTGTTCAGGAGATGACCTCAAGAACATAGGAATCAGGGTGAAGTGTTAATAGCTTAAATGTGAAATTTCCTCTACAGACTCAGGTTTTCACATACTTGCTTCCCTTCAGGTAGCTCTATTTGGGATGGCTGTGCAGCCTTTAGTAGGTGGGGTCTAGCTGGAAGAAGTGCATTGCTAGGGTGGGAAGGGTTGGGGCTTATAGCTCAACTCCACTTTCACCTCCAATTTCCATGTCCACCTCACCAAACTGGGAAGAGATGTGAAATCCCAGTCACATGCTTCCACAGCTTCAGGGCTGTCTGCTGCTATGCCTGCTTAGACGTGATAGACTTCAAAGTCCTCATAATGAGAGCCAGAATAAAGTTGCTTCTCATCTGTTAGGATGGTCACAGTGAGAAGCAACTAATATCAGGCATTATGACAGATAGTTATTGTTTGTTTCAAAAATACCTAATGATATTTCAAATGCTCCCTTAAGAAATGGTAGAAGGTGGGTGTGATAGACATTCCAATTATGTGATGGAAAGTTATGTATGCATGTGTGCCATATTTGTGGGTGCCCCATAAATGTGAACAGTAAAATTCATCCAGTAAAATTTTAAAATCGAACTAAATTTAAAAGTATATAATGTAAATTTAGTCAATGCTGGTGGCACAGGTTTATTCCTTCTTCTGTTCGTTTTGTTTGTTTGCTTTCATTTCTAAAGTGCAGTCTTGATCTCTTTCCAAGGTCACTCAGATGACAACTTCCTGATACATTATTAGGCTGGAAAAGTACCCCAGGGATTCTAATTCATTATAAGGATTGATGGCTTATTCAGTGATTTCCAACTCCGTCCCAGATGCATTAAGATCAGCACTTAATTTTTATGAAAATAATGAAATCACAACACAATAAAACAAGAATTATATGACCGTTCTGTGAAGCTGGCGTCACTGTGGAAACCAAATGGTCGACCTGCAAAATTATCACCTAAAATGATCCTGTCACTGGGTGAATGAAAAATTAATTCATTTTATTGCAGACACAAAACCCCCAATGGTTCCCAACTGAGAATAAAAGACAAGATTCTGGCAATGGACAACGAGGTCTATGACCTTTCACCTTTCTTCTCTGTCACAATCAACTCTCCTCTGCCCTCTTCACCTCTACCACAGCTGACTGTTCTTTGGTTCTTCAAGATGAAAGGCAGGCGTGCTCCTACCTTTTAGCTTTATTTTAGCCATCCTGTTTCCTAGAGTGTTCTATATCAGATACTGAAGGTACCAAAGTCCCCATGTCCTTCCAGCCTTTTCTTTGTTTTTTAATCAAGAAGTAATTTATTTGTATTTTATAAAATAATGTCCCATAATTACAATAATCACAAAGAGAAAGTCAACTTTATATTTTTTGCATAGTTCACACTGATTTCAGCTCTGGTTGTACTAGGAAATTTGAAAAGCAGTTTACAAAATTTCCAAAACCTAGAAAATTATAAACTGTAGTTAGTATTATTTGTTTATTAAATTATGTAGTAAATTAATGCAAAACATTTTTTAAAAGTGGGCTTCATTCAAGGGATGCAGGGATGGTTCAATATTCAGAAATCCATCAACTCAATCCCCTACATAAATAAACTCAAAGAAAAAAAAAATCACATGATCATTTAATTAGATGCTGAAGAAGCATTTGACAGAATTCAGCATCTCTTCATGTTAAAAGTCTTGGAAAAATCAGGAAGGATTCAAGGCCCATTCCTAAACATGGTAAAAGCAATATACAGCAAATCAGTAGCCAACTTTAAACTAAATGGAGAGAAACTTGAAGCTATCCCACTAAAATCAGGGGCTAAAAAAGGCTGCCCAATCTCCCCCTATCTATTCAATATAGTACTTGAAGTTTTAGCTAGAGGAATTAGATAGCAAAAGAAGGTCAAAGGGATACAAACTGGAAAGGAAGAAGTCAAAATTTCACTATTTGCAGATGATATGATAGCATATTTAAGTGACCCCAAAATGCTGGCAGAGAACTCCTACAGCTGATAAACAACTTCAGCAAAGTGGCTGGATATAAAATTAATGCAAACAAATCAGTAGCCTTCCTATATTCAAAGAATAAATGGGTTGAGAAGGAAATTAGGGAAATAACACCCTTCACAATAGTCACAAACAATATAAAATATCTTGGTCTAACTCTAACCAAACAGGTGAAAGATCTGTACCACAAGAACTTCAAGTCTCTGAAGAAAAATTGAAGACCTCAGAAGATGGAAGTATCTCCCATGCTCATGGATTGGCATGATTAATATAGAAAAATGGCCATCTTGCTGAAAACAATCTACAGATTCAAGGCAATCCTCATCAAAATGCCAACTCAATTCTTCATATAGTTAGAAAGAGTAATTTCAAGTTCATTTGGAATAATAAAAAACCCAGGATCGGAAAAACTATTCTCAATAATAAAAGAACATCTGGGGGAATCACCAGTCCTGACCTCAGGCTGTACTACAGAGCAATAGTGATAAAATAACTTCATGGTATCAGTACAGTGACAGGCAAGTAGATCACTGGAATAGAACTGAAGAGCCAGAAATCAACCCACACACCTATGGTCATTTGATCTTTGACAAAGGAGCTAAAACCATCCAGTGGAGAAAAGGAGCATTTTCAGCATATAGTGCCACTTCAACTGGCAGTAGGCATGTAGAAGAATGCAAATTGATACATTCTTATTTCCCTGTACAAGGCTCAAGTCCAAGTGGATCAAGAACCTCTACATAAACCAGATACACTGAATCTAAGAGAAGAGAAAGTGGGGGAAAGCCTTGAACATGAGGGAACAGGAGATAATTTCCTGAACAGAACACCAATGGCTTATGCTCTAAGATCAAGAATCGACAAATTGGACCTCATAAAATTGCAAAGCTTCTGTAAAGCAAAGGACACTGTCAATAGGGCAAAACAGCAACCAGCAGATTGAGAAAAGTTCTTTACCAATCCTACATCTGATAGAGGGCTAATATCCAATATATACAAAGAACTCAAGATTAGACTCCAGAGAACCAAATAACCCTATTAAAAATGGAGAAGAGAGCTAAACAGAATTCTCAACTGAGGAATATTGAATGGCCAAGAAGCACCTAAAAATGTTCAACATCCTTAGCTATTAGGGAAATGCAAATCAAAACAACCCTGAGATTCTACCTCACACCAATCAAAATGGCTAAGATCAAAAATTCAGGTGTCAGTAGATGCTGGGGAAGATGTGGAAAAAAAGGAACATTCCTCCATTAATGATGGGATTGCAAACAGGTACAACCACTCTGGAAATCAGTCTGGTGGTTCCTTGGAAAAACTGGACAAAGTACTTCCTGAGGACCCAGCTATCCCACTCCTAGGCATATATACCCAGAAGATGTTCCAACAAGTAATAAGAACACATGCTCTACTGTATTCATAGCAGCCACATTTATAATAGCCAGAAGCTGGAAACAACTCAGATGTCCTTCAACAGAGGAATGGATACAGAAAGTGTGGTACCTTCCAGCTTTTTCTTCTTCAAATAACAGGTTTGTAATCAAAATGTTAATTTACTAGTCTACTTCTTCTGTATTGTATGTTTCAAAATATAAGGTTCTTTGTTGTGTTTTCTAGCAATACACCCCCTACCTTTAGGATAGGAGATGAGTCTTGTATACCTTCCTCTGTGTAATTTCAGATGACCTTGAACTTCTGATAATTCTGACTCTCCCATTCTTAGTGCTGGGATTCCAGATGTGGACAATATATTCCGTTCATGTGATACTGGGGATTGAGCCCAAGGTTTCATGTATATTCTGCAAGTACTCCAGTAGCTGAGGTGTGTGTGTGCATGTGTGTATGCTTATACCCCAATCCTCAATTATCTTTTAAGCCCTTGGCAAACAATAGCCATTCAATGCACTGTTGTTGGATGAATAGATGAAATATCTTTGTGTGCTTCTGTTATCTCCATCCTATGATTTTTAGTTTTCTGGAATCCTACCCTCCAGTGTTCTCTAAGCCTGTTGTCTAAGGTTCTTAGGCAGGCATTGAGGGCAGAAAACATTGCATGGCCAGTATTACTTCCTGCTTTCATTGCTAATGCGGAAATTAAGAAAATTCAAACTAAGTTACCTTTTACAGATGGAAATCATTAGACTCACAATTTCTTTTTTTTTTTTTATTTGATATAATTTATTTACATTTCAAATGATTTCCCCTTTTCTAGCCCCCCCCCACTCCCCGAAAGTCCCGTAAGCCCCCTTCTCTTCCCCTGTCCTCCCTCCCACCCCTTCCCAGTTCCCCGTTCTGGTTTTGCCAAATACTGTTTCACTGAGTCTTTCCAGAACCAGGGACCACTCCTGCTTTCTTCTTGTATCTCATTTGATGTGTGGATTATGTTTTGGGTATTCCAGTTTTCTAGGTTAATAACCACTTATTAGTGAGTGCATACCATGATTCACCTTTTGAGTCTGGGTTACCTCACTTAGTATGATGTTCTCTAGCTCCATCCATTTGCCTAAGAATTTCATGAATTCATTGTTTCTAATGGCTGAATAGTACTCCATTGTGTAGATATACCACATTTTTTGTATCCACTCTTCTGTTGAGGGATACCTGGGTTCTTTCCAGCATCTGGCAATTATAAATAGGGCTGCTATGAACATAGTAGAGCATGTATCCTTATTACATGGTGGGGAATCCTCTGGGTATATGCCCAGGAGTGGTATAGCAGGATCTTCTGGAAGTGAGGTGCCCAGTTTTCGGAGGAACCGCCAGACTGCTTTCCAGAGTGGTTGTACCAATTTGCAACCCCACCAGCAGTGGAGGAGTGTTCCTCTTTCTCCGCACCCTCTCCAACACCTGCTGTCTCCTGAATTTTTAATCTTAGCCATTCTGACTGGTGTAAGATGAAATCTTAGGGTTGTTTTGATTTGCATTTCCCTAATGACTAATGAAGTGGAGCATTTTTTAAGATGCTTCTCCGCCATCCGAAGTTCTTCAGGTGAGAATTCTTTGTTTAACTCTGTACCCCATTTTTTAATAGGGTTGTTCGGTTTTCTGGAGTCTAACTTCTTGAGTTCTTTATATATATTGGATATTAGCCCTCTATCTGATGTAGGATTGGTGAAGATCTTTTCCCAATTTGTTGGTTGCCGATCTGTCCTCTTGATGGTGTCCTTTGCCTTACAGAAACTCTGTAACCTTATGAGGTCCCATTTGTCAATTCTTGCTCTTAGAGCATACGCTATTGGTGTTCTGTTCAGAAACTTTCTCCCTGTACCGATGTCCTCAAGGGTCTTCCCCAGTTTCTTTTCTATTAGCTTCAGAGTGTCTGGCTTTATGTGGAGGTCCTTGATCCATTTGGATTTGAGCTTAGTACAAGGAGACAAGGATGGATCAATTCGCATTCTTCTGCATGCTGACCTCCAGTTGAACCAGCACCATTTGTTGAAAAGGCTATCTTTTTTCCATTGGATGTTTGCAGCCTCTTTGTCGAGGATCAAGTGGCCATAGGTGTGTGGGTTCATTTCTGGATCTTCAATCCTGTTCCATTGATCCTCCTGCCTGTCACTGTACCAATACCATGCAGTTTTTAACACTATTGCTCTGTAGTATTGCTTGAGGTCAGGGATACTGATTCCCCCAGATTTTCTTTTGTTGCTGAGACTCACAATTTCTTCAAACATCCCATAATACCTCAGTTGCTCATTTGTCACCTGTCCTATGCCTCAGATCTTAGTTTGTCAGGAAGAGAACCCTTTCTTTATGGAAAACCCTGTTATCTCTTATGAGGCGGAATGCAGTGATAAGTGGATAATGTTCTGCATTTCATTTGTAGTTCTCAGTTCAACATTATTCTGGGCAACATCCCCAGCAAAAGATTCATTTCTGTTGCTTTCAATGGAATCTATTGTGACTTCAGCTTCCAGAGGCAGAGGCATGAGGATTGTGAATCCATGACAGTGGAGAGACAAGGAAGGAGGATTTCTCATCTTCATTTCAACCCAGATGCATCAGAGACAGAGCTCACAGCATCAGCATCAGCATCAGCCTTCAACTCCATCGCTTTGAATTAATAGCTCTTGTATCACATTCAGCTCCTAACCCACATTGCCAATAGGAAATAGTTCTACGAAAAGAAGCTCCTAGTTCAGAGCAGTGAAATCTGTCTTCTCTAGAGAACAAAGCTGATCTTGAGGCTGATCAACTGGGAGGGAATCATGATAGTATCAGAAATGCAGTTGGCTTTTCCTGGAGCCTTCCAGTTTCAATATGTGGTTTTAGGAGGAAAAGGCTCTCATTCAAACACATCATCAGCTCCAAGAGTAATAGAGGGGAAATTGTTGCCAAAGGTAAATGGCTTTGAGTACATATATTCTTTGCTTCCCAGGATTTGACACTTTATAGAAACCTTTTAGTGAAATTACAAAGCTTTCATGTTGCTCTCTTATTTGGCTGTACGTGGATGGAGAGAGAAGAAAAATACGAACAGCTATGAGATATTGATGTCTCAGTCTCCAGCTTTCTGAGGACCCCCCCCCCACTTTGCTAATTTTGTTTGGAAGTATTCATCTTTCGCTTCATTGCTGGAAGTGGCTACTCAGAGCACGACGAGAAGAATAGGAAGGAAGAAAGCACTCTTCTCATCAATGTAATGGAAACAAAGATGAGCCGCATTGTCTGTGCAATAGCCCCTGGGAGGTTCTGGCTCCTAACTGAGTGGGAACAGCTGGGTGGGCAGCACCGTGAGAGAAGCAGAGGTTATGCCACATGTGGCTCTCCAAGGCTAGCACACAAATGGGCAACGAGTGCCTTCAGCTGTTGCCTTGTCATGTGGTAGGGAAGAGACCCAGCTGCTCAAATTGCAAAGTGAACTTGAAATCTATCAACAAATATCTACTAATAATATGAACAGCTGGGCGGGGGGGGGGGCTTGTCTTCAGGAGGAATGATCATAACTCGCTCTTACCATTCATCTGTGGCATCTGAAACCCCTTGTGCTCAGTAAGAACCATGTCAGTGAGACTAGGATACATTGCTTTCTCATGATGAGGCCCTATTCATCAGTGTAACTTTCTGTTTTTGCCAGAGTAGGATGCTTGTTGTCCTACAGTTAGACCTAACCATTTTGACATCTGTCATTTTCCTTCTAGGGGAGTTCTTAATGTCCCCACTCTCCTGCCATGTCATTACACAGCCAGTAAAGGATATAGTATATCAGGAAGACTCTAATTATGTTTCCTGAGTCCTTAATCTATAGCATCTGACCTGCTTGTCCTGTAACTGAAGCCACAAAGCTTCTATTGGATCTATTACCGGTCTTCTGTCAAGCTCCAAAGTCCTGCATGTGTTTTCTTTGCTATACCAGGGTCCAATCAGGTCACATGGGCCCTGGGCACAAACATCTCACCAGATGGCTTCAGAGAACAAGAATAATTACCAAAAACTCCTTCATTCAGGGTGGTAGGAAAGTTCAGTGCCTGGTGCTCATACTTTGGCTGGCCATAACCTCTGAGGAAAGAGCTTTTGGAAGCTTCCTTGAAGAATAAGATAACTGATGTCATACAATATGCACTGTAGGAGGGAAACTATGGGAAGGGAATTCAATCTTATGAATTCACTGTTGAGAAAATGAAGCTTGGCAGATGTTTTGAAACCAGGTGAAATTTTGAACCCCAAAGTCTTTGGTTCTGTTTCTTCATCAGAATGGTGGTAGCCTTTGGTGTGCAGTATCTTTATAGAGAAATTGGCTTCATTATCATGCATTGGAGGAGAGTTCTCCGCTGAAGCCTGAGCTACATTATCCACCAGGAGACTGATATACCAACACTGATACCACACCAAGACCTAATGGCATGTGTCTGCAAGAAAGTTCTTTGTGCAAACAACTACCAACTTGTAAAATAAGACATCCTAGGGAGGAGTGAATTAGGTCCTATAACAGACAGCTAAGAAAATAAGAGCTCAAATAAGAAAGTGACCTTCCTGCTCATTAATGACCATTCATTAACTGGATTTCTAGTTTCAAGAAGTCAATTACATTTCCATAAGAATTTACTGACCCACAAAACTTAGGGTAGGCATATCTCTCCACCTTAACCCACAGTGTCATAAGCCTAGGGCTTTGGATAGAAAGTGCAATTATGCATTATCTGACCTCTGTTTATACGAATGTCACCACCTGGAGTTGTTTGGTGCACAGACTATGGCAGCCAAGTTATGCAAAGGTGCTTGTGTAGGACACTTATGCACTAGAGAACATGGAGAGAAAATGATCAAACTTGGCCCAGTCACTGTTGATGGAGAAACCTGGCTAAGCTGCCTCCACTTGCTCATTTGTAAATGGAGAAGTTGTCAGTGCATTCTCTGGAGCTAAAATGGAATGACTGGATTCCCTTCTAGTCTTTTGAACTAGAGGGAAGATTGCGGTACACATGGAATTGATCTTCTGGGCAGCTTTTTTTTTAAAAAAAAAAAATATCCTGAAACTTTTTAAATCACAAACTTTATTGTTGTATTTTCTTTTCAGGAGACTGCCCATAAGAAGCACATCATTTTGTACATAGGCCACAATAGCCAAGGAAATGGCTCATCTGCAGCCAGTAACAGACTTCTGCTGAGTACCCAGGGAGTCACGAGCAGAGGCTGAGTCAGCCTGTCTCATTCTAAATACAGTCTGGTCGTGTCTGCAGCCTGACAGGAGCCCTCCCCGTGACTTCAAAGGAGTGATCTCTGCAGGAGATGAGCATCAGGGAGCTGCCTGGTTGATCACAGGCTGCACCCCAGTCAGAAACTGTGAGCAGGTGCCTCTGAGTCGAAGTCCCCTGACCTGTTGTCTGATGGCTGGTGTGTCCAATTTAGCATCACAGCAGCATAGCTCTGTGAAGGAAATGCCACAGGCATCTAGTGAGCGTGCCTTTCCTTTGGAAAACAATTCATGTTCACAGAGATGGGTTTAGGATATTATGATGAAGAAAGACTAAGAGAGTCCTTTCATACTTTCAACAAGAATATTCTAGAATGTGTAGAAAGCTCCAAATTACGTTTTATGAAGTCAGAATTTAAAAAAAAATACAGATGGCAAGCAAAAATACTAAAAAGAAATTTTGGATACATCATTTTTTAATAGTAAACATTTATTAACACCAAAGGGAAAAGTTTAAATAAAAAACCTCTTGAGGAGAATTTATCAGTAAACAGAAAGTATTGCACCACAGGGCAAACAGTGTTTATTGTAGATTGGCTTGGCTCAGATTGTGTATATGAACGTTGACTCTTCCTGTTCATAATCTTGAACAAGCTGCTAAAGCTCTTTGTCTCTACTTCCTTATCTGTAGAATAGGGCAATCGGCGTTGGGGATTTAGCTCAGTAATGGTGTGCTTGCCTAGCAAGCACAAGGCCCTGGGTTCAGTCCTCAGATCTGTTAAAAAAAAAAAAAAGAGGTATTCCTTGCCTGTTTCAAGTGCTGTAGGAAGTAAATGGGTTAGCATAATGTAAATGAAGACTTTAGAATAGGCCTGTGACAAGTTAGCTTTTTTTTTTTTTATTGTTGCTTTTCCCCCAGGAATTCAGCCTGTAAGAAAGAATGTCTCAGATTTTTTTCTTAAATAAAATGACAAATTTGTTCAAAAATGATCTATAAAATAATGGTGTACTCTCTGGCTTATTTCATATAACTAACTTTAGTGTATTTTAAACCTCATGGTCCCTCCTGGACTTACCATTTCCTCGCATTTATTCAAAATTCTATTTAAAAATAATATATTTAATACATAGGTATTAATTTTACACTTTAGAATCTTAAACATATATACAATAAATGCAATCATTCTCTCCCTTTCTCTCTGTTAGCTCACTCACAAAGCCCTTAGTATTAGTGGTGTTCATATGTGCATGGGTGTTGGGTCATCCTCTGGAACACAATAAACCTACCAATGGTTCACATCATCGATAAAAAATAAGTGTCCAAAAAAAAAAAAAAGAAAGAAAAAAGAAAAAGTGTCCCTCCCAGTCCACTGCCAATCGTTCTCCAACAAGTATTGGCTTTTGGGGATCATCTACCATGGCTATGAGAAGATTTTGCCTGGCTCATTCTCATGTGGGTCTTGTGCAGGTAACAGTAGCTGCTGTGACTTCATGATTGTGATGGTCAAGTCATGTCCAGAAGCAATCCCAGCATCCCTCCTGCCCTCTGGTTCATACACTCTTACTCCCTTCTCCTCAGTGATGCTTCTTGAGCCTTGAAGATGATGGTAGGTTCATGCAACTGCCAAGTTGGGGTTGAGATTTTATTCTCTTCACTTTGACTTTTATATCTTGGACTGCTTGGACTGCTACCCACTTCAGGATCGAGTTTCTAACCAAGGCTGAGAGCAGCCCATCTATAAGAGTAAGTTTAAAATACATTTTTAAATGTTTTAGGAGTGTGTTTATCTCAGTATTTTCATTGCAATGTTTTAGGAGTGTGTTTATCTCAGTATTTTCATTGCTGTAAAGAGACATCATGATGAAGGAAACTTTTATAAAGGCAAACATTTAACTGGTGCTGGCTTATAGTGTCAGAGGTTCAGTCCACCAACATCATTGTAGGAAGTATGGCAGCAGTCAGGCAAACACAGTGCTAGAGAAAGAGCTAACACTTCTACATCTTGATTGCAAGGCAGATAGCATAAGATGCTAGACCACACTGGCCAGACTTGAACATATATATGAGACCTCAAAGCCCCACCTCCATAGTAACACACTTCGTCTATCAAGGCTACACCTCCTCTAATAAGGCCACACCTCCTAATAGTGCCTCTTCCCATGGGCAAAGCATATTCAAACTACCACAGTATACAATTGCTCCTTCTTGTTATTTGCTCTAAGTGATCTTGATTGTTTGGCTATATTATGTTTTTTGACAGAGCAAAAGGGAAAGTTACAAATCAGTGACATGACTATCTACATTAAAATGTTTAAATATAAGAGTAGCTAAGACAGTCTAGATGTTATAATTACTTTGAAATAAAAACCACCTTAATGATTTTTTTTAAAAAATCCATATAAATTTCATTTCCTAAATCCAAGTTTTGTAATACTTCTATGTAATTTAATAAACATTTTAATGAGTGGATATAACCACCTTTGAAACAGTATGTGCTGGACATTAGTCCTTTTAGGTTCATGATTCAAAAGCAAAGCTAATGTGATTTCTCCTTGGAAAGACTACGTGGTCTTTTACAGAAGCATTTCAAATCCTATTCATCATTTATTTCCCCAATTGGAGGCCTACGGCAAAGTGTTGGCTTTATTGTGTTGTGTTTAGGTTTATAGAGATGTCACACTCTTCAGGAACTATTATTTTCAATGCTTTATATATAAATGTGTTCAGAACAAATCCCCTCGGATTTTTTTCCATAGTGCAGCATTTTCTATTTGGATGGATTCTTTTTTGGAAGTATGCATAATATTTAATCTCTACCATATTCCAGGAAAATTATGCACTTCCCAGCCTCTCAAAATATTCTTCTAATTATCTCAGCATGTTTAAACTTTTCTTTTAATAGCGCTTCTTCCTTCACTATTGGATTGATTTATGGTTTGGTTGTTTTATAGAATTGGCCCGTTCTCTGTCTTCTAGGTTCCCAGTGGTAACTGTACACATGCCAGAAACTGGTCGTCAGGGTTTTGTATTTATTCTCAAAATACATAACTCTTTTGGTTTTAAGCTCTCACATGTTTTTCTCTTTGAGTTTTTTCCTGGCTTTTCTAGAGCATCACATCTCCCTATTAATGAAAATACCAAGGATAGGACCTGACTCTTGAACTAAGCCAATACTTCTTATCTGAAGCTAGGCTCCCATGCACTGAGCTGCCATCCATTTCTCAACACAGTCAGACTGTATGAACACTTAACAACCCACCATGTTCATGAAAGAATGCATCAGCCATCATTGACTGAGTGCTTTTTCTTGACCTTGTAGAAGTTGATCAACTTTCATAGCAACATGAATCAATCAGATGGCACTGTCTGAATACCAGGATAAGATACTAGGCTACATTAATGCTCAATCTGTAGTACAGAGAATACTTGGTATTGTAAAATATAGAACACTTGGATGCCTCCTTAGCAGGTTACAGCAGATGTCGAAATTCACTCTCTCAAGTGTAGTGTCTGCATGTAAGCATACACTGCTACGTAAAAAACACTTAATATTCCAATTATGTATACAGGTTGTTTACACTTCTTCAACAACTATGTCAGCTGTTTGCACATCAAAGTGAGTGCATGCCAAGGACTTTAAAATAATGTACGGCTACTTATCTATTTTCATCTCTTTTCCATTTAACTGAATCTCACTGCAAGTTGATAGTAATTTTGATATTTTCTTGCTTTTTGTCTTTAGTAATATAGATCATAAAACATTTATTTATATAAACAAAATAACTTCTATTATAACTTCAAATGCCATATCCTGCAAATCAGTAAATTCTACACAAAGACCATTCTGCACAAATGCATTTTGCCTCAAAAAACAAACAAACAAAAACTGTTCAGCATGTGACTTGCTACATGAATGCTCACCCACTGTTTTTGTTTTCAGGAGTATTCTTCACACAATATCTTATAAATTCAGACCAAGATAAATGTCTTGAGAGTGTTGCCTACAAAGAATTAATGATGGCAAAGACATATACATTAACTACACGATCTTAGGAGTCAAGCCTTTGGAAGCAGCCTGGGTTCTGCTGAATCTCTGATTCATTTTTTGTTTCTTCTGATCAACACACAGCAGATGTATATACAGCAAGCCTAGTGCAGATTTCATCCTCACAAGTCAATATATCCAAGGGCAAATTTTGAATTAATCAAACCTGTTTCTGAGAGATAAGCTAAATTGGTTCTTTAAAAGGAGCATGTGAAATGAAAACTTAAGTATTCATCGTCACATTTAGCTTCCAGGAATCTCCTTACATAACCCCCAGTACTTAAATGAAGACTAACAGTTTGAAGCTGGTATAAAGATTCTTAAAATAATATGTTCAGTAGTTTTCTGAAGTCATAGGTTGCACGCAGTATTTTTCATATTGCTTTATGCATCTGCATTATTATAAATATGACACTGCAACTCAGCTACATTAATCAATATTTTTTTAAGTACCCAGATCTACAATGGATACAGACAATGTTTATGAGTATAGTCTTTCTACTTAAGGAGTAAAGTCTTACCAAAGATGAAAGTTTTATTTAAATAAAACTTTTATTTAAATAATACAAGTATATGAAAAATATTTAAGATTCATTGTTTCCTAAATCTATCATGGCCCCTTATGTGCTCACTGCTTCATCATATTCTGAAACTTAGCTCATAACTAAGCCCTACCTGCAGAAACCTCATAGAGGATCGGTAGTGCAGTTCAGTGACAAAGCCCTTGTAAGGCTGGCACACTTTAGCATATGCTAGGAAACCCTGAGTTCAATCCCCACCACTGTAGAGGTGGGGCGGAAAGAGATAGGGCAAGGAGAAGGAGAGGGTAGAAAGAAAGAGAGAACGGAAAGGAAAGAAATGGGAGAGTTCATTTCTTCATTTTTAGCCAGCAGAAATTCACAGTAATCCTTAATTTGGAAGTACTTTTAATAAAGCCCGAAATAGCCTATTAGGAAAAGACTTCTGTGAAAGCACAGAGTACAGCTGGAACCGTTTAAATAGGTAATACATTTCTCTTGAAAATAAACTGAAATCTTTAAATCCATATTGATTTTCTAACCCGTAGGTACTTGAGATTTCAAAAATGTCACCTCTTCAAAGAAAATATCTATGTCAGTTCTCCCAAACCCAGCAGTGTATTTAGCACACATTAGAAACTCAATATTCTCTTCTTACTTGATTTTAAAATGGTGAGCATTTCTTCCTTGTAGGTGTTGAAATATAGTACTGATTGGCACAGTGCAAATTGGAATATGACATCCAAATGAACAGAGCTCTCAATCTAAAACAACCTGTATTATCTCCATATTTGCTTTTGATAGTTGGTCATAATCAGTTTGACACTATCCCCAATTGTGAAAAGGGCTTTGGTCTCAGCAGCCTGGGGCACCGCTGGAGGCTGATGGAATGTTAAAGAGCAAGGCTGTGTGTGAGCAAATGAAGCCCTGGAATCCTCAAATTGCGCGTGGGAGTACCAGTTCTTCCTCTCCTTGCTTTTCCAGATACAAGAGGCAAGCTGTTTCTCTTGCTCTGTGCTGCTCCCTGCTGTGATGTGCTATCGCCCCGCCCCCCAGAGGAACAAAGGCAGCCAGCTCCACGACCATGGACCAAAGCTCCTGAAATCATGAGCCAGAATGAACTCTTCCTTCTTATAAATGGATTTTCTAAGGGTCTCTTTGCCCACAGCAATAGAAAGATGACCAGCTGACTGCTGTGTTCTTTTGGATATGTACACATAAAACATGGAGGGATATATGTGCATGTGTAGTTGGTTCCATTGCTGCTGGGACATTAATCTCCATGGTTATGGACTCTCATGTATTGAACCTGTGGTTGGTAATCAAATAAATGTCATTGTAAAATTAATCATTGAAATACCACTGGTAAATTTCAATATCTTACTCTTGAAAACATAGCAGCTTGAAAAGTAGCAGCAGCCCTTACAAGAGAGCACGCTGTGCCTCACAAAGTAAAAATGACTCTTTAGAGTCTCAGATGAGCCTCTCATCTATCAAGAAAAATTGAGAGATCAATTAATGGTTGCACACACAAATGGATTCCTAACTACATCGAGGTGTGTGCTTATAGACCCTCTCTGATCCTATAATACATCAAAAGCCGATTTTCCTGGTGCTGCATCTCAGAAAGTATGAACTGCCCTTACATAATCAGAATGGCCCTCTCACAAGGAAATCCAGCCAGCTCCTCTGCAGATGATCCAGTAGTGCCACAAAAAAAAAAAAAAAACAAAAACCCACAAGCAATTGCCCACCTGGACGCCTGGACATTCAGAAAGAGCATCATTACAGGATTCATTTCCTCGGAGGTTGCTATGGTTTCTGGCTGCACTTTCTCTTCTCGCTATAGTTGGGTGATTTTAGTTAATCAATGGCTAGTCACAGTGCAATCATTTTCTCTTCAGAAAACACAAGGAAAGAAAAGAACTAGCCTGGAGTCTCAGGCACAATGTCAGTGAGGCCAGTTCTTTTTTACTACAAAAGAAAGATATGTTTGATGTTAATGTGAAGGGGGAAAGGAAAGTCATGAGAAAATTGCATGCAGTTGGCAATTCAGGGGCTGCCTTTGGAGAATTGTCAGAAAGGCTCCTCCCTCAAATGATGTCATATGTAGGTATATACATACACACATACATATATGTGTAAACATACACACACATACACATATATATGTAGGTTTTTATCTCAACATGATGTGAAGAAATGGCACAGACCTAATACATCAGCAAGGTATCTAATATCGAGAAACTATAATGGGAGATGAATGTTATTCTGTCTAATGTTAACTGTTAGTCTTCTGTAGACTTTTGTTACTGAATTCACTAAAAATAAAATAAAGCAAACACAAGGGGCTGTGAAGATAGTTCTGAGGTTAAGAGAACTTTCTGGTTTTGCAGAACACCTAGGTTGTACTTCTAGTATCCATATGGTAGCTCATCTATAACTCCAGTTCTGGGATATCTGTTACTCTCTGCTAGGCTGTATGGGCACCAGGCACACATGTGGTACAATACATACATTCAGGCAAATACTTGCACACATAAAATAAAAGTGGATGATGCACATGCATACACGCAGGCAAATACTCCTACACAAAAATAAAAGTGACTGTGTCTAATTTTTTGAAAGATGAGTCTATAAATCACAAAGCCATAATAAAAACAATCCTATTAAAAGAGTGGGAAAATACAAAGTTTTAGGTAAACCATGCAAAAGGCTTTGAAAGGTGAATTGGAAAGCCGAGTATTCACAAATTGGTACCCATTGTCCTGTCTGTTCACATGAACAGATTTGGCACAATGTAAGGATTTCACACTCAGCAGGTTGCTGATGTGTTTCAGAAATCTAAAGTTCTGGAAAGATGTTGAGTCTGAAGGCTTTGAAGATCTGGTCTTCCACCCTCTTGATAGTCTGTCCCCTCACGTCACACAATGAGCACCAGGTACCCAAAGAGAAAAAATGGAGGAATCTTGGTAGTTACTATACTTTGAATCTAAACTGTCTTCAGCAGACCTCTGTTTTAAGTAATCACTCCTTGCCTGGTAGCAGTGTTTTGAGAGTCCTTTGCAACCATTAGGAAGTGGGGCCTGATTGCTGTAACGAAGTTACTCCAAACAAGCCCGGTTCTTGCAATGTTCTTTCAGCTCTCACAGGTTCCGTCAGCCACCACAGACGGAGCCACTGTGTTCTGCCCTTCCCACTACGATGAGCTGGGAAACTGACAAAATAAGTCTGGTGGGTATCTTGTCACTGTGACATAGAAGACACTAATCTAGAGGTGGCTTGGCCACTGTGCTCTGCCCTTCCCACTACGATGAGCTGGGAAACTGACAAAATAAGTCTGGTGGGTATCTTGTCACTGTGACATAGAAGACACTAATCTAGAGGTGGCTTGGCCCTTATCCACCTCATCATCAATGGGCAACTGTGGAGGAACATACTAGGCAGGCTGCCTGTCTCTCTGTGTCCTGGGAAGCCTGGCTTTGTAGTGGAAATTATCAACCACTGAGTGGTTTGGAGACTCCGAGAAAACAACAGAAAATTGGATTTCTTTTTTAAAATGTGTTGCTTTGGATAGAAGAGTCACATCACCCCCAACTGTCTTTACTTAAAAACACGCATTCACATAATTGAGTATGACGTTGGTTCTTTTTATAAACAAGCTTCAAACGTACAGTTCTCTACAAAGGAGCTGTGATCCTCATTTGCACAGAGAGGCCAGAGACTCAGCATATACCACTGGGCATACAAGTGCAACAGCGATTATATAAGATTTATAATACTGATATTTGAAAAGAAAGTGGATCTAGGGTGAAAATTATTTTTATTTAAAACAAAAAATATAAAGCATAGATAATTACAATATTCAGCACTTTCACAAATACCCAGAGTTTTTTTAATGATAAATAAATATTGTTTGTCTGATACTATCAGACCCTGATTTTACCATTTATATCTTGACACATACTTTCTGCATAATTACAGTAACAATTATGATATTGAAATTCTTGGAGTGCGGTTCTCCTGGAGTGTCACCTGAGGACAATAAACCATACAGAGATTATGCATCTGTAGTTAGTGGTAATTTTCACCATTTATTTTCTGGAAATCAGCTGGCTGGATTTTACAGTCCAGGAGTTTGAGGTTGTTGTTTTAGTTTAGTAAGCTATACATACCTCAGTCATAGAAAAGATTTTTTTTATATCTAGCTACTGATCCATGTCAGTGTAGAAATGATCTCTAAACTGTCTCCCACCTCATACATGTCAGTACAAAAAGATTATTTTTTAAATGTTAATCCGTAAAGTTCTTTACAACAAGGGAAATTAACTATAACAAACTAAAAGGAGTTGATAGGTTCATGGGAGAGTGTCCTGCACTCTCCCACCATGCAGTATATGAACTGTCGTGGGCTTTATCACTATAAGCAAGTCTCTGCTGTAGCTTTCATAATGCCATTTTTAAGAACTATCTAGAGCTATGTCTCTATTACTTCATTCCCTTGGCTTTACTTGGACTATAATGATTCAACATAAAATTCTGTGGTTGGGGCTGAGTTCAGCAATTAAGAACAATTTTCTGTTCTTGTAGCGGCCTGGTTCTAGTTTCCAGCACCTACACAGTGGCTCACATCCTGTCATAAAACTCAGGGCATCTTATGCCCTCTTCCATCCTCTGCATGTACTAGGCATGCACATGGTGCACACACAAGCATGCACAGGAAGTATCCATATATGTAAAGTAAAATAAATAAACTTTAAAGGGATTGAATGTTTTTGATGACAACAGATACATGCATTGCAAATTTTACAGAAGACAGATATTATCATATCAAAAAGTAAATGAACTTGTTAAGAATACAGGACATCTTTGGCTTTAGTTGGTAGCAGAACATTTCTAAGCATGCATATATGTATATTTGTATATGTGTACATGTGTATATGTGTACATGTGTATATGTGTACATATGTGTATATGTGTACATATGTGTATATGTGTATGTGTGTATATGTGTATGTGTGTATATGTGTATATGTGTAAATGTGCCTATGTGTATACACACACACACACACACATATATATATATATATTTGCATTGGTAATACAGTATTTCACCCCTGTTTATATGAGAAAAATTATTCATCACACAGACTGATAACTCATTCTTGTAGAAGTGAATTTCTGACCTCTGACTGCTACTGGTGCTAAAGTCACACACGGTGACACTGCTCCTGTGTGCAGAATTCTTCACCAGGACATCTAAATCCTCCTCTTCTGGGATTTGCACCCTTTGAACATATTCGATGAGAGTGAACAGTATGCATTGATCATTTACATAAGCATGTGAAATATACATTTAAAATTATTTCATTTTTTATTTTACATTTGCCTTGGATTTTCAAAGACTTTCTAGAAACATGATCATATGTAGTAAGTTTAAATTAATTTATTCTAAGAGACTGGTTGCTTTTATGCCCTGAAATTTTTTCTTATATCAAATTCTAATAGTTTGTATCTTTTGTATCTTATATATTATACTCTCTATAGTACCCATTCTCATTTACTGACCACAACTTAGTAGTAATGTCAGCAGCATAGTTGACTATTTATTTGTAATATCATTTTAATCTCTTACTTTTATTTCTTTGAATAAATAAAATCTTATATCTCCTATTTTTATTTCTTTGAAATTTCTTTCTGGGTTAAGGATGATACATATCCAATCATTTAATAAGTGCTTTCTTGGACCTGCTGTGAATAAAATTTCATTTGTGAATAAGGCAAAATAAGTAAAGTAAAATAAAGCAAAACCAATAGGCACATGGAGATTTTGTATTAATATTATTAACCTTGTGATCTGGTACAGGTCTGAGAACAGATCAACAAATATAAGATGAACAAATAAAATATGTGATAAATAGCAATAAGTCCTATGGAGGAGAAAAGAAAACAAGGAAGATGACATGAAGCTTGAGTATAATGTACAAAACAAGGAATAATAGCTAAACAAAGCACTGACTAGACAGATTGGGAAACTGGGCCTGGTTAATATATATATATATGTATATATATACATATATATATATACACACATATATATACATACATATATATACATACATGCATATATACATATATACAAATACATATACATATATATACATATGCATATACATATATACATATGCATACACATATACATATGCATATGCATACACATATACATATATACCTGTACACACATACACTTACACATACACATATACATATATACATGCTTGGGCATGAAATGGCACTGTCTTTTAGCTCACTTATATCAGATGTCTGAAGAGATGAAGCAATTCACTGCTGAGACTATCCAGTCATTTAATAAGTGCTTTCTTGGACTTGCTGTGAATAAATATATTTCATAATCTGGCAAAATTGAGAGGGAGTCTGAAAATCTTCGTGGAATCAGCCTAAGTATTTTGGCCATGCTATATGATAATGGACTGAACTATCGCACTGAGTGAATACAGTTCCGCTAATATGCTGGTGTCTTTTGATTTTACCTTTCATGTTGCATCTTCCATACTTTCATATGTTCTAACACTGGCATTGTTGATAAGATTGGTAAGAAGTCATTGATAATTAATTATATTGTGGAATATAATTATATATGGTGAGCTTTTGGAGCCACTAGTCAGGAATGTAACATTTGGCCATGACAAGGAAGTAAGTTTGGGTAGGAATCTAATTTTAGGCTAGAATAAAGAGGTAGGCTTCAGGCATGAATATGACTTTGGGCTAGGACAGGGAAGTAGGCTTGGATATCTTGGTCATTCTGATAAGCCCTTAGAAACAGTGATCATGGGAGTGATCATGGGACTCTGTTTATTGCTTTGCTTGTTCCTTGACTATTTGTGTTTATTGTGCTGCTTAACCTTATTACTTGCATGTAATTAAAATGGTATAAAAGCAGATTGGGAAAAAATAAACCTACCTCAGCCTCAGAACTGGCTGGGGTCATGCTACCATGTTGTCTAATTATCTTTTTTTTTTTTTTTTGAATCCTCACTCCCGCCCTGGAGAACCTGGTGAATGACTGACCTGGCATGGTCAATTATAATTTATTATAATAAGTAATATTGATAAGAAAGCCCATGAAAAAAATAAGTTAAATGACCTATCCTCAACTGACTCTAAAAAGTGGGGATATTTATGTTGAGTCTATTGCTTTATATATCAAAGGGAGATGCCTAGACAAGAATGGTTATTTAGTTATGAAAAAGCTATAGCCAAAGACCAGACCATATTCTATTATGCGAGAAGCATTTATTTTATCTTTGCCCCCAGATCTTGACAGGTTAATTAGAATTGCCCTAGTTATAGGCATATCTTTGTTATGCATGAGCCTCTCAGACTTTCCTTCAGTTTTTATCAATGAGCTAACTGAAAGCAATCAACCATGCTGATACCTCCAACTTTGTAGTTACAGGATTGTGGCTTTGATCTATATAGTAATAGTTTAACCTTTCAATTCCCAGGAGACAAATGGGGCTGGAAATTAAAGTCAGCCCTGTGGCCCAATGGGTCAAACAATCATACCATTATTATGAAAACCTAATAAAAACTCTAAACTTCAAGGTACACATGAACTTCCTGGATGGTAAACAAGTCAGGTGATGTGGGAAAATGTGGGAAAATGTGGTCTGTTGGAACTCCATGGGAAGAAAGCAGAGCTCTGTGTTTGGGGTTCTCCTAGTTTTGAAACATCTCATGGCCTTCATATAACAACTCCGCATTTGTATTCCTCATTATAGACATTTTTATTTTAATTGTAGTTATACCTGGATGGACAACGGAATCCTTGAATTTGTAGCCAGAAGTTGGTTTCAATTTTTATTGCTGTGATAAAACACCATGACCAAGAGCAGCGTTGGGGGCACAGGAAGGATTTTTTTTTTCATCTTGCAGTTCTACATGACAATTTTTCACTGAGGGAAGTCATGGAAGAAACTGAAGCAAGGCAGGAACCTGGAGGCAAAAAGTGGTGCAGAGGCTATGGAGGAGTGCTGCCTACTGGCTTACTCTTCAAGGCTTGCTCATCTTGCTTTCCTATATATTCCAGGACCACCAGCCCAGAGCAGGCACTACCTATAAAGGTCTGAGCTCTTCCACATCATTTACTAATCAAGAGAATAATCACCTCCAGACTTGCCAGACAGGCAGTCTTATGGAGGCATTTATTCAATTGAGGTTCTTCTTCCTAGCTTTTTTGTGTCAAATTAACAAAAACAACCAGCATATCTAGAAGCTCTAAAACCTAGAGATGCCATAGGAAATTAAGGTTGCCATGGTGATAATGGTGTCCTTAAATTGTATAGTGTATGCTAACCCTGAAAGGCCAGCCTCAAATTGTGTTATGCCATTGAAAATAGACTGAGTATATCTTGTACCAGTATGCAAGGTAGGAAATGCCATACTGAAACCCAGGTATGTAATGGAGCTAGAGGGATGCTGGCTAGATCTGAGTTTGCCTGGGCTCAGTTGAGGGCAATCCTTCCTTTTGCTCCCACCCAGCCCCTCAGCAGCATCGTGGAAAGTCAGAACGCTCATAGGTTCTTTGCTGCCAAAATCCCCACAGACATTTTAGCTCTCCTCAGCATAGCTCACTGTGACTCCTTTTCCTCAAATCAAGATAGCAAACTAATGGAAGCTCTCATGTTTTCAGACCTGTTTTCTCCACGGTGGGAAAGAGCTTTGCTGCTGCGCCCCCGTGACACTGTGCCATCTAGTGCAGAGATGCACATGGTATTATTTTCATCCATATGGCTCCTGATGGAAACACCCCTGGCTTTCTCATTTATACATTTGCCTAATTATTTCATCTCTCCTGCTTTCAGGCATCCCTCCAACAATCTATTCTACTGCCTTGTGCTGGTTTGAATACACTTGGCCTCTAAGGAAGTGGTACTGTTAGCAGGTATGGCCTTGTTGGAGGAAGTGTGTCACTCTGGGGGTGTGCTCTGGAGGTCTCCTCCTATGTCCAGTTTCCACCCAGTGTGGAAGAGAGCTTCCTTCTAGCTGCCTGCAGATACCAGTCCCTTCCTGGCTGCCTTAGCTTCAGGATGTTAAAC
The DNA here is from genome assembly GCF_947179515.1 of Apodemus sylvaticus. NCBI lineage: Eukaryota > Metazoa > Chordata > Mammalia > Rodentia > Muridae > Apodemus > Apodemus sylvaticus. The sequence goes on along the minus strand of NC_067485.1, from coordinate 59,768,657 downwards.
TCTTGACTTCTCTTGCACTGTCTGCCTGTGTGCTGCCCTGCTTCTGGCCATAATGATAATGGATTGAAACTGTAAGCCAGACCCAAATTAAATGTTGAATTTCATTAAGACTTGTCATAGTGTCTCTTCACAGCAATAAAACCCTAAGACATGTTTAAAAAACAAACAAATGGACACACACACACATACAAACAAACAAAAAAACACCCTTCAGTTTCCTAGTAGAAGAGAATGGATAAGAGAATGCTTAGCTTTTTCCTGGAAGAAAACAAGCATGCCCATGGTTTATTCTTTCTCTACAGTTGGCAAGAACAGTGGATGAAATGTTTCTGAAAAGCATATCTCAAACACCTTTCATTTAATATGTTTTTAGAGATTCTTAAGGAAGAGATACTATCAAATTTTTCAGTTAAAACTCTTAAGATCTGGGGCCACTGGAAATAATTTCCTTCAGCAGGGGAAATTTCTAGAAGATTGAAAAAAGGCTATGTCTGGTTCATCTTTCAGTGCCCTGTCTACAGAAAATCTAGTGTTTTATATATTGATAATTAGTTTATAAAGTATGCATAGTCATGGTAAGTGTGATAAGCATGTGGATTAATTAATAAGTAACAAAAAATCTATTAGAAGCTAGTCTATTTCCTTGTGGTTAGGTAAAGTTAACAAAACATCATTCAGCTCTCTGGTGTGTGTGTGTGTGTGTGTGTTGTGTAAGTATTAACATATGCAACATTTAAAATTTAAATATATATATATATATATATATATATATATATAAAATGTCTCAGTAATATCTCTAACCATAGTCCTGAGATGAGAAATTAATGTCACTTTGCTTCAGTTTGCTTCTATTTTTGTCTTAGCAGTTTCCATTATGTGAATCTGTTTTTCCTTTCTTCATCAAAACTCTCCATGGTGCGTTTCAGCAAGGAGCATTTTGTGGCTTATGTGAACCTTGCGAATACGTAAAAGATGAAACCATTTCTTTTAAAAGCAGCTTGAAATTTCAAAATTTATATGAAACCAAAAAATACCCCATGGGGAAGAGCAGTCCTTCATAGTTATCAGTCAGCTGTGACTTGTCCACGGGTGCACCAGAGGAGCACCCTTTCACTGGAACCTGGGGCTGACAGTCCCACAGACATGCCACATCAGCTAGCCAAAGGGCCTTCACAAATCATCCCTGCCCTCATTTCACATCAAAAGCACATGCATCTGGTACTGTCATGCTTGGCTGGTGCTAGCTTGTGGCATATGAACAGCTGAAGAATAAATTTGGGGACATTATTAACCATGACCACAATGTGCTGCTCTATTTCACAAGTTTAAAATAACAGCTCCTGTTTCCCTGACATGTTGTCATTTTCATATCCAGGGATGTGCATTTCAGTGTGCTACTAGCAAGCTCATAGACAATCAGCTCATAAGACAGACATTGGTTGTGTGTGTGTTTGTGTGTGTGTGTGTGTGTGTGTGTGTGTGTGTTTATTTTCTGGCAAAAACAAAAACACCTAAGGAAATTTTAAACTGATAGTTTAAAAGGTACATAGCACATTTAAATTTTGGGGAGAGATAGACCATCTTTGTGTAGTGGTTTATGATATTTCAAAGTTATAATTCACTAACAAACAGTTCAGAGGCTTTCCGTGTGCTGACACTATTTACATATTGAAGCAGCCAGAGACACAAATCCACAGCTGTGCTTCCAAAGAGAGGGGATCTCAGAAAAGGAAATTAACACATGAGACCAAGGTCTGTACTAGGGTTAAGCCAAAAAGAATTATGTGGAAACAGTAAATATAGTAAATTCCTAGTGAAAGACTTGAGAGCCAATGACTGCAGAACAAGAGGATGCTGAGGATAATGTCACAGCTATGTAACACGTCATTAGAGATCAGACATCAGGACAAGAACAAGGACAAGGCAGGCTCAGCTCTGGGTGAGAGTGTGAGACTTGTGCTCTAACCTTTTGTTAGTGTGACATGTGCTGGAAAAGGAGACTTTTAATATTGGTTCATTATAGAAAGTTGGGAAACAGGGACAATTTCCTATCTTTTGTGTGTCCGGCTGCTAAGAAAAGGAGAGATGCTGCTTTGCCAGTAGGTCTCTCCTCAGTCCAGAGCAGAAGGCACACGAAGAGAAGCTCTAGCTCCTGCACATCCCAGGACGGGGTCAGTCTGGACTGAACTTTGAACATGAATTTATAGTCTCCCCTTGTGTTGATGTATATTATAAAATAGATATTGGGGTTGAAAGATGTACTGGAACTCTATTGCCACTACTGGTACATTTATACAATGAAATAAAAAACAATGAATTTATGAAATTCTTAAGCAAATGGATGGAACTAGAAAATATCATCCTGAGTGAGCTAACCCAATCAGAACACATATGCTATATACCCACTGGTAAATGAGTATTATCCCAGAAACCTGGAATACCCAAATACACAATTGATACAATTCACAAACCAAATGAAGCTCAAGAAGAAGGAAGAATAATGTATGGATATTCTGGTCCTTCTTAGAAGGGGGAACAAAATACACACAGGAGGAGATACAATGACAAAATGTGATGCAGAGACTGAGGGAAAGACCATCCAGAGACTGCCCCACCTAGGGATCCATCCCATATACAGTTACAAAGCCCATACACTATTGTGGGATTGCTGATAAGAACCTGATATAGTTGTCACCTGGAATGCCCTGCCTATACATGACAAATACTGAGGGAGACACTCTCAGCCAACCATTCAACTGAGAACAGGGTCCCCAGTGGAGGAGCTAGAGAAAGGGCCCAAGGAGCTGAAGAGACTTACAGTGTCATAGGAAGAACAACAATATGAGCAACCCAGTATCCCCAGAGCTCCCAGGGAATAAACCATGAACCAAATAGTACACATGAGGGACCCATGACTCCAAATGCACAGGCAGCAGAGGATGGCCTTGTTGGACATCAAAGGGAGGAGAGGCCCTTGGACCTGAGAAGGCTAAATGCCTCAGTGTAGGGGAATGCCAGGACAGGGAAGCAGGAGTGGGTAGATTGGTGAGCAGGGGAGTGGAGATGGGTTAGGGGATTTTCAGTTGGCGGGGAACCAGGAAAGGGGACATTTGAATTGTAAATAAAGAATTTATCTAATAAAAAAAAGGAAAGAAAAGAAAAATTGAGCTATGAATACTACCTTTGATTATTTGAAGTAAAAACTAGACACATGTGCTTGTTATAATCTTAGAAAATATTGTAACTAATAAAAATATATACTTATATTTTATATATTCATGAAATATATAAAAATAGTTTGTAGAATCTCTTCCTAGAGACTCCAGAGATTGTTTATTCCTTTGCCCCAACTCTCTCAAGCAGTTGTATTTCCAGACAGACTCACAAAAAGGCTTCATGGGTCACTAAGATCACTCAGGCTCAGAGATCTCTGCATGAGCCCAATAATGGGGTTCTGTCTCTGGTATCCACTGTGGAAAGAGACAGTCAATTCCCAAAAGTTGTGCTTTAAATTCCATACCCACATCATAATAGTAGTAAATGAATAATAGTAAATAAAACATTGCATTGTACATGAATAAATAATAGTAAATAAAACATTGCATTGTACCTGCATACATCATGTACACACATGTTCTCCTGGATAATGATAATAAATAAAAACATTGCTTTAGCCGGGCAGTGGTGGCACATGCCTTTAATCCCAGCACTTGGGAGGCAGAGGCAGGTGGATTTCTGAGTTCGAGGCCAGCCTGGTGTACAGAGTGAGTTCTAGGATAGCCAGAGCTACACAGAGAAACCCTGACTTGAAAAAAAAGCAAAAACAAAAAAGAAAAAAAGAAAAAAGAAAAAGAAAAAGAAACAAAGAAACAAAGAAGCAAAGAAAGAAAAGAAAGAAAGAGCATTGTTTTATAGGTAAAATGTTTTTAATGACTATTACTCAGTGTTTCATTTTCATACCTAGAGATAAAGCTTATTTTGGGGCTTGCGTATTCAGCAGCTAAAATTTGCCCTTTTCACCAGAAACAGCTTAGAATTAAGATACTTGAATTTTAATTCCCTAAACTCCCTCTAAATAGTGAAATTCACTTAAATCAGACATAACGTATCTTAGGCAATTAGAGGCCTCCCTAGAGGCTCCTTTTTGGTAGAGTGAGGACAATGGCTGTTGTGGGAGACACATCCACTCCACAGAAGTACTCTGCGCTTACAGAAGCCTGAGTAATAAATAAATTGTGCTAATTTGTATGTCAATAATGGGACATACAACAAACAAAAGCACGTGATGGAAGGGCACCAACAATTAAAGCATCTGGGGTTAGCAGCTGCTCCTGACAGAGAGCTGGCTGGGACACTGACATACAAGCCTCAAAAAGTGAGGCTGGCTGCTGGCCAGCAACCTGGCCAAGCGTTTGCATGTGTGTGGGTATGCAGCCTTACATGCACATGCATGGTCATTGCACATGTTTGCGGAGGCCAAAGGCCGACATTGTATGCCTTCTTCCATCTTCTATCTTTCCCTACCTTATGTATTGAGGCGAATGTCTCACTGGAACCCAGAGTTCATCTATTTGACTGGTCCAGCCAGCCAGCTTGTTCTGGTTCCCACGTGCTGGATCGAGAGGTGGGCCACCATGTCACTCAGCATCTGGTTGGGTTCTGGGGAGTCGGAAGTCTGCTCTTCACATCTGATGTGGCATACACCTTATTTACTAAGCTTTCTCCTCAGCCACACCTATTGTTCCAATTTCCTTGAGTGGAAAAGAAAATAGTTAACAAGAACAAAACCAGAATTCTAAAATTCATCTTCTCATCAACACCAACACTCTCTCCCCTAATCCAATGTTCCGAATACCCCAAAGCAGAAGTGTCACACAGGGCCTGTGTCAGTTTTCTGTGTGAGCCATAAATCACTTATTTGAAAATACGACATGGTTAAGTGGCAGAAAGAGAGTCGGACTCATCTTGTTCATTTGATCTTAGCCCACTTCCAGTGGGAAACATTTGCTGTTTGGGCAATAAAACAACAAACTAATCAATAATAAAATAAATTTTAGTTTTTTATTCTTCAGTGCTATGATTGTTAGTATTCATTGACTGGCAACTTACCAACTTACCAAGATTTAGATTCTTCAAGGAGACAAGTATCAGAGCCAAGGGATTATATTGATGTGGTTAATTGAGTTGGGAGTCCCACCTACTGTAGATGGAGTCATTCTGTAGGCTGGAGCCCAAGAGAGAATAAAAGAAAAAGGGTAACTGAGCACAAGACATAGTCTCTCTTTTTCTTGCTAGCAAAGGCAACATGACCACAAGCTCCTCCTGCCAGACTTCTATGCCACATACTCTCAAAGTGTAAGCCAAAATAAACTCCTTTTCTTTTTTTTTTTTCAATATATTTTTTATTTACATTACAAATAATTTCCCCTTTTCTGGCCCCCCACTCTCCGAAAGTCCCATAAGCCCCCTTTCCCTCCCCCTGTTCTCCCACCCACCCCTTCCCACTTCCCTGTTCTGGTTTTGCCCTATACTGCTACACTGAGTCTTTCCAGAACAAGGGGCCACTCCTCCATTCTTCTTGTACCTCATTTGATGTGTGGATTATGCTTTGGGTATTCCAGTTTTCTAGGTTAATATACACTTATTAGTGAGTGCATACCATAATTGATCTTTTGAGACTAGGTTACCTCACTTAGTATGATGTTCTCCAGCTCCATCCATTTGCCTAAGAATTTCATGAATTCATTGTTTCTAATGGCTGAATAGTACTCCATTGTGTATATATACCACATTTTTTGCATCCATTCTTCTGTTGAGGGATACCTGGGTTCTTTCCAGCTTCTGGCTATTATAAATAGGGCTGCTATGAACATAGTGGAGCATGTATCCTTATTACATGCTGGGGAATCCTTTGGGTATATGCCCAGGAGTGGTATAGCAGGATCTTTCAAAGTGAGGTGCCCAGTTTTCTGAGGAACTGCCAGACTGATTTCCAGAGTGGTTGTACCAATTTGCAACCCCACCAGCAGTGGAGGAGTGTTTCTCTTTCTCCACATCCTCACCAACACGTGCTGTCTCCTGAATTTTTAATCTTAGCCATTCTGACTGGTGTAAGGTGAAATCTCAGGGTTGTTTTGATTTGCATTTCCCTAATGACTAATGAACTTGAGCATTTTTTTTAAGATGCTTCTCCACCATCTGAAGTTCTTCAGGTGAGAATTCTTTGTTTAACTCTGTACCCCATTTTTAATAGGGTTATTTGGTTTTCTGGGGTCTATATTAGCCCTCTATCTGATGTAGGGTTGGTGAAGATCTACCCACTGTGCTGGTATTTTTTTTTATTGATATATTTTTTCTTTACATTTCAAATGATTTCCCCTTTTCTGGGTCCTCACACCCCACAAGTCCCATAAGCCCTCTTCCCTCCCCCTGTTCCTCCATCTACTCCTTCCCACTTCCCTGTTCTGGAATTCCCCTGTGCTCTTGCACTGAGTCTTTCCAGAACCAGGGGCCACTCCTCCATTCTTTTTGGACATCATTTAATTTGTGGATTATGTCTTGGGTATTCATAGTTTCTATGCTAATATCCACTTATCAGTGAGTGCATACCATGATTGATCTTTTGAGACTGGATTACCTCAGTTAGTATGATGCTCTCCAGCTCCATCCATTTGTCTAAGAATTTCATGAATTCATTGTTTCTTTTTTTTAAATTTTTTTATTCGATATAATTTATTTATATTTCAAATGATTTCCCCTTTTCTAGCCCCCCACTCCCCAAAAGTCCTGTAAGCCCCCTTCTCTTTCCTTGTCCTCCCTCCCACCCCTTCCCACTTCCCCGTTCTGGTTTTGCCAAATACTGCTTCACTGAGTCTATCCAGAACCAGGGGCCACTCCTCCTTTCTTCTTGTACCTCATTTGATGTGTGGATTATGTTTTGGGTATTCCAGTTTTCTAGATTAATATCCACTTATTAGTGAGTGCATACCATGATTCACCTTTTGAGACTGGGTTACCTCACTTAGTATGATGTTCTCTAGCTCCATCCATTTGCCTAAGAATTTCATGAATTCATTGTTCCTAATGGCTGAATAGTACTCCATTGTGTAGATATACCACATTTTTTGCATCCACTCTTCTGTTGAGGGATACCTGGGTTCTTTCCAGCATCTGGCAATTATAAATAGGGCTGCTATGAACATAGTAGAGCATGTATCCTTATTACATGGTGGGGAATCCTCTGGGTATATGCCCAGGAGTGGTATAGCAGGATCTTCTGGGAGTGAGGTGCCCAGTTTTCGGAGGAACCGCCAGACTGCTTTCCAGAGTGGTTGTACCAATTTGCAACCCCACCAGCAGTGGAGGAGTGTTCCTCTTTCTCCACATCCTCGCCAACACCTTGTGCTGGTATTTTTAATGATGGGTTTTGCAGGTGAAGAAGAAGGCTTCTTGCAATAGCATTGGAAAAGCCTATGTGTCTCAAACCATGACTTGTTGTGCTCCCCACACTTGGGCCTCTTGGGCTTTTCAAGTAATTCTAAAGTTAAGAATAGAATATCTGCTCTTGAATGTTCCCAATGAGGTCTGACTCTGTGTTCACTGAGAACAGGATTGTAAGCTCTGTGCCCACATGCCTCAAGCAATTCCAGTGTTGTGCTGATCGCTTTTGGCTCATAGTCACAATTTACTTGATGCTTTTGCAATAAACAATCTCCGAACTCATTACTCTGGGCCTTCAACTAGACCTTGTCTCTCATCTTTATCAATGATTAATGATCCACATGAACTTGCATTTGACTCCTCTTAGTTTTTCTCCCATCATATTTTATAATACACATAGCCTTAGGTAATAAACGCTTATCCGAGGGAAAGTTATTGGCTATTCATCTTCTGCCTGTCCATAAATCTTCCTCACATTTCCAGCAGCTGTTTTGTTTGCTTTTGACTGTCTTCCAAACACCTACCCCTTAGCCCTGCCACACCCACACCCAGCTTCTTCTCTGGACTCTGAGCTTAGTCATTTTGCTTAGCGTGGTTTAACTGAGAATGTTTAGTGTTTAATGACCTAATTAGAACTTGTTTGAGTTTCTTTAGCATGGCACATGCTAAAGCACATGTATGTCCTTTCATTTTAAAGCTTCCTGTCAGGTAAGCTTAATGCTTTGAAGGGTGGGAAGTCTTGAAATGACACAACTTGGCATTGTAGGTTTTTGCAGAAATTTTGTGTCTCCTCATAGGTTAAATGTATGGGTTTATTTCAGATCCACAATATTCCACCAAAATGTACAAATACATACCTAAAAATATAAACTTTAACATGAATATAAACAATCTAAATCTAAGTGAATATGAATACAAATACAAAATGCAAATAAATACAAACATTAATATAAACATATAAAAATAGAAGTAAAAATAGAAATAAAATAAACACAAACAAAAACATAAACATAAAAATACAAAGCAAAATGTAAATAAATGGTAAAACAATACGTTCCTGAACCTCTCGTGTTAAACATTCTTTGCTTTCACACTAAGCAAACCCTGGAAACTGCTCTGTCAGCAAGTCTGAGCCTGAAGCGTGCGGCTGCTTCCTCCTGTTCACTTGTATTTGACCTCTCACCTCTATCTGGTGCATTGTTTTGTTAGTAGTATTACTGATAATCACTAAGACATTATGACGGTTAATGCTGATTGGCAGCTTGACAAGGTGCAGGATCTCTAGTAGACATGTCCGGGGGGGAGGTATCTAGACCAGGCTAGTTGAAGTTGGAAGGCTCACTATAATCTAGACAGCAACATTCCATGGGCAATAGTCCCAGACTGAAAAAAAAAGGGGGGGCGGGGAAACCAGCTGTGTAGGCAGTTCAGGGGATAAAGTGCTTGCTGTGCAGACCTGAAGGTCAAGTTTGGAGCCCAGAATCTGCTTAAAAGCCCAGTGCAGTGGCAAAAGTAACTATGATCCTAACACTGCTTTTCTAGAATATGGGGCAGGAGACTCATGGGAAGCTCAGGCCCAGCTAGCATGGCATTCTTAGCAGTGAGCAAGATAGAAAGTGAGGACTGACACCTTTGTCCTCTGATCTCCCCACAGACATGGTAGCATGTGTGAGCACACATGCACAAAAAGGGAGTCTAATGCCAACATTAATCTCTATGTGACCAGTTACCCCAAACTCCAGAGCATGGCTCCCTCACCATGATGAATACTATCTGCATAAACTCTAAGACAACATAAACTCTTTATAGCTTCTTGTCAGGTATTTGATCACAGCAGTGAGAAAAGTAACATATTTATTATATTATATTATATTATATTATATTATATTATATTATATTATATTATATTTATTATACTATATTTATTATATTATACATTATATTAACTATATAAATTTCTGCTCATCTTTTCTTCTCTCACACCACTACTTTCCACAAAGAGGAGAAAACAAGTGATACTTCTTTTTCTGTGTATGGCTTATTGCCCTTAACATTTATTATTATTCATGGACAAATAATACTTTCTCATATGGCCCCCATGTCACATGAAGTTTCTGATAAATGAGTTAGTTACCCTTTCACACATTTGTCTTTTGTTAAAAATTGCTAGACTTTATATAGCTTAGCAAACTATATTACTATATTCCCCTACACAATTTTATATCTCTTGAATCTCAGTTTTCTCTTATATTTTTAAGATTATAATCACATAATTTTCCATTCCTTTTTCTCCCTCCAAACCCTTACATATATCCCTCTTTGCTCTCTTTCAAATTCATGTCTTCTTTCTTCATCAATTGTTCTTATATATGCATACATGTATAAATATGTATGAACACATGTGTTTTTTAAATATAACCTGCTAAGTCTGTATAATGTTATTTGTATATATTTTCAGGGATGTCTGTCTGGTATTGGATAATTAACTGGAATGGCTTTCCTGTAGAAAGCTGTCTCCCACTCTCAATACTCTTTAGCTGCTTGTAATTCTTTGTATAGAGTTGAGGCCTTATGGGCTTTTTCTCTTCCACTTAGATGCAAAAGATGGAGACCATTACAGAAAACAACAACCAACTAGGAAGCAGAGCTGTGGACACAGTCCCAGTGGATGCATTAGCCAAACACACACCAAGGGCTCGGGGAACACTTCAGATGAGGGGTCAGAAAGACTGTAAGAGCCAGTGGGTCAGAGAGTTTGCTCTAAGCCTGTGCTTTTGGTAATGTCAGAAGATATACCCATAAAGTCTCACGAAACATGCTGTCTAAACATAAACTGATTCTAAGTTTTAAATTTTTTTCTTCTAGTAACTTATGATTTATTCTTACTTATAAAGCACCAGCATATTGTGGGTTTTTGGTTTTAATATTCTGTCAAGTGGTTTAAGAAACACATTTCTGAAAGATTATCAGTAAGAGCTTGCTTTGTTTATAACATTGGTAAATTTGGTTCTGAATGATAGCACACCACACTGGTGTTGTGTGCAGGTAGATCTTTGCCTGAGTTTTGGACTCCTGGACAAGAGCAATTGCAAAAGTGTGGAGTCAACAGCATAAATAGAGCAGGTCCTTGGGGAACAGAAAAAATGGTTCTTTCTGTCTGCTGATCATATCGAGGATCTGAGGGACTGGTGAGAAGGTAAAGCAAGAAGGCCCAGGATGGCGATCACTAACACCACCGCAATATTACAACTGTACCGAGAAATAGTTAAAAAGCTAATCGTCAGGACCTGGTTATGGGTATTGGCCAAGGACCAGAAATAGACAGCACCATGGGAAACATATTTTTCTTCCATGAACATAAAATCCCTACCAAAGACATTTCTTTTGCTTATCTCTGTCCATGCAACCAGGAGAACATTCTCTCTTTCACTCTGTCTCTGTCTCTGTCTCTCTCTCTTTCTCTTTCCCTCCCTCTCTCCCTCTCCCTCTCCCTCTCTCTCCATATATAAATATATATGATATATATGTGTGTGTGTGTGATATATGTGATGTGTATGTGTGTGTGTGTCTGTAAGCTCTCTCTCAATTCTAAATGCCCCTTTAAGTCCTTCCAAATCATCTCAGTGCCATATGAACTCACAGAGACTGAAACAGAGGGCATGCATGGGTCTTCACCAGGTCCTCTGCATATATATATATATATATATATATATATATATATATATATATATATATATAGACTCCTGAATCTCCTGATTCTTGGGCATTCTCTTGGGACTCTTTTCCTTCTGTTGGTTTGCCTTGTTCAACTGTTCTATGATTGTTTTTGTTTTGTCTTATTGATTTTATTTTTGTTGTTTTCGCTAGTGTCTTACAAACCTGCCTTCTAATGAAAGACAGAAAGAAAGTGGATCCAGAGAGGAGGGAAGGTTGGGAGAAACTAGGAAGAGTAGAGAGAGGGGAAACGGTAATCAGCATATATTAAATGGAAAAAAATATCTTTTCTTTTTTTCTTTCATTTTTTTTTGCTTTTACAATTCTTTTCTTAAATTTTTTATTAGATATTTTCTTTATTTACATATTTAAATGTCATTACCTCTCCGAAAACCACCTATCCCCTCCCCCTTCCCCTTGCTTTCCAAACTCTCCCCCACACTCCTGACCTGGCATTCCTCTACATTGGGGTTCAAGCCTTCACGGGACCAATGGCCTCTCATCTCACCGATGTCTGAAAAGGCTATCCTCTGCTACATATGAAGCTTGAGGTATGGGTCCCTCCATGTGTAATCTTTGGTTGATGATTTAGTCCCTGGGCTCTCTGTGGGGATTGATTGGTACATATTATTCTTCCTCTTAAGGGGTTGTAAACCTCGTCAGGTACTTGGGTCCTATCTCTAGCTCCTCCATTGGGACCCTATGTTCAGTCTATTTGTTGGCTGTGAACCATAGGTATTTTGATCCCCCTTCTGAGAAAGATCAAAGTATCTATACTTTGGTCTTCCTTCTTCTTGAACTTCATGTGGTCTGTGAACTGTATCTTGGGTAGTCCAAGTTTTGGGGCTAATATCCACTTATCAGGGAATGCATACCACATATGTTCTTTTGTGATTGGGTTACCTCACTCAGGATGATATTTTCTAGTTCCAACCATTTGCCTGAGAATTTCATGAAGTCATTGTTTTTAATAGCTGAGTAGTACTCCATTGTGTAAATGTACCACATTTTCTGTATCCATTCCTCTTTTGAGGCACAGTTGGGTTCTTTCCAGCTTCTGGCTATTATAAATAGGGCTGCTATGAACATAGTGGAGCATGTGTCCTTATTACATGCTGGGGAATCTTCTGGGTATATGACCAGGAATGATATAGTTAGGTCCTCAGGTACTACTATGTCCAATTTTCGGAGGAACCGCCAAACTGACTTGCAGAGTGGTTTTACCAGCTTATAATCCCACCAACAATGGAGGACTGTTACTCTTTTTCCACATCCTCTTCAGCATCTGTTGTTCTCTGAGTTTTTGATCTTAGCCATAATGACTGGTGTAAGGTAGAATCTCAGGGTGGTTTTGATTTGCATTTCCCTGATGATTAAGGATGTTGAACATTTCTTTAGGTGTTTCTTAGCTATCCAGTATTCCTCAGTTGAGAATTTTTTGTTTAGCTTTGTACTCCATTTTTAAATTGGGTTATTTGGTTATCTGGAGTCTAACTTCTTGAGTTCTTTGTATATATTGGATATTAGCCCTCTATCGGATGTAGGATTGGTAAAGATTTTTTCCCAGTCTGTTGGTTGCCATTTTGTCCTATTGACAGTGTTCTTTGCCTTACAGAAACTTTGTAATTGTATGAGGTCCCATTTGTCAGTTCTTGATTTTAGAGCATAAGGTATTGATGTTCTGTTCAGGAAATTCTCACCTGTACCCATGTGCTCCAGGTTCTTCCCTACTTTCTCTTCTTTTAGATTCAGTGTATCTGGTTTTATGTGGAGATCAGCAGGAAATAATCAAACTCAGGGCTGAAATCAACCAACTAGAAACAAAAAGAACTATACAAAGAATCAACTAAACCAGGAGCTGGTTCTTTGAAAAAAACAAGATAAATAAACCCTTAGCCAAACTAACCAGAGGGCACAGAGACAGTATCCAAATCAACAAAATCAGAAATGAAAAGGGAGACATAGCAACACATACCAAAGAAATTTAAAAAAAAAATCGGATCCTACTACAAAAAGTCTATACTCAACAAAACTGGAAAATCTAGAAGAAATGGACAATTTTCTAGACAGATACCAGGTACCAAAGTTAAATCAGGATCACATAAACAATCTAAACAGTCCCATAACTCCTAAAGAAATAGAAACATTCATTAATAGTCTCCAAAAAACCACCACCACCACCACCATCACCACCACCACCACCAACAACAACAACAAAACAACCAGCACCAGATGGGTTTAATGAAGAGTTGTATCAGACCTTCAGAGAAGACCTAATACCAATATTCTCCAAACTATTCCACAAAATAGAAACAGAAGGAAGACTGCTCAATTCATTCTATGAATCCACAATTACTCTGATACCTAAACCACACAAAGACCCAACAAAGAAAGAGAACTTTAGACCAATTTCCCTTATAAATATCGATGCAAAAATACTCAATAAAATCTTGTTAATCAAATTCAAGAACACATCAAAATGATCATCTATCATGATCAAATACACTTCATCCCAGAGATACAGGAATGGTTCAATATGTGGAAATCCATCAATGCAATCCACTATATAAACAAACTCAAAGTAAAAAAAAATATGATCATTTCATTAGATGCTGAGAAAGCATTTGACAAAATCCAATGCCTCTTCCTGATAAAAGTCTTGGAAATATCAAGAATTCAAGGCCCATACATAAATATAGTAAAAGCAATATACAGCAAACCAGTAGCCAACATCAAACTAAATGGAAAGAAACTTGAAGCAATCTCACTGAAATCAGGGACTAGACAAGACTGTCTACTTTCTCCCTACCTGTTCAATATAGTAGTCAAAGACTTAGCCAGAGCAATTAGACAACAAAGGGACATCAATGGATACAAATTGGAAAGGAAGAAGTCAAAGAATCACTATTTGCAGATGATATGATAGTATACTTAAGTGACTCCAAAAATTCCACCAGAGAACTCCTAAACCTTATAATCAACTTCAATAAAATGGCTGGATATACACTTAACTCAAACAAATCAGTAGCCTTCCTACACTCAAAGGATAAACAGGCTGAGAAAAAAATTAGGGAAATGACATCCTTCATAATAGTCACAAATAACATTACTTACCTTGGCGTGACTCTAACTAAGCAAGTGAAAGATTTGTATGACAAGGACTTCAAGTATCAAAGAAAGAAATTGAAGATCTCAAAAGATAAAAAAAAAATCCCATGCTCATGGATTGGCAGGGTTAATATAGTAAAAATGGCCATCTTGCCTAAAGCAATCCACAGATTAAATGCAATCCCCATCAAAATTCCAACTCAATTCTTCAGTTAGAAAAAGCAATTTTCAAATTCATTTGGAATAACAAAAATCTCAGGATAGTGCAAGCTATTCTCAACAATAAAAGAACTTCTGGTGGAATCACCATCTCTGACATAAAGCTATACTACAGAGCAATAGTGATTAAAATCTGCATGGTATTGGTACAATGATAGGAAGGTAGATCAATGGAATAGAATTGAAGCCACAGAAATGAACCCATCCACCTATGTTCACTTGATTTTTAACAAAGAAGCTAAAACCATCCAGTGGACAAAAGACAGCATTTTCATCAAATGGTGCTGGTTCAACTGCAATAAACACGTAGAAGAACACAAATTGATCTATTTTTATCTCCCTGTACAAAGCTCAAGTCCAAGAGGATCAAAAATCTCTTTTCAACAAAGGACAAAATTTTCTTAATTAACAGAAAAGTGTGGAGTGTTTTTAGATTTTTAAAGAGTTCATGAATAAAATAAAACTAAGTACACGTTAATCTCAGAAGTGAGAAAAATAAATTCATAGGAATATTTCAAGAAGCACGCACTTCATTCAGTCAATGATATTTGTGTTAATGCCCCTCTACATTGTGCATAGTAGTCTTAATCTCTTTACAATCTAATGTAAAAAAAACAGAAATCATATGCATGTACATGATGATCAATGGTGTCAAAATGTATGCTGGAGAGAGGCCAATTAGCCCCACAAAGTGATAGAGCAAGTTGGAGGGCAGAGAGCACTGATGAGCAAAGGTAGGTGCCAGATAAGATGTGACTGTAATGGTAACTCTGAAGTCAAGACCTGAAACAATAGTTACCGATCTCCACAATCTAACAGCAATGGTCTGGAAAACAGGGCCATGACTACAGAAACCTCATGAGAGTAATAACCTATGTTGAAGCTAAAAGATATTGCTAGAGATGAGAAAATACCGTGAAAGGAGAATATTAAAAAAGAGCAGGAATACAAGAATATTCTTATCATTTTTCTAAATGGCCCTGTATGTTATTTGTACAAACAGGAACACGTTTAAAGCATCAGAGGACCTAGGGCTCCTGGATGCTCATTCTGTTTACAGGGCTCCAGCATCCTGTCTGTACCCAGCATATTCCCTTGCACATTCTTGGTCATAGAAAATGAAGTCTGTACAAATGGGAGGATCTCCTGTTATCACAGACGAGACTAGATGTCCCATGTGAGTTCATGCAGGAGGACAACTCTCATGGTGGCTAAAGGTTTGAAGCACCCTGTTCTCTGTATATAAGGAGTTTTTGTAGTAAAAGGATCCTTGAGGCAAATGATCCACAAAACATCTTCTGGTATAAAGGGCAAAGAAACCATGAAAGATCTTACTGATCCCATTATCCTGGAACTGGGGGTAACGTTTACCAGGTCTGTTATTTCACAACATTTAATTAAGTATAAAATATTCATCATGCTATCTCTGACTTCATGTAGCATCTAAGTGGGCTTTCTCACCTGGACAGGAGTCCCCTCTTTGAATTTATTACCAAAATGTATCTAAAGAAGGAGGCACATGGAACCCCATTATCTCGAAGCCTTGATGTAAAACTGATGGAGATAGAAGAGCTAAGCACTCTTTAGAAGTCACAAAGGCAGATTCCAATGAGGGTGAATAACATTTCCTTGATCTGACAACTAAAGAAATACTTGCCAAGGAGAGAAAATGAAATAGAACATGAGCAAATGGAAATAAAATAACTTCTTCAGAAGGAAATGGGACAATGGCTGGATAAACTCATGGAATAAGGATGAATTATGCATGCTCCAGGCCTTGGTTATGGTAGTGACTCCTTGTGTGTGCCAGATGAATTGTTGGGATACGAAACAGAAGCCAGTTCCCACACAAGATGCTCATCACATAAGCGTCATGATGATGGACATGCTGTCATTAGGAAGGGGAATTGTTTTCCAGTGAAATATGTTTCTGAATATATCAAATGTGTCTTTGTGGGAGCTCAGTTTTCTTTCTACTAATGATGTATAATTGCTTTGTCTTTATTTTACAGCTTTAGTGTTCCACAAGTTTCTAAGAAGCCAGCTTAAAATTGACTATTGTTTTTCCTCCTCAAAAAAATAGAAATAATTACACTCCACATGGGAAGTCCAAACATAATAGAATGCATTGCAATAATTTACATTTCTGTTGGTAGACTAGAAATTTATGGTTAAAAAAAAAAAACTCTTAAAATAAAAACAGTCTTTCATTTGGCAGGATTCAATAAGCCCATACTCCTGTGCTGGATATAATTAGATGTCCTGGGCTCTTTCCATCCTTTCTAAAATTTCTTTTTTCCGCATTCAAGAAGTGTTGCACTAGTGAGCTACATGCCAGTACTGAGGGACATCTTTATTTAGAGCAAGAGCTTTCCATTCTACCAGTAAAGGAACATGTCAGATGCCAACTCGCCCAAGAGCTTGTAAGACAAGTTTGTTATTTTTTCATGACCTTGAGAACTTTTTGTTTCAATTTCTCATCAGATAGATAGGAACTCTTCTCATATAGTTCATAAGGTTACCAGAATAATGAAAAAAGAAATATAAGGAATACATTTGTTCAGAAAGGTAAGCTGTTTCATATGGCTCTGTCTTTCAAAGACAAACTGCTTCCTTGTTCCAACTGGGAGGGGGATGGGATTAAAAGAAAGGCATTGTCCTGAGCAGAAGCAATGGAAGACATTGGAAAAAAAAAAACAGCCTCAGAACACTGGCATCCCAAGAAGACTGGTGATCAGTGGGCTAATTTTTATCCTTATACTAACCTACCTGATAGTTTACCTGAAAGAGAAAAAGGATTGTCAACTAATAGTTCTGAGTATTGCAATTCCCAAACAGATGGACCTTTTGTGTTAGGCATCTTTCTGAATGCCAGATGCCAAAGATACAGAACATGTAGCAAAGTGAACTGCTTAGGTCATGGTGAGCAAGTGAGGCAAGAGCAGAGAACAAACTTTGACAATTCCCTGAAAGGCAGGCCCACAATAACCTAAGGACATTCTGAAAGGTTTAGAAAAGATACTGCCATAAAATAGATAATAAAACAATTAGGAAGGAAAGAAGGAAAGACCAAAGGGGAGCGGGGTGGTGGTTTGAATAAGTTTGGCCCCACAGACTCTTGTATTTGCTTGGCCTATGAAGAGTGGCACTATTAGGAGGTGTGGCCTTGTTGGAGGAGGTACATCACTGTGGGGGTGGGATTTAAGGTCTCTAAATGCTCAACATCTGCCCAATGTGGAATGAGACCCTCCTCCTGACTGGCTGCAGAAGACAGTTTCCTCCTGGCTGCCTTCAAATCAACATGTAGAACTCTCAGCTGCTCCTGCCATGTCTGCCTGCAGGCTGCCATGCTTCTTGCCATGATGAAAATGGACTGAACCTCTGAAACTGTGAGGCAGCCCCCAATTAAATGTCTGCCTTTGTAAGAATTGCCTTGGTCATGGTGTCCCTTCACAGCAATAAAACCCTAAGACAGGAGGGAAGGGGGAGAAAATCTGTCACCATATCCAGATTTCATCAGCTAACAAGTATAGCCTAATTGTTGCTTGAATAGCAACACTTCAAGAAGCAAGGATGGAAGCAAAAAAGTGAAGGTATGTATTCCAACCCTGCCCAGTTTGGGGTAGAGAATCAGGAGATCTTAACTTAGGCGTGGTTTAAAGGAGAAGCCTGGCTGAGTAGCTGCAAGCCTGTGTTTCACCTCTTCCTTTGATTCAAGGAGGTCATATGTTATGTCTTAGGACTAGATTACTACAGGCTAACAGTCACATAGACCCAGCTTACCATGATCTCACAGACTAAGCTTTGCTAAACCTCTGAGGCAGGAGTGAAGGATGGGGTGAGAGAATTGCCTGGAAAGCAAAGCGTTCGCAGAAGACAGTCAAATATCCAACTCTAGAATTGGGATGGTGCACAGTGGTCCTCTCAGAGCCAATTCACTTGTCTGATTGAACTCAGCCTTCTCCCAGCGACAGAGTACTAGAGTTACAAAAGGCACAGAATAACAAACTACTTCAAATCACTTTTGTGCTCCAGTTTTCTCTATTAACAAAAGAAAGAGAGCCACAAATGCCTATAAGATTCCCAAGCTTCAGCTACATTTTATGACTTTAGAAGAAATAAGCTCCAATTCACCATCCCTCTCAGTCTGGTTTGAGAAAAGCTATCAAAGGCAGGAATGGAATGATGTGCCCAGGAGAAGAAATCAATTCATTCTAGGATCCTTGATCCTTTTTGAGATCAAGTCTGAATTTCAGATGAAAGAAAGAGGTTTGTTTTAGTCTATGGCCATTTGACATATGGATCTAGAGCAAGTTTAGATAATGAAAAAGAGGAAGGCAGGAAATTGCTTGATGAAACCAAGTAGGTTTGTTACCATCAAAGATTTATTGCAGGTTTGATGTCTTCAAGACCATTGAACTCTACACTATCAGGATTCAAAGGAAGACTAAGTTTTTACTTTACCAGACTTTTAGAATTTTAAATGTCAGGCACCCTATGTAAGAAAGTAATAAACGTAAGAATGGAAAGTGGGGTTTGCCTCTGAGATGGATAACATAATGACTCACTGTTTAAATGAATCCGTGGAGCTTTGCAGAGTCTTTAAAAGGACCATTTAATTGTGTACACTGAGTTCTTAACTTTATGGTGTCTGAGAGAAATGGCTGTTGTGAAATGGCAGGAGGTAAATGTGTTCACATGATGGTGAAAGAGAACAATGTCTCAACTGTGAGGAGGAAATTGGTGTGTTGGGTTCTGCAATAAATTGCAGTCATCAGGAGTACTTTGCTGTGCTTGGGAAAGACCTGTCAATCAGTGAGAACAGGATGCCGGGCTGATCCTTCTCACTTGAGGGACACATCTTGACCTGAAGAAAATCCCGAATACAGAATCAAGTAGAAACAGCCTGTTCTTACTGTCTTCTCTGTATCTTTGTTTCTTCTACAGGGAATTCTTTTTTCAATTCTTTGATGAACTGCAGGGGGAACAAAACCTACATTGTGGATTTATGACTGTGATTTTCTTTCCTTCTCTTTTTTCATTTACTGAAGTTTTTTTCTCACATGAATATATCCTAATTACAGTTCTTTGCCTTACTCTTCCCAGTTTTCTCCCACCTCCTCTCTCCCATCTGGATCCATTCCCTTTTGTCTCTCACAAAAAACAAACAAACAAACAAACAAACAAATAGGCTTCTAAAGGAATATAATGTAATATATAATAACTACCATGTCTGAATAGGACAAAACAAACCAACAGAAGAAAAAGGGCCCTCCCAAGGGCACAAGAAATAGATGTAGACATAGAGACCCACTCATTCCTACACTCAAGAGTCCCATAAAAACAAAACAATATGAAGCAAAAAATCTAGAAACTATAACATTTCCTCCAAAGACCTGTAGGGTGAAAAGAGATGCAAACAAAATAAAATAAGAAATAGGATAACTTAAAAAAACCAAAACAATAAGAAATGAAACAAAACAAACAAAAAAAGTCCTGATACAACACAATGAGACAAGGAGTGTCCAAAGATGCCTTTGAGTTCATTTTCTATTCTTTTTCCTCATAGAAGTCTTTTTTATTAGTTATTTTGTTTATATACATTTCAAATGTTCTCCCCCTTCCCATTTTCCTCCACAAGGGTGCTCTCACACCCACCCACACTGTATATTTGGCCATCTGCTGCTGGCCATACAGACTACCTTTAAGAGTAGTTTGTTACTAGTGAGACTCCATTCGAGTACTTTACATTTTCATTTCTCTCTATAGGATACAGAGTTGGTAAAAAAAATTATCTTTTCCCATTCTGTAGGCTGCCACACTGTTTGAATGATGGTATCTTTTGCTGTGCAGAAGCATTTCCATTTCATAAGGTTCCATTTATTAATTATTGATCTTACAGCTTGTGCTAAGGGCATTCTGTTTAGAATGTCATTTCCTGTTCCAGTGGATTCAAGGTTCCTCTCTACTTACTCTTCTATTGGGTTTAGTGTATCTGGCTTTATGTTAGGCCTTTGATCCACTGGAGTTCAATTTTATGCAGGGTGATAAGTATGGATCTATTTGCATTGTTCTACATTCAGCCATCCAATATGACCAAGACCACTTATAAAGATGCTGTAGATTTTCTAATGTGTAATTTTGGCTCTTTATAAAAAAAATCAGGTATCTATGGGTGTATCAATTTATGTCTGGTTCTTCAATTTAATTCTAAAAATGAACATGTCTGATTTTGTACCCATGCCATACTGTTTCCACTACTGTAGCTCTGTGGTAAAATTCAATATTGGGAATGGTGATACTCCCAACAATTCTTGTATTATTCAGAATTGTTTGAGACAGAGAGAGAGAGAGAGAGAGAGAGAGAGAGAGAGAGAGAGAGAGAAAGTGTTTCCATATGAACTGAAAACTGTGCTTTTAAGATCTGTGAACAATTGTGTTAGAATTTAACAGAATTAGATTGACTATATAGGATAACCATTTTTAATATATAAATCCTATTGATCCTTGAGCATGGGAAGTCTTTCCATCTTCTTTAATTTATTTTATTCGATGTCTTAAAGATTTTATTATACAAGTATTCTACTTGCTTGGGTAGAGTCATCCAAAGATATTTTATCTTATTTGAGGCTATTGCTAAGGGTATTTTCCCTGATTTCTTTCTCAGCCCAGACATCATTTGTATATAAAAAGATTACTGATTTTTGTAACTTAATTATGTATCTTACTACCTTACTAAAAGTGTTTATAAGTTGTAGTAGTTAGGGTGGTATCTTTAGGGTCATTTATGTATATTATCATATCATACACAAAATAGATACCTTAACTTCTTTCCGATAACTGATTTTCAACCATACCACCCTACTCCCATGGGACCTGAAGCAATCTCTGCAGGCATTTTTAGTTGTCACATCCAGAAGAACTTACCACCAACATATTGTCCTAGTTTGCTTTCTAGTTTGATAAACAGCAAGACACAAGAAGACTTTGGGAAGAAAAGATTTATTTACCTAACATTCAATCAAGGAGAGAAGTCAGGGTATTAACTCAAAGCAAAAATCTGGAGGCAAGATCAGAAGCAGATATGATAGAGGGATGCTACTTATTGACTTATCCCCATGGCTTATTCATCTACCTTTCTTATCCAATCCAGAATCACCTGCAAATGCAGGGTATTTCTCACAGTGTTTTGGGCCCTCCTACAGCAAACACAAATCAAGAAAATACCCCCACAGACTTGCCTACAAGATAATCGATTGGAGATGGTTTCTCAATTGAGGTTTCCTCTTCCCAGATGACCTTAGGCTGCATCAAGTCGACAAAAACAAAGCCACACACAAATAGAGGACAAGAGGCTGCATAAAGGCCTGTACCACATAGGGCAACACAGTATTTGCGCCCCAAAAGAAAGCTTGCAGCACCGTATGTCAATGGTACTCAGGGTTGAAAAGCTCTGGTTTCAGATTAATTCTGATTTTTGCTGTCAAATTGTCCATGGTAGTCCTGTTCATAATGATTTCCAAGATTAAAAACAGAAGTATCAACACACAGGTAATCGACACCTCCATTATCTATTTCTTACAAATTTTATGAAGAATCTATTCATTCCATAAAATAAAAGTTTAAATAATGTTGTTATTTATTTCAGGCAATTTTCTGAGAAAATCAGCAACTCTATTTAAATAAAGTCATGATAGTGCATCTTCATAGTTAAATAAGGCTCCCTCAAAGCAACAAGGCAAAAAAACACCCAGCAAAATAATAATATTGATATAGTCACAATCATTTCTGAGCATCTTGGATACATGTCAAGTGCTAGTGAAATAAATGTGTTTTTATGATCCTGAGAATACTAATAGCCACAAAAAACACTGTCAGTCTCAGAGAAAATTGCTTCATGTAAGATTCTTTGTCAAGATAATATAAAAATAGTGCTTTCTTCTTTACTAGTTTCTTTCTTTCATATCATGTGATTTATTTTATTTAATATTTATAAGCATGATTTGAGATACGGAGTTAGTATTTCCTTGGAAAGATGTGTTGCCATAGGCAACAAAGCAATAAAGGATTTCAACCAACAGAGCAAACCCAAACATCACATATGCTTCCCTCACCCTCAGGCCCCTTTGGGTAACTGATAGGTGATAACTAGGACGTAACCAGGGAGGGAGGGGCATGGAGGATTAGAGCTCATAGCCTAGATAAGAAATATAACTGTTATATAGTTAGTTTTAACAGTCAAATTAACATAAACCCAGAGTTACCTGGGGAAAGAGAATCTCAACTGAGGAACTGTCTGGATCAGTTTGCCTATAGGCATCTCTTAACTGATAATTGATGTAAAATAAACCAGCCTACTCTGGGCAGTACCATCCCTAGGCACATAGATCTGGATTGCATCTAAGAGGCAACCAAGTAAACCAGAGAGATCAAGTCAGTAAACAGTGTTCTTCCAACGTCTTTCTTTTGGTTCTTGGCTCCAGGTTTCCGTCTTGAGCTCCTGCCTTGTTTTCCTTTGATGTTGGAATGTAAGCTACAGCTGAAATAAACCCTTTCCTCAGCAAGATGGTTTTGGTTGTTGTCTTTATCACAGCAACAGAAATCAAATGAGAATACCACCTTAGCAGAGAAAATGGCTTTATTGCACCATAGGAGACAGTTTGTGTTTTCTAACATGTTCAGCCTATAGATGAGAAGCCTTTCTTCCTCTGGTCACAAACAGAAGCTGAAGGTAACAGAACTAAATGACTATGATCCACAGGCACAGGGAGCCTGCTAGCTACAGATGACAATAAAAGGTGTGTTCTAGAGGTAGCCAAAGAGACCAGGGAATCAAATACCATCAAGAAAGGGTACCAAGGGATAATAAGATTGCCAAGGAAGGCCATTGGAAAACGCTACAAAATGGGTGAGAAAGACAAAAATAGCAACTGTAAACTCATGTGTACTAACATGTTTGATTGGAGACGCAGTGAAACAGGATGATGGGCATCCTGAACACAGATTCTACCTGGTCAGGGGTACATGCCAGTGCCATCGTTTAGCGACGGGATGAACTCAGTGAGGTAATTTACTTTTGAATGTCTTGGATTGTTTCCTTTGCCCATATTACCTTTATCCCCTCGCATTTCATTGATATACTGAAACTCATTTAGGTCATCGTTAACAGTCACCCAGCCTGTAATTGATCCGGGAGTCAACTCTATGCCTTTTAACTAAATGTCCCCATGTTTATTACTTGCCATAAAGGGCTGCTAACAGAGACAGGGTTTTCACTGGTGTCATGTAAAGCAGCAGGAAGGGGAAGATGAATGGGATGAACAAAAGAGAAAGGAGAGGTGATACAATTAGAGCAGAAATGGAGGAAAGTAAAATAAATTCAACATGGACAGAAGTAGTGGTTTGTGGTTAAAGACATAACACTTATATATCTTAGTGATGGAGGAAATGAACCTTTGAATTATAGTATTTCTAATTTAAACAACATTTTCCAAGCTATAAATGTTATAACGAGTGTAATTTGTTCAATTTATGTTAACAGTACAAAGTAAAACATGGTGTTGGCCATTAAAAGATTTTTTTGTTGATTTGCAAATGTATGATTCATTTTATCTGGAACATAGTTAATTCAAAGGCAAATAATGCTATTGAACTTGTAGTTCAGAAAAATATGCTTTCAATAAGCCTGAAGGCATAATTCTATCTTTAGCTGCATTGATATCTGTACTTCAACTATAAAATCAGGTTTACTATTCTAAATTAAAGAGGCTGAAGAAAAATTGCAAATAAATGTAATAGTTGATATTGATTATATCCAAGACTTAAAAATAACTCCGCTGATATTACTGGAGAAAAGGGTAAATATTTTTCAAAAGTATTTCAAATATCAGATAATTTCATGATATTAATGAGTATAGTAATATTTTGGTTTGCTAATCAGTGAGTTTGCTCTGTAAATCTATGTGCCAAAACCTTAAACATAATGTTCCATTAAGTCTGCAGCTTCTATACTACTCTCAAATGATCCAGAAAAACAAAAACAAATCAGACACATACATGGAAAGGTGCAGATGTGGAAAATGACAATAATTGGTGAAGTCACACTGGTGATATGTAGATATTAATGAACATTTAAAAGCAATTTTTGTCAGCTTTTATATTTTTGATTGAAAGGAGGGAAATACACGATTTTGATATGTGTATATAGTACATTGTATGTTATAATAGAGGAGCATCCTGCCGCAAAAGGCACTCTGCTTTCAGCAGCAGAACATGACAGGAAACTACTGAAGAAGGTAAAAAGCCTTATCTATCCCATCAACATAATTGATCTTTGCAGTTAAAGCTACTAAGACAAGCTACAGATAAAGTACAGAATAAGACCTGGATAACAACTGAGATGCAGTGTGATTGAAGTTGGAGTGTCCCAAGAATCCAATGTGGGACAAGAAAGATCCTGAATAAATACAGGCATTGGCAAGTATGAAAGCTGAAATTCCATAAGAATTGTGCAAAGAAGACAACTCTTCTAAAGTCATTGCAAAGGGGGGGGGGGGAGATGGATGAGCAGAACTAAGAGGAAAGAAGAGAAAAGAAAAGAAAGAAGAAAAGAAAAGATAGTATTTTGTTAAGACCATAACCATCTATAAGCATGGACGGTAACCACGGTTTATAGCTTCTTTCAGAGACTTGGGGCTTCAAGATGTTGCTCACTCTTTTATATCTAATCGATACCATTCTTGGAAAAGAGAAAGTACTCACAAAGTCTTCATGGATGGAAAAGACAAAGGAGTGAATGTGCCAACTAAGAGTCTGAGGAATAGATTCAGTATAAAAATTCTTCCACTAAACAGGACTTGTGTTCAAAGCTGTCCTCAAAGACAATGGAGAAGGTGTGATGATGGGTCAGGGTGCTGGCTAGGTTTTTGTCAACTTGATGCAAGCTAGGGTCATCTGGGAAGGGGAACCCTTAATTGAGAAAATGCTCCCATTGGATTAACCTATAGATAATCCCTGAGCTCTTGTGCATTTTCAGAAAGCAACACGAGCAAGCCATGCAGAGACAATCAGTAAGCAGCATTCTTCCATTGCCTGTGCGTCAATCCTTGCCTCCAGTTTTCTGCCTTGAGTTGCAGGCAAGACTTCTCTTCATAATGGACTACAGGGATAAAAACAAACAAACAAACAAACAAAAAAAACAAAACAAAAAAACAAAAAAACCTTTCCTCCCTAAGTTGTTTCTTATCAGAGTGTTTATTACAGCAATAGAAAGAAAATTAAGAGAACAAGTATCTTTAAAGTTAATTCATAATCTTAGGTTTTATGTCTATGTAAAGATGGCATTTAAATAGTTTCTAAATTTTAGCTTTTATAAAGGGACAGAAATTTACATTCTCATATATGTAATCATTTGGGCAAAGCAGCATTCTACAGAATGGGAAAAAAATTTAACAACTACACTTCCGATAAAAGGCTACTATCCAAAATATATTTAAAAAAAAACTCAAAAAATGAATATTAAGAAAACGAATAACCCAATTAAAAATTAGAAACAGTTCTAAACAGAGAATTCTCCGAAGAGGAAATTCAAATAGTCAAGAAACAATTCAATGGTCAACATTCTTAGTCATCAGGGAAACGCAAATCAAAACTACTTTGAGATTTCATCTTAAACCGACAAGAATGGCTAAGTGCAAAAACACAAGTAGCAATTCCTGTTGGTAAGGAAGTGAAGTGAGGGAAGCCCCCGCCCACTGCTGGTGGGTGTGCACAGCCACTGGAGAGATCAGTGCATTGGCTCCACAGAAAGATGGGAACTGACCTACCTCTAGATCTAGCTACACCACTCTCGGACATGTGTCTAAAAAACACACCATCCTACTACAGAGACACTTGCTCAACCATGTTCATTGCTATTCTGTTTAGAATAGCGAGAAATTGGAACACACTCCTCAACAGAAAAATGGATAAAGGAAATTGCCAGCTGCCAGGAACCTCCCAGCCCAGCGAGGGTAGTTGTGGAGACAGGGAGTAGGACTCTGGTTATGATGGTTTTGAAGTCTGGGGGTCTCAGGGCTTTCTAACTGTACTAAAATGCTGATGATAACTTCTAAAATGTCCTAGAAACTTTCTTGCTCTTTCTGATGGCAAAAGACTGCTGACTTAGGTGATTAACACCCATAGCCTAACAGCAGAGGATTAAGCGATGTGGTCTTTGTTCTATCTCAGCAGGAACTGCTGGGCTCTAACTTTCAGCTTGCTAGTCAGAAGTCTTCGCAGAGAGAAAAATAGAACACTTAAAGAAGTGGTTAATGAGTTTTATTACTAAGTTGTAAAAAGTTTCCTATGTAAAGCTATCTAAGAGGGAAAAGTGGAAAGATCCTAAGTGGGGAAGGGAAAAGTTCTTCTAATTGGAGAAAAGTGAGAGAGCGAGAGCGGGAGAGAGAGAGAAGGAGGAAAAAGGCCCGCATGAGAGAAGAGAGAGAGAGAAAGAGAGAGAGAGAGAGATGGAGGGAGAGAGAGAGAGAGAGAGAGAGATGGAGGGAGAGAGAGAGAGAGAGGTAGTAGTAGGTCATAGTCATAGTGGTAGTCCCTACTATCTCTTTGGTCTTCAGTACTTATACATCTTTCAGAATGCATGATCACATGTTACAAAGTTCATCACAAGTTCACACAAAACACCAAGTCATAAATTGAAATAGCAGTTTACAACAGAGAATGTTTACATGCATATCCATTAAGAGTAATTATCTAAATATTAGCATCTATCACATGTCTTCCCTACAGGTTCGTAGAAAGTTTAAAACCATAACTAAGTTATAAGTAAAGTTTTGTATAGATAAACCCAGTCAATAGATTACCTTCTGCCCTAGCACCTATAATAAATCACTAGTTCCCATTTTATGACCTTTGGTTAATTGTTTTACAACCTCTTGGAATGTTCTCTGAGTAGGAGAAAGTCTGGTTGCCATCTAAGAGCAATAAACTTGTGACACTGGGAGACTGGCAGAGTTCTCATTGCAGTTTGACTATAGAAAAGGACCTAGTAGCAGTCCCAATATAAAAGAGCTTAATAATCATAAATATAGTTTTAGGAATTCTTATAGGATCATCATTAAAACTTAAGTCATCTATTTGTCTACATAGCATCACTATAAGACAGTTCATCTTGGTGGATCTGCAGAGACCTGCTCCAAAGAGGTGTGCTATTACTATTTGATTACTATAAATGTATAATAATAACAGGAAAAGCATATAAATAGCAGGAATCTTTCCTAAAATTAGTCCCCCACAGCCTTGCTGAATGGGGGCTCACCTGTCGCAGATTATATAATAATCCGAGGTAAACATTTCAGGATGATCATCTGCTAGTATATTAGCTTGTCCCATTATGGCTCCTGACAGGAAATGTGGTACATTTACACAATGGAGTATTATTTAGCTGCTGAAAATTGAAATCATAATAATCACAGGTAAATGGGTACAACTAGAAAAATTCACCCTAAGTGAAATAACTAAGTCTCAAAAAGACAAATACGTTATGTATTCACTTACATGTGTATATTTGCTGTGATGGCAATGATAACTACACTACAATATATAGAACCACAGAGGTTAAGTACATGGTAAAGGGCTGGGGAAGGGGGTAGATAGATCTCCCTAGGAAAGGGAAATTAAAAAGGTAGTTAAGGATGAATTGGGGGAGTTGAAACAGAAGCATTAAGTAGGGAAAGAGAAAGAAGATAGGGATGAAGGAGGGAATATGGGGAGACATTGTTAAAACTACAGACCATCTGAGAGGAAGTGTGGAACAATAATACAGTGGAAATTTCCTAACATATGCACATGCATACGTACATACATGCAAACATGCATACAACATACATACATATATATACATACATGTATGCATATGTATGTGTGTGAGATCTAAAGAAAATTGCCAAATAATTGGGTAGATGGAGCACCAACTAGATATCTCTTTCCCAAAAATGTAGTTTCTAATACCAAGAATGGTATTATGTCTGATAGAGTTGTTGGCTAAAAGGGTCCCATAGGAACTTCCAGTCAACCCAAGATGTTCTCAAGACTGTATCTTGCTCTTCACAAACTGACATCAAGGCCCTATTGCTGAAGACAAGACCTATACGACCCATTGAAGGTGGAGAAGTTAAAGCTGGGGTCTACATAGAACATTTACCCCTACTGCCTAGTGTTCCTGGTACCAAAAGGTACTCTGCATGCTACAAAAGGAGAAATGTAAACACCAATCCAGTTATCAAACCTCTAGTATTTAATATTTAATGGATCTCTGCAGATCCATAGCCTGCAAGATATGCTATGACTACAGTGGCATAAAGTTTGTAGAGTAATCAATAAGTGTCTAATTCGACTTAAAGTCCATTTCATAAGATGGAACCCATACCCAACTAAGAGTCAGAGTCTAAACACCCCAGATACCTAAAATAAAAGTAAATATTACTGTCCACTAAAAATATGCAATAATGAAATGACTCCTTGTGACATTCTGCTGTAATGATAGATCAGTACTTTGCTCAGCCATCATCAGTGAGGCTTCCTCCTATAGCAGCAGGAACAAATACAGAGACCCACAGCCAGACAGTATGCAGAGTGAGAGACCTTGAAAACGCTAACAGATCTCTCACCTCAGTGCTAGGGAAACTGTGGAAGAGGAGGCAGAAAGAATGTAACAGCCAGAGGAGATAGAGGGCATCAAGGAAACAAGGATAGATGCACATATGGACTCACAGAGACTGAGGCAGTGTGCACAGACCTGCAGGGCTTCTTTTGGTATATAGCTACCAGTGTAGTGTTTTTATGGCCTTCTTGAGCTGTGCAAATGAATGCGTCTCTGCATCTAGATCTATTTCTTGTGGCTTTTCTTGGGTTCTTTTCCTTATGTTTGCTTATTTTGTCCTATTCTGCTATGTTTTTATTTTATTTTATTAATTTTATTGTTATCTCTAAGACTCTTGTGTTCTAATGAGAGGCAGAATGGGAATAGATCTAAATAAAAGAGGAAGTGTTGAGAGACTGTAAGGAGGAGAGGGAAGGGAAATCCTAATCATCATACATTATGAAAAAAAATTGTCAAGAAAAGGGGGAAAAGTATTCTTCTTAAGAAATAATTTTTCGAGCCAGGCAGTGGTGGCACACGCCTGTAATCCCAGCACTCTGGGAGGCAGAGGCAGGTGGATTTCTGAGTTCTAGGCTAGCCTGGTCTACAGAGTGGTTCCAGGACAGCCAGGGCTACACAGAGAAGCACTGTCTCGAAAAAACCAAATCCAAAAAAAAAAAAAAAAAAAAAAACCAAAAAAAAAAAAAGAAATAATTTTTCATTAGTTGTTCTCCTTGCTCAGTAGGCTTATTTCTAAGAATTTTATGGATTTTGAGACCAGAAGTCAGAGGTCAGTCTTCTCCCCGACGTAGTTCCTACTTACTTGTCCACCAGGGAGTTACTCATGATGCCAGGCTTCATCTACCTTAGATCTCAGATAAAAGTATGACAAAATGATTAAAAAATGATAGTAAAATGATTCCAGATGTGAAAAGAGATGCATATTTTTATGATAAAACATTCAATTATTGCCAAGTAGGATAGTTTTTTAATAGGTATATAACAGTTTACATCTGAAATGCCCCCATAGGATTACATAATTGATCACTTAATGTGCAAGTGATGACATTATCTTTGAAAGATGTTGTACCTTTGAGTCCTAGGTGAGATAAGTAGCCACTAAGGATGGACTTGGGACCTTAAACCAGCTTTGGCCTCTTCTCGCTGACCTGTAGCCATAAGCAGCCCACCCACCATAGATCTCTGCTCCCACTGGACCATATCATCCCTGCCATGACTCTATCTACCCTGTTCACCCATGGGCCAAGACAAACCTCCTTCTCTCACTGATCTTTCATGGATGTCTTGCTCACAGCATCAAAAAACAACACAGTATGTATCTAGAATCATTTTTCATGAGAAAAAAATGCTGAAAGTTACATAAAACTCTCAACCAAGAAATAAAGACTATTCTGACTTCATACCATGTCATCAATAAGATCTGAGCTGGGTGAGGAGGGAGAACGCCTTGGTCTGCTGAGGGAATGATGATGAGTCACCACAATCAATGTAAGGATCAAATATAAACATTTTCTGACACATAAGACTAAATGGGTTGAAAGTGAGTATACTTGGGAGTGCAATGAAAATAAGCTATAGGATTTTTGCTTGTGCCTCTTCTCTTTGCAAAGATAAACTTAAATAAAAGCATGGATATTTAAAATGGGAAAATTATCATAATGAGTATAAAAGATTTCCCATGGAAAATACATTTTTAACTTTTCTAAAGAACCTATTGAAAGAGGAGAAATCTCTGTTGTAGAGCAGAAAAACAGCAGGATAAGGCATGCCTTGTAGAAATGTGGAAGGTAATGAGGTCACAGCACTTACCCACCATGTAGAAGGCACCGAAATAAAGGTCCCCAGAAACATAAAAAAAATGGAAAAAAGAAAATGGAGCTAGATTCAATAAACAGATGAAACACACACACACACAAACAAACACAAACACACACACATACACACTATCTAGGTGAATGAAACACAGATGCCTCACACAGCTACAGGTAAAAGGTCAGAGGTTTCAGGGGCACCTAGTTCAGTTGATCAACCCTCTAAACCCATAGAGTAAAGAATGTTCCAGAATTACCAACCCAGAATTTCCAATCATTTTCTCAGCGCCTTGCTTTTAGCATCACCAGATACACGAAGAGAACTTTTATTAATTTTTCATATGTATGGGTGTGGTGGTCTGAAAGAAAATGGCCACCATAGGTTCATGAGTAGTGACACTATTAGGAGATGGTGGAGAAAGTGTGTTTTTGGAGGTGGGCTTTGAGGTATCAGATGCTCAGTCTAGGCCCAGTGAAACCTTCTCTTGATGCCTGTGATCTAGATGTAGAACTTTCCCCTACTCTCCAGTGCCTTGTCTGCCTACATGCCACCATGCTTCCCTTTGTGGGGATAATAGACTAAACCTTTGAACTATAAGCCAACCCCATAGTAAATGCCTTCTTTTATGAGAGTTGTTTAATCCTGATGTCTCTTCACAGCAACAGAAACCTTAACTAAGACAATGAGTGCTTTGATTGCATGTATTTTTGAGAACCACTTGCATGCCTGAGGCCAGAAAAGAGCATCAGATTCCCTAGACTTGAAGACACAGACAGTTGTGAGCTATCATGTAGGTCCTGGGAGTAGACCCTGAGTCCTCTGGAAGACCAGGCAGTGCTTTAAATTACTAATCTATCTCTAGTTCCCAAAGAGACTGTGTGTGTGTGTGTGTGTGTGTGTGAGAGAGAGAGAGAGAGAGAGAGAGAGAGAGAGAGAGGGAGAGGGAGAGAGAGAGAGAGAGAGAGAGAGAGAGAGAGAGAGAGATTGAGAGACAGAGACAGAGACAGAGACAAAAGACAAGAGAGAAAGTCTCACTATCTAGCCTTGGCTGGCTTGGAACTTGCTGTGTAGACCAGGCTTCAGATTTCTTTGCATAATGGTAGAAGATTCTTCTTGAAGAAGTGAAAAGAATAAGTAAAAGAAATGATCTAGTCAGGAAACAAATCAAAGGATTAAAACTTTTAAAATTACTGTTTGTTACTTTTCCGAAATGTTTAAGATCAGAATATTTAGGTTTTATAATAAGAGATAAACAAAGGCAGAATTCCCAACATCTCTTTAATGTGTATTGCCAAAGGCTGTTTGCTGAACACGCCATGGCATTTACACTCATGAACTCATAGCCTCTTTGGTTAAAATGCAAAAGACCAACCTAAATTTGCATATGAGTAAGGAAGGAGCTCATGAGATCTGGACCCCTAACTGAGGAACCATTAGTAGTCAATAACTGCTTGGGAAAGAGAAGTTGTTTTCTTTAAAATATGGCCCTTGGTAGGTTGCCTGTGCTCTAGTGGGTGATCCCTTGCCCTTTTACTTAAGGGCAGCACTAATTGGAGTTAGTGAACTAAACTTCTAAAGAAGGAGGAGGGGGAGGTGAAAGAGAAATCATGAAGCTGAAAGGGATATGTCAGAGGAATCTTGGGCGAGGTAGAGAAGGAAGAGGAAGAGGATGAGGAGAAGAGTCCATGAGGTTGGGAGAGGGATATATTAAGAAAATTCCTAGAGGAGGTAAAGCAGAAAAATAGGGAGTAGATATGATGATAGCCCATTGTATACATGGATAGAATTTTCAAAGAATACTGGGTCTGTAGCTCAGTGTTGAGTGAAGGTCTGACTAGCATGTTCAAGGGCCTTGCTTTCCATCTCTGTCACTACAGTAACAAACAAAGAAATGGAGGAATGAACAAACATTTTAAATAACAGGAAAAAATTTTAAAATTAAGGAAATTTCTCAATTTTTGAGTGAATGTCTGGAAAGGGTAGCCACTACAAGATGTGAAAGGATGTCCAGCCTTTACATGAAATAATCATATGGATAAGTTAAAAAAGATGCCGAGAAAAGATCATTATTAAAAGAACTACATTAAAGTAACTATAAAGACAAAACTAAAATGAATTTACAGAATTCCTTCTGTAGAGTAGAGCTGAAGCTGTAGCCAGAAATTGTATGAAGTGCTATTTAAAATATTATATATTATTTTTGAGCTCATGTATTTTATTTTTTCCTAAAAATGGCTATATCAAAAGTAATCTATAGACTCAGTGCAATCGCCATCAAAATTCCAATGACATTCATCAGAGAATTGGAAAAAGCAAACAAACAATTCATGTGAAAACACAAGATACTTAATAAATCTATGAAAGCATAATGCAGGATTTATAAGACCTCAAACTATACTATAGAGCTATCATGACAAAGACAGAATGATTCTAGCATGAAAACAGACATCTAGACCAAAGGAACAGGATATGGGATCCAAATATATTAGAAAAATTCTATTCAGCAAATGGTGGTGTCAGTCTTTAAAAGAATGACATTAGATCTACATTTCTTGCTGTGCACCAAAAAACTCATTTGAAAGTGAGTAGCTAACCTTAAGACCTGAAACTCAGAGATGATTATAGGAAGACAGGGAATATAATTCAAAGTAGAATGTAGGCAAGAACTTTCTGAATAGGTCTCTAATAACCCAGGAAATAGTGCCAAGGGAACAAATGGAAAAGATGACATTTAAAACTTTCTACACAGCCAACTATCAGCAGCGTCAACAGTCACCCCACAGAATGGAAGAAAATATTTACCAACTTTACTTCAGACATGGATTAATATCTAGAATATAAAGAGAACCTTAAAGATATGAAAGCATCAAAATAAAAGTACCATTCAATAAAGGAGCTAATGAGATGAGCACAAAAATTACAAACTTTGGACAATAAATATTTTTAAGAGAGTTTGACATCCTTAGCCATGAGGTAATGCAAATTAGCACAGTTTGAGCTTCTATCTCACCTCAGTTAGAATGTTGACTGACATAAAATTATGGTGATGAGGATTTGGGAATAATGAAACCTTATTCGCTGTTGATAGAAGTGTAAACCAGCTCGGTCAGTATGGAGAACACTATGGAGGTTTCTTAAAAGAATTAGAAGTAGAACTACCATATTACCCAATGATAGCACTCCTAGGCATATACTCAAAAGACTCTATTCTTACTACAAAGATCCTTGAATATACACAGCTGGATTAGTCGTAATAGCAAAAGTATGGAACCAACCTTGATGCCCATCAGTAGATAAATGGATGAAAAAAATATGACATAGACAAAGGAACTGTGTTCAGCAGTAAAGAACAGATACATTTGGAAAGTAATATAACAAGTGGGGTGACACAGACTCAGACAGACTGTATATTCTCTCTCTGATGCACATTGTAGCTTGTGATGCTTGTATGTGTGCCTGTAAGTGGGTATGAGAGTGACTGTAGGCTGTGAAACTTGGCAGGGACCATGAGAAGGGAAGAGGATGTGTTGAGAGAGTCCAGGGAGAGCAAAGGGACACACATCACATGAGAGTAGGAAGGCTAATGCTGGCCGTGGGCAGGCAGAGCAGGGGAGGGCGGAGGGAAGGAAAAGAAAGGAGAGGCAACAGAAACAAATTTCACGTGAAAATTGCTCCAATTAAATACAATGTTTTGTATGCTTATGAGAATATTTTGAGACTCTACATCACTTTAACAAAGTAATTTAAGTGATTTTTTTTTTAAAATTTAAAACACAATCTTAAAGCAATGTCTATCAGAAAACAAGAATGGCACACTCTGATAGTCTCGGGTACTCAGAAGGCTGAGGCAGGGGAGTTCAAGGCTATAGTGTGTCATGTGATACTGTAAAATCAACATCAATCCAGTGACCTCTAGGGAAGAAGGGACCCCCAGTGTGCCTAAGAGACGGTGGCCCAGCCCAGTCAGAAAACAAGAGAGTAATTGGTTTAGGGAGAGTGTAAGTGCTGGTGACCAAGGAGGAGTGTTTTAAAAGAGAAAGGACCTTGAGAAGGAGGAGTTGTCTTAGTGACAGGACAGCAGAGTGCAGTAGGAAGATTTGAGAGATGAAAATCAACCAAGACACACAAGCACGTCCTAAATGAGAAAAATGTAAACTGAGGCAGAATCAAAATCTAAAACAAATGTGACCCTGAGCTTGACATGTGGGGCATTCCCTCTTGACAGACTCTGATTTTTAGTCCAACATATATTGGTCATTTCTTAAGGCACCAGTCATCTACACTGGAGAGAAGCTGATGTGAGAATAAATTAATTTCTTGATGCAGTCTTTAGACTCAGAACAATAATGTTTAAAAGACCGATTTCTATCAATTTAAGGAGTGTCTTCAACAGTCTCTGTGGTGAGATGAGCCCTTTTCTCTTTGCCCGGCACAATTCTTTCACTATTGGCTGATAGTGAGAGAATCTGAAAGGATTAGTGTTGAGGGTACGGGTGGGGGGACTGAACTAGAAATGTGTTCAAAAAATAACGAATTTGAGGGCGGCGGCGGCGGCGGCGGCGGCGGCGGCGGCGGTAGCAGTGGCTGCTCCAGCTGAAGGGCCATCAGCGGTGGAACCAAGACGACACAGGGTCCAGTTAGGCCCTGCGCCCACGACCACTGACCTTCGCTGACCAGCCGGGCGGCAAGCAACTGCGGTTCTGCGGAGCCTTTCGCTGCACGGAAGCCACTTCAGAACTCGGCTGCCCGCCAGTCAGGAGAGACTCACCGCCATCTTGATCCCGGGCTCCAGAGATCGGTCAGACTGAGGTACACAAACATAATCCTAGGCCCAACACCGCAGGGGTCTGAGCCAGACGGGCGTTGGCCTGCACCCAGGCCCTGGGCTGTTCGAGTGGCCATCGGGGCGCCAACCCAGCCAGGAGTTTTTTTTTTTTGCCCCGGCCGGTGCACGCGCCGCCATTTTGCCTACAGGAGCCAGAGTGCTCGGGAGGGCAGAGACTGCTAACAAGCGTAGCCTGAGGCTAACAAAACGGGGGTCTAGGCCCCAAAAGGCACAGGACTGACCCCAAGAACTGGGCGGCTTGGTGGGCCATCTGTGTGTCAACCAGCCCAGGAGGTTATTAGCACAACAGACTCTCCCGGTGCTTTCGCGGAGCGCGGACGCGCACGCCCGCCATCCGGGTCACCTGGCGGACCCAAATAACAGACATAGCCCTAGGGGAACTTTGCTCGGACCTTGGCCTCCCAGGCGTTTGCCTGGACTCAGGGCCCAGGCGACAAGGCTAACCTAGTGTGCGCCAGCCCGGTTGGGGAAATCGGCTGCCCAGCGGAGTGAGCGGAGCACAGGGGAGGTCACAGCAACATTCACCTTCGGAGCTCCCTGGGGGTGCACACGGGTTCCACCTGGTCCACAGACACAATCTGGGGCAAGGCCTCAGGCAGAAGCCCCCAGCTCAACTCTCTCCGCTTCAGATCAGCCTGGGTGGCCGCCACATCTCCAGGTCCCTCAAGAGGCTAGTGGGGGCTTCCGGGCGGCCAGCTGGGAGAAGTCGGTGTGCTCCAATAAATCCTGCGTGCTCCAATAAATCCTGCGGGCCCCAGCGGGAGCCTTCAGGTGCCTGCTTCGGGATCTGAACAGCCTGGACAACAGCACCCTGTCTATAGGCAGTGCAGAGTGTAAGCTGTGCACCAGAGGCCAACGGGGAAGGGGCAGCTTGCACTGGTGAGTCCAGCACTGACAAGACCAAGTAACACCAGTGAGAGCTAGATGGCAAAAGGCAAACGCAGAAACGTCACTAACAGAAATCAAGGCAATATGGCAACATCTGAACCAAATTCTCCTCTACCAGCAAGTCCTGGATACCCCATCACACCAGTAAAACAAGATTTGGATTTAAAATCACTGGTCATGATGCTGGTACAGGAACACATGAAGGACATTGAGGAGAAAATGGATCAAAAGTTAGAAGCCCTGGCAAGGGAAACACAAAAATCATTGAAAGAAATCCAGGAGAATACAAAAGCCAACAAGGAGGAAATGCAAAAAACACTTAAAGAAATACAGGAGAACTTTGCTCAACAGGCTGAGGTCATGAAAGACGAAACACAAAAATCTCTTAAAGAAATACAGGAGAACTTTGGTCAACAGGCTGAGCTCATGAAAGAGGAAACACAAAAATCTCTTAAAGAATTACAGGAAAACACAAACATGCAAGGGAAGGAGCTAAGCAAAACCATCCAGGATCTAAAATCAGAAGTAGAAACAACTAAGAAAACTCAAAGGGAGACAACTT
Source organism: Apodemus sylvaticus (assembly GCF_947179515.1). Lineage (NCBI taxonomy): Eukaryota > Metazoa > Chordata > Mammalia > Rodentia > Muridae > Apodemus > Apodemus sylvaticus. The sequence continues at coordinate 59,731,409 of NC_067485.1, read as the reverse complement.
TGGAGATAGAAAGCCTTGGGAAGAAATCAGGGGACAGAGATGCAAATATCAACAACAGAATACAAGAGATAGAAGAAAGAATCTCAGATGCTGAAGATTCCATAGAAACCATGGACTCAACAGTTAAAGAAAATGCAAAGTGCAAAAAGCTTGTAACCCAAAATATCCAGGAAATCCAGGACACAATGAGAAGACCAAACCTAAGGATTATAGGCATAGATGAGAGTGAAGATTTACAACTTAAAGGGCCAGCAAATATCTTCAATAAAATTATGGAAGAAAACTTCCCTAACCTAAAGAGAGAGATGCCCATGAATATACAAGAAGCCTACAGAACTCCAAACAGACTGGACCAGAACAGAAATACTTCCCGTCACATAATAATCAAAACACCAAATGTTCTAAACAAAGAAAGAATACTAAAGGCAGTAAGAGAAAAAGGCCAAGTAACATATAAAGGAAGACCTATCAGAATCACAGCAGACTTTTCACCTGAGACTATGAAGGCTAGAAGGTCCTGGGCAGATCTCATGCAGACTCTAAGAGAACACAAATGCCAACCAAAACTACTATATCCAGCAAAACTCTCAATCACCATAGATGGAGAAACTAAGATATTTCACGACAAAACCAAGTTCACCCAATATCTATCCACAAACCCAGCCCTAAAAAGGATAATAGGAGGACAACACCAATACAAGGAGGGAAACTCCACCCTGAAAAAAGCAAGATAGTAACCTTTCATCAAACCCAAATAAGTTAAGCAATCAAATTTAAAAAATAACGTCAAAAATGATAGGAAGTAACAATCACTATTCCTTAATATCTCTTAACATCAATGGACTCAATGCCCCAATAAAAAGACACAGACTAACTGACTGGATACGTAAACAGGACCCTACATTTTGCTGCTTACAGGAAACACACCTCAGGGTCAAAGACAAACACTACCTTAGAGTAAAAGGCTGGAAGACAATTTTACAAGCAAATGGTCTCAGGAAACAAGCTGGAGTAGCCATTTTAATATCAGATAAAATTGACTTTCAACCCAAAGTCATCAAAAGAGACTCTGAGGGACACTTCTTGCTGGTCAAAGGAAAAATACAACAAGAAGAACTCTCAATCCTGAACATCTATGCTCCAAATGCAAGGGCACCCTCTTTCATAAAAGAAACTTTATTAAAACTCAAAGCACACATTGCACCTAACACAATAATTGTGGGTGACTTCAACACTGCACTTTCCTCAATGGACCGATCAGGAAAACAGAAACTAAACAAGGACACAATGAAACTAATTGAAGCTTTGGACCAATTAGATTTAACTGATATATATAGAACATTCTATCCTAAAACAAAAGAATATACCTTTTTTTCAGCACCTCATGGTACCTTCTCCAAAATCGACCATATAATTGGTCACAAGACAGACCTCAACAAATATAAAAAGATAGAACTAATCCCATGCCTCCTATCTGATCACTATGGAATAAAAGTGGTCTTCAATAGCAACAGAAACAACAGAAAACCCACATACACGTGGAAATTGAACAATACTCTACTGAATGACACCTTGGTCAAGGAAGAAATAAAGAAAGAAATTAAAGACTTTTTAGAACACAATGAAAATGAAAACACAACATACCCAAATCTATGGGACACAATGAAAGCAGTGCTAAGAGGAAAACTCATAGCCCTGAGTGCCTCCAAAAAGAAAATGGAGAGAGCATACATTACCAACTTAATGACACACCTGAAAGCCCTAGAACAAAAAGAAGCTATTTCACCCAGGAGGAGTAGAAGGCAGGAAATCATCAAACTCAGGGCCGAAATCAATCAAGTAGAAACAAAGAGAACCATACAAAAAATCAACAAAACTAGGAGCTGGTTCTTTGAGAAAATCAACAAGATAGATAAACCCTTAGCCAGACTGACCAAAGGGCACAGAGAAAGTATCCAAATTAACAAACTTAGAAATGAAAAGGGAGACATAACAACGGAAACTGAGGAAATCCAAAAAATCATCAGATCCTACTACAAGAGCCTGTACTCAACACAACTGGAGAATCTGGAGGAAATGGACAATTTCCTTGTCAGATACCAAATACCAAAATTAAATCAGGACCAACTAGACCATCTAAACAGTCCCATAAAGCCTAAAGAAATCGAAGGAGTCATAGAAAGTCTTCCAACCAAAAAAAGCACAGGACCAGATGGTTTCAGTGCAGAATTCTACCAGACCTTCAAAGAAGAGTTAACACCAATACTCTTCAAACTATTCCACAAAATAGAAACAGAAGGAACACTACCCAATTCCTTCTACGAAGCCACAATTACGCTGATACCAAAGCCACACAAAGATCCAACAAAGAAAGAGAACTTCAGACCAATTTCCCTTATGAACATCGATGCAAAAATACTCAACAAAATTCTTGCCAACCGAATCCAAGAACACATCAAAACGATCATCCACCATGATCAAGTAGGCTTTATCCCGGGAATGCAGGGTTGGTTCAATATACGGAAATCCATCAATACAATCCACTACATAAACAAACTCAAAGAACAAAACCACATGGTCATTTCATTGGATGCTGAAAAAGCATTTGACAAAATTCAGCATCCTTTCATGCTTAAAGTCTTGGAGAGAACAGGAATTCAAGGCCCATACCTAAACATAGTAAAAGCAATATACAGCAAACCGGTAGCCAGCATCAAACTAAACGGAGAGAAACTTGAAGCAATCCCACTGAAATCGGGGACCAGACAAGGCTGCCCCCTTTCTCCTTATCTTTTCAATATTGTACTTGAGGTACTAGCTCGGGCAATTCGACAACATAAGGAGGTCAAAGGGATACAAATTGGAAAGGAGGAAGTCAAACTATCATTATTTGCAGACGACATGATCGTCTACCTAAGTGACCCAAAGAACTCCACTAGAGAGCTCCTACAGCTGATAAACAACTTCAGCAAAGTGGCAGGTTACAAAATCAACTCAAGCAAATCAGTGGCCTTCCTATACTCAAAGGATAAGCAGGCTGAGAAAGAAATTAGGGAAATGACCCCCTTCACAATAGCCACAAACAGTATAAAGTATCTTGGGGTGACTCTTACCAAACATGCGAAAGATCTGTATGGCAAGAACTTCAAGACTCTGAAGAAGGAAATGGAAGAAGACCTCAAAAAATGGGAAAACCTCCCATGCTCATGGATCGGTAGAATCAATATAGTTAAAATGGCCATTTTGCCTAAAGCACTATACAGATTCAATGCAATACCCATCAAAATCCCAACTCAATTCTTCACAGAGTTAGAAAGAGCAATTATCAAATTCATCTGGAACAACAAAAAACCCAGGATAGCTAAAACTATTCTCAGCAACAAAAGAAAATCTGGGGGAATCAGTATCCCTGACCTCAAGCAATACTACAGAGCAATAGTGTTAAAAACTGCATGGTATTGGTACAGTGACAGGCAGGAGGATCAATGGAACAGGATTGAAGATCCAGAAATGAACCCACACACCTATGGCCACTTGATCCTCGACAAAGAGGCTGAAAACATCCAATGGAAAAAAGATAGCCTTTTCAACAAATGGTGCTGGTTCAACTGGAGGTCAGCATGCAGAAGAATGCGAATTGATCCATCCTTGTCTCCTTGTACTAAGCTCAAATCCAAATGGATCAAGGACCTCCACATAAAGCCAGACACTCTGAAGCTAATAGAAAAGAAACTGGGGAAGACCCTTGAGGACATCGGTACAGGGAGAAAGTTTCTGAACAGAACACCAATAGCGTATGCTCTAAGAGCAAGAATTGACAAATGGGACCTCATAAGGTTACAGAGTTTCTGTAAGTCAAAGGACACCATCAAGAGGACAGATCGGCAACCAACAAATTGGGAAAAGATCTTCACCAATCCTACATCAGATAGAGGGCTAATATCCAATATATATAAAGAACTCAAGAAGTTAGACTCCAGAAAACCGAACAACCCTATTAAAAAATGGGGTACAGAGTTAAACAAAGAATTCTCACCTGAAGAACTTCGGATGGCGGAGAAGCATCTTAAAAAATGCTCCACTTCATTAGTCATTAGGGAAATGCAAATCAAAACAACCCTAAGATTTCATCTTACACCAGTCAGAATGGCTAAGATTAAAAATTCAGGAGACAGCAGGTGTTGGAGAGGGTGCGGAGAAAGAGGAACACTCCTCCACTGCTGGTGGGGTTGCAAATTGGTACAACCACTCTGGAAAGCAGTCTGGCGGTTCCTCCGAAAACTGGGCACCTCACTTCCAGAAGATCCTGCTATACCACTCCTGGGCATATACCCAGAGGATTCCCCACCATGTAATAAGGATACATGCTCTACTACGTTCATAGCAGCCCTATTTATAATTGCCAGATGCTGGAAAGAACCCAGGTATCCCTCAACAGAAGAGTGGATACAAAAAATGTGGTATATCTACACAATGGAGTACTATTCAGCCATTAGAAACAATGAATTCATGAAATTCTTAGGCAAATGGATGGAGCTAGAGAACATCATACTAAGTGAGGTAACCCAGACTCAAAAGGTGAATCATGGTATGCACTCACTAATAAGTGGTTATTAACCTAGAAAACTGGAATACCCAAAACATAATCCACACATCAAATGAGATACAAGAAGAAAGCAGGAGTGGTCCCTGGTTCTGGAAAGACTCAGTGAAACAGTATTTGGCAAAACCAGAACGGGGAACTGGGAAGGGGTGGGAGGGAGGACAGGGGAAGAGAAGGGGGCTTACGGGACTTTCGGGGAGTGGGGGGGGCTAGAAAAGGGGAAATCATTTGAAATGTAAATAAATTATATCAAATAAAAAAAAAGACAAAAAAAAATAACAATAAAACTAGAAAAAATAGCAAGAAAAATAAAGAGTAATGTGGGTTCTCCACTGGAGAAGGACTAGATTACAAAAGATGTGAATGAGAAATAATTTAAACAAAGCATTTGTTTTTATTTATTTTCTTCTCCTTTTCACTCTGTAGACTAGGTTAGCCTTGAACTCAGAGTTAGGCAAAGGATGCTGTATGCCAGAGATTAATGCTGATCCTCAAGAGAAGTTAAAGTAACAACAACAATAATAAAAATAACAATAACAATAATAATAATAACTTTTCAAATACTAGCCCTTTCTGTGACTGTTTTTTTACATGTTGAGTGATTTTATTATAACCACAGAACCATGGTTATAACAACACAGCATCATGACTGTCTTCTGATACAAATTTTTGAAGCACTGTTAGGGATGATACTGTGAAGTTCCAGAGTTCAGGAAAGGTGGATTGCTACTCAGTCCACTGGTCAGTCAGCTTGCTCCACTCCACACCACCTTGGTTAGAGTCAGGAAACAAGGAGTCATCGAGCTGCGCGAGGACAAGGTGGCTGGGTTATGAAATGACAGACAGACGGACGGATGGAATCCAGAACTATTCAGCAAAACAATTACATAGGATTTCATGGTGGCTAGAATCAGATGAAAAAAAAAATGAGTCAATGGTGACTCAAAAGAAAATGATTTTTCTGTACAGAAAATGATGGTGCCACTGACAGCTAGTGGAAATGAATCAGCGAGTGAGTGGTGGGCGGAAGGTGATGATGAATTTGACCTTAATAATCCAAGGAGAAACTTCTATAGGCATTTAAAACTCGGCAAGACTGTCACAAAGACTGAAGTGAAGATGGGGGCACAAGGAATTTGGAGAAATCATAGCATGGTTGAGACTATTGAAATACTATTTTTTATCTTGTCCTTAGTGAGATATTGAACAAAGACTTAATCCATGTTTCACTGCACAGAAAAATTAGCAGTTTAAAGTAAAAGAGGATTAAATGATTCATTAACATTTCCATCTTGTGTTTACCCAAATTCATTTCTAATTTAATCTTTCTCTTTTTAAAACAAAAATGATTCCATCTATTCTTTGTTCTATAGGCAAGGTCTTATTTTTGGACCAAATGATATTGGTTTTAATGGTTTGTTGCTGCTGTTGTTTTTGTTGTTGTTGTTGTTGTTGTTACTGTTGTTGCTGCTGCTGCTGCTGCTTCTTTTGTTTTCAGGGTTCTCAGAACAAGAGTGGTTGCCAATTGTCTTTCATGCGCATGTCAGGTTTTGTCTTCCCTTACTTTGTTTGAAAGTCTAAACAATAAAAAAGTAATAGTCTCTGAGATTCGTGTTTCATGTGATTATGTACATGTATTTCCCTAGAATGTAATCTGTTTCATTCTTTTCCTTTTCCTATTAGAACATATCAACAATGGCTATTTGAAAAAAAAACAATATTTAATCACAAGTTTGGAAATAAGTTTTTCCTCTCCAGTGTCTGGGGAAGTAAATAAATAGGCATAGTTATAGCTTTGACTTAAATAATAATAATTATAGTGTTTAAATAAAGTCAGAAAACAGCAGACAAAGGTAAACAATAATTTTGGGGTTTTTTTTGGTTAACATTTCATATAAGCACATTTTAATTTGGATTTTTGTTGTTATTTCTTAAGTCGGTATTGAGGTGCTAACAAGTCTTTCGGGGGTTATCCTGTAACTAAACTTGCACTGGCTTCCTCCCCCAGCAACCTCCATCTTTAGCTCTAACAATCGTGAATCTTAGCTCCAGCATTCTCAATGATTCTTAAGCTTTCCTTGAGGGTTCATTACCTTGGGGCACATAGAGTGGAATCTGAGGTTGGAGGGGAGCACTTGTCATAAACTGGGAAGAGGAAGGACTGGAAGCTGCTGAATATCATCACGCCATAAAATGCTGATCATGAGAAAAGCTAAGTATGGAGTATGTAAGTATGGAGTATGTAAGTATGGAGTATGTAAGTATGGAGTATGTAAGTACTCTCTTCTGGCTTTTCCACATTCTAAATTATATATATATATATATATATACACACATATGTTTTAACATATATATTTTAACATATATGTGTGTTTTAACATATATGTGTGTTTTAACATATATGTGTTTTAACATATATATGTGTTTTAACATATATTTGTGTTTAACATATATATGTGTTTTAACATATATATGTGTGTTTTAACATGTATATATACATATATATATATATATATATATGTTTTAACATATATATGTTAAAAAGACCTATGAACTTTCTGTTTTGCTTTGCTTATGCTCAATTAGTTCATCTCTATGAAATGAAGTTTCTCTGGCTAAGGTTGACAGAATAACTAGTGTATGGGTATGAATACAAGTATATTTAAAAGTAAGTTTGACTACATGCTAATTTAGAAAAACTTCAGTAATAGATGCCCTGCCCCCCAGGGCCTGTGACCTTCCCAGGCACAGACGCAAAACACACAAAACAAACCCAGGTTTTGGTGCAGGTTGTCAGTACCAAGCATGCATTCTTCTGCACACAGCAAATCCCAAAACCATGCAGTTGGTGCCCTACAAACAGCCATGCCACTAAAGCACCAGTGGGAATACCTCGTCTAGCAGGTCAGTACTGTATCCTTCAGAATCTGTAGCTTGGTGAGGGCACTGGTGACTTTTCTCTCCCAGCAGTCTGAATAGCGTGCCCTGCCACTAGGAATGCTAGTCAGGAGGGAAGAAGCGTCCAGGTCAGTTCCAGCCTAATTTCTCCTTATTCTGTCATGGTACCATCAGCCACAGTGTCTTCTTAAGTTCTGGTGGAACCAGGAACGACACTAACCTGCATTGTTTTGAAAGCCCATGGAGACTCTCTGACAAATAACTCTCACAAGCTGTTATATGTTGGAACTCATATAATACTAGCATATAATAGAAGCACTATGTTTTTCTTTTTAAAAGCCTATGGCTTCTGGTGACATATAAAGTAACCAGTTTCTTTGTCAGTAATAGTTTTTCCCCCACGAGGCCTTGTGACCTTCCCAGCCATAGAATTTTTTTGCAGGTTTACAATACCAAGTATATTTTGTTTCCCACACAGCCAATTCCAAAATAAAGGAGCTGGTTACCCCCAGAACAGTCATGCTACAAGCGAACCATTGGGGAGACCTTGCCTGGGAGGGCATATGGCTTTTCACATACCCTCAGTCTACCACTTCCCCATCCCTCCTCCCCATTCCTATCCAAGATTAAAACTCTATGTGACTTGGGTTCTGCCCTCTGTACCCTACCCCTGTCATGTAACACGTGTGGCCACTATGCCCCTTCCAGGGATCTCCCATGTCTCTTTCTTGCTTCCTTGCCTCTACAGATACTTGCTCCAGGTTAAACACAGAAAAGAAGTTCAAAGCTAGGATGACACGGCATAGCCTTTGATGTTATATGGCCAGGTTACATGCTTGGTAAAATACTTTCCAGTTCCATCGATTCACCTGCAAATTTTGTAATTTCACTCGTCTATTACACAATTCCATTGTGCATATGGTTTAAATTATATATCCTCTATTTTATGATACTCCAGGGAAATTCTTGGCTTACACAGAATCAGAGTCCTGAGACCTTCCATTTGTGGGTTTTATTCTTTCAGAATACTGTGAATCAAAGACACTGAGAGCAGAATATGGTCATTGTTTTTCCCTCACAGCTGCTTCTGCTCTAGACCCCAATGTACCTTCTGAGGGGATCTCCAACGTTGGCTCTGGCCAATGAATTTAAGCACAACTGACAAACCCAGGGCATTCCATTTGCTATGGAAAACAGCCTCAAATTCCACTAAATCACAGGAGCAGGCAGCCTGACTGCTCTGTAATCACAAAACCCATGGAAAAAAAAAAAACTGAAATCTGAATAATCCAAAGAAGAAATTAAGCATTGTCGAAAACTCTGAGATTTTAAATGGTATTTTTGCCACCGCTTATCATGGTCTACTACAATCAATACAGATGTGTACAGCAAAGTATACTGTCCATCGAGGTAAGGATGCTCTGTCGCTAGTTGCTGTTTTATGTGCTGTGGTCTAATTCCTCGGTTAGTTTGTGTCTTTGCTGTTCTACTTTCACCGTTCAAAATTGGATATTTCCAATTTTGTCATACTTCATGAATTCTTATAAGACTTTAGAAAATAGGTGAGAAGTGTGGAGAAATAATGGACTTGTATGAATACTGAGAAAACTCGTTTATTAGAGTCAGGCTTGGTGGATAAAGTGAACATCTTTTGATGAGAAAGAACTCTTATGTAAGTGGGCAAGCACCTGCACTTCCAGAGAGCATCGCCAGAGGGCGCACGGAGCATAGTGTAGAGTGATGATAACCTTCCTCTACTGAGTGCGGGGAACAAGAGGGGATATTTAATGTCCAAAGATTTTGCTCAGAGTTTTTATTTGCTATTTTCTCATATTTTAGGCTTTTGAGATTCATACTTATTGGCTTCCTATTTATCCAAGGTCTATTGTACAAACTAATTTTTGTTTCTCTTGACGTATAACATTATTTCATGCTAAAATCTCAGAATTCAAGGTCATCTTACCAGGGATTTATGGAATCTCACACAAGAGTTTGTTTGTTTGCTTGTTTGTTTGTTTGTTTGTTTGTTCAGGTGCTGTGGATCACAGTGACACACACTAAGCACCTGTTCTGCCACTGAGCTCTTCCATAGCCTGTAAAATTATATTTTAAACCCAGTTCCTAGGCAAACCTGCTCAATACTTTTCAATGTTTATGACCACTTTTCTCAAAAGTAACATTTCTTGCTCTCCAGTTCCCGGGGAGGACATACTAGGTGGCCAAGTTGCCAGTCAGGTGACGTAACGTGAGATAAAACATCCGTGACTGATGACAGTCTACCTGTTGCTTACCTGGTATTAATCGGTTAGAACACCAATATCAAGTCTATTGGCATGGAGGCGTGGGAGAGTGTTACCAGAAATTTTAGGATTAGGACTGAGCCCTGGAAGCCCCAACCATCTAGGCTCAGTCACCTGTCCCCAATGTGCCCATTAAAAAGACTAATAAGAATGATATCAGAGGATGGGAATTTATTCAATGTGTGCACACCAGGAAGAAGAGCATATTAAAGGGTTCTAGAGATCACCCCATCCATCTTCTCTATAGGCTTAAATAGAGGGTAAAGGGCTTTTATAACTAAATAGAACTGGTCAAGGTGTGGTTCTGCACATCACTGATACATCATTATTTTGGCTCCTATCCATCTTGCAAGAGCTCCAATAACTTGTCATCGTGTGAGAAATATTCAGGAAGAGAAGTTTCTCCACTGGCTATTACAGGGTTTTGGGCTTTCTCTTCTCCCAGCATAAAATTCTGGGGACATTTTTGTTTTCAGGAAGGTCCACTTTTTCAATAGCCTGGCAGCTGGAAGGAGGACAATGAGCCACACTTTTTTTTTACGGTGTGTATGTGCACATGTTAGTGTGATATGCACACACGTGCACAAGGATGAGCTTGCATATGTGCATCTGCGCTTGTAGAGGCCTCAGGTCAATGTGAGATGCCCTTGATCACTTTCTGCCTTGTTTTATAGAGACAGGGCCTCTACCTAAACCTGGAGCCCATGGATTAAGCAACCCTGGCCAAGGAGCTCCAACAATCTGCCTGTCTCCACTCCAACACCAATGGAGTTACAGATGCACTCCACTAGGACAGGGGTGTTTACATGGGTGCTGGTGTTCCAAACTCAGGTCCTCATGCTTGTATAGAAGGTGCTTTCTCCCAAACCCTCAATATAGAGCATCTCCTCTCCTGGCAGGAGGGTGGCTGGGGAAGCTGGTGGTGAAGGGGATTCCAGACACAATACTGCAAGCAACTCCTCATAAGAATCCTGTGATGGGTAGCTTTTTAATAAATTGACACAAGCTAGAGTCATCTAAAAAAGATAAAACCTCAGTTGAGAAAATACCTCTACAAGATCTGGACGTAGGCAAGCACGTGGGACTTTTTTTTAAATTTGATCGGGGAGGGTCCATCCCATTGTGAGTAGTGCTATCCCTGGGCTGATGGTGCTTGGTTCCTTCAGAAAGCAGGCTGAGAAAAAGATGAAGAGCAAACCAGTAAGAAGCTCCCCACCAGGGCCTCTGCCTCGGCTTCTGCCTCCAGGCTCCTGCTCTGTTTGAATTCCTATCTTGACTTCCTTCAGTGATGAATAATAATACAAAAATGTAAGCCAACTAAGATCTTTCTTCTCCAACTTTCTTTATGGTTATGGTGTTTCATCACAGCAGTAGAAACCCTAAGATGAGTTGGTGCCAGGATCGTGGATATCACTGTGACAGACCTGACCATCTTGTTTCAGGAAGGATTATAGAAGACATTTGGAGCTTTGTTTTAGAAAAGCCATGAAGTGGAAAGTGTTTAGTGAGGTATTGTATAGGGTCTTGGAAGATAAGGATGTTGAGAACAATTCCAATGATAGAGTCCTGGTTTGTAAGGTTTCAGGGAGAAGTTTAAAGATTCTATAGGGACTAGTCATTAATTTGAATTAAGATTCTGTGATTATGGTTAGCTAAGGCTGAAGAATCAGCAATGATTAACAAGATAGTACAACTATTAAAATGAAACCTTTGCTTTGCTGAGTTACTTGATGCTCCTCTGCTAGAGCTGAGATTTTAGCAGTGATGAAGGAGAGGCCAACATCTTTGGGGTGAAATCTGGAAAGTGTTTCCTCGGGGTCAGCACACAGAAGCTGTGTTTCGGAAGTGGCCGCCAAAGTTGTACTTAGGGTTGAAGCTGAACTTGGTGACGTAATAGTCACCCAGGTGATACTGGCTCTGAAGGCATGAAGGTGTCATGGAGGGCAGCTGAGGCTTGGCACTGTGGCCAGCTAGGAGAGGCTATCAGTGAAGGTGCTGCTTCAGTAGCCATTGAAGACCCAGTATTGAGAAGTTATGGCGTGGTACCATGAACAAAACCTATGAAAGGATTCTGGTGAAAATGCAGCCAGTTACAGCAGAAGACCCCTGCACCTTTGAGAATGGAATGCCTGCCAAGTACATTCAGCACAGCAGTGCACAGAGCAGAGGAGTGGGGCCAGCCTGAGCCTAAAAGATAAGCTGTGTGCATACTACAGAGGGCAGAGCCAGAGCGGTGACTCAAGTCCAAAGGACAAGTCCAGAAGATCGTGAGTGAGTCCCAGACATTGGATGTTAAGTGCTTTGACTTTATTGTAACCATGCCCTGGTCCTTCTCTATGGAAGTAAGAAAATATTTGATTTATTTTTGATTTTTTATAGAATTCCACAGTTGAGCGATGTTGAATTTTAAAAGATTTTGCATTGTAGAAGAGATTGGTATTTTAAAGAGACAACTTTTAAGTGTTTGAACTTTTAAAGATTGTGGGGCTTTTAAAATTTGGAATGTTTGTAATGTAATAGTAATGTTAATGTGCGATCTTGGGGAAGAACAAGAAAGGAAAGGTTGTGTCTTAGCGGTGTTACATTTGTGTGTTGACAAGGGGTCATTGTGCTGGCTACTTTTATGTAAACTTGACACTAGTTAGAGTCATCTGAAAGGAGGGAACTTTAACTGAGAAAATGCCTCTATAAGATTCTACTACAAGGTATTTCCTTAATTAGTGATCTATGGGGGGGAGGACCTAGTTCACTGCAAGTGATGTCATTCCTAAGCTGGTAGTCCTGGGTTCTATAACAAAATAGGCTGAGCAAGTCATGATGAGCAACCCGGCAAGCAGCACCCTCCTTGTTCATGGCCTCTGCATCAGCTCCTGTCTCCAGACTTCTGTGCTGCCTGAGTTCCTGTCCTGACCTCCTTCAATGATGGACTATGAGCTGGAAGTATAAGCCAAATAAGCCCTTTCCTTCCCAACTTACTTTCTGGCCATGGTATTTCATCACTACAATTGAAACCTTAGGGTGAGTCCATAAGCATCTCTAGTGGATGGTCTGGAACTGTATAAGAAAACTAGCTAGCATGAGTCAGAGAGTGACTCAGCAAGCAGCATTATCTCTGTTTGAATTCCTGTCCTGACTTCCTTCAGTTATAAACTGTAACCTGGAAGTCTAAGCCAAATAAGTCCTTTCTTCCCCTTAGTTGCTTTTATTTTATCAAGGCAACAGAAAGCAAACCAGAATCAAGGTTAATAAAGCCAATTGCTCTAGGCCTTATGGCAAACATAGTGAAGAATCAAGGCATGTGGCCACTTAGGGTCCTGGTGATACAGCATCCCAGTGCAAGTAAGTCAATGGAGAACATGCCACTGATGATCTCTAGTGCCTCACATAAGCCTCCCTCCCTATTTCAACTCTTCCTTATAGCCCACTTGAATCTACAAGAAAAGGAACCAAAAATTTAGATTAAGAAAGGCAGGGCAGTATAAAATCTTGCTTGCATTGTTAAAACAGCATCTAAGGGTTTATTCTTCCATTGTTTAGTTGGTTTTTAACAATGTTGAGGATGGGACCCAGAGTCTCATGCCTGTGCTCTGCCACCAAGCTACAGTCCCAGCCCTAAGGGTCATCTTTTCAATTAGACCCTTCAATGCACTAATGAGATCTTCTTTAAAAATGTTGTTCCCCTCAGGTCTTATATGATCTTAGTGTTTATACAAATAACTGTGTAACATTAAATTTACTGATAGACTTTCATTTGCCAAGTAGCCAATCATGTTCATACTATTTTTAAACCAGTTGAAATATAAATCCAGACAGACTCAATAAGAAAAAATATGTGGATATGTGTGTATGTGTGAAGAACCCTGTGCATTTTTAAAGTGTTTATTTTAGAGAGAGAAGGAAATTATTACTGCAATGTTAGTGATTCTAATAGCAGCGATGTGGGGTGTGTGTGTATGTACATCTGTGCATTGGTGAAGATACATGTATACCTCTTACACATGTGGTGGCCATTGGTCATTGAGTATCTTCTACTATTACTGTCTCTTTACTCTTGAGACATGTCTCTCACTGAAGCTCGCTGACTAAGTTAGTTTGTGTGGTCAGAAACCTCCTTGGATCTGACTCTTTCTGACCTCCCAGTTCTAGGATTATAAGCTTGAGCAACAGCACGCATCTCTTACATGGGTACCATGGATTCCATGCAGATCCTCAGGCTTTCTCAGCAAGCACCTTACTCTGAACCATCTCCCTAGTTCCCAATAACAACTCTTATTTCCGAGGTGAGCACAGAGGGAAGCACGTAACTCCACAAAATGCAGGAGCTTACTCCAAAGCTATTACCTTTGATGTAGAATACTATGTAGCCCAAGGTGACTTCAAATTCAAAATCCTCCTGCCTCAGCCTCCTGAGTGCTAGAATCACAAGCATGTACTACTGTGTCAGTTTTATGCTTACTCTCTGTGGGGCCTTGAACTGATCCTTGATACCCTTTTCAGCAAATCTCTCATGCTTCCATTCAATTCCTGAAGCCGGTGGCAATTGGACTGCAGAGTGAGTGGGTGGTGCATGGTAGTTTCTGCTGAGTCTCAAAATCCCTCTCAGAAATGAGCTTTTGCCTATTTCTTCTTCCTAGAGGGACAAGCTGCCCTGAACAAAGGATAAATTTCCATGACCATCTGATTATGACATTGCATTAGAACCTGGAACAGTGGTCAGAACTGATTGGTCTACAACAGTCCACATGTGCTCGCTGGGACTTCACTGTAATGTATAATTTTGTGCATTTCAAATCTACTTAGTTAAGATTTTATAGCTAAATTCTGAGCCCTTCTCTGCCTGTTCGTATTGTTTTAAAATCATGGATATTGTTAAATAAAGTCAGACAGAATTGCTTTGGTAGCTGACTCCACTGTTTGTAGTTTCCTTTCCTGTTTCCCAAAGGAAACAAAACCTGGATCCTTCACTCCAGTGAAGCAACTTCTCCTTCCATACCACCTACATATCTTCTTCTGACCTTCTCATGACCTCCTCCTCCTCCTCCTCTTCCTCCTCTTCCTTCTCTTCCTCCTCCTCCTCCTCTTCTTCCTCCTCTTCCTTCTCTTCCTCTTCTTCTTCCTCTTCCTCTTCCCCTCCTCTTCCTCTTACTCCTCTTCCTCCTCCTCTTCTTCCTCTTCCTCCTTCTCTTCCTCCTCCCCCCTCTTCCTCCTCCTTCTCCTCCATCTTTTTCCTTTTTCTTTATTTTCTGACCTTTTAACAATGGAGAAATAATCAGAAATTTCTTGAAAGCCTTTACCTTTGATTCATTTTTCCTTATTCTTCTTGGGTTGCTCGTGTGTGTGTGTGTGTGTGTGTGTGTGTGTTTTAATGGGTGTGGGTGGAAGCTGTTTGTTATTGTGACAAGCAGAAGATATGGAGCACGGGGGAGGCTGGGACTCATTCTTCTGCCTGAGCTACTGGAGTAAGGGTTGCAGGTGTGGAACAGAGCTCCCACTTTTGTTACTTTAAATAGATGATATAGATAAACCATGTGGTCTAAGAATGAGAGAGAGACAGAGAGGCTGAGACAGAGACACGGAGAGAACCTTGAAGAAAGGAGGAGACCATTGTGGGAGGGGGAAGGAGGGACTAAGTAAGGGTCAGAAGAGCATAGAGACAAAGAGAAAGGCCAAACATGGGTTCAATTTCTCAACATCCAAGTGGGAAATAGGAAAACAAAAATACAGAAACAAAATTTGAGTTAAGGATGGAGGAAAATAAATCCCAAAAGGCTGTTCTTACCCCTAAACTCAGAGCTAAGAACTCTGTGAAGTTCAGGATTTAAGGTGAATCCAAGAAAAACAAAAATACAAAAACAAAATTTGAGTTAAGGATGGAGGAAAATAAATCCCAAAAGGCTGTTCTTACCCCTAAACTCAGAGCTAAGAACTCTGTGAAGTTCAGGATTTAAGGTGAATCCGAGAGAACATTGCTACCCAGTGCAGTCTTATCAAGACATCAGCTGGTTTTGTTACTGTGAAACATAATATTTTATAAATATACATATGTACATATGTATAAATGTATATACACATATATTAAATATATATTTAATTTACATATGCATGTATGTATATTAAAGGCATAAATACCCATAAAACTGACTCTGACATACTTGGAATCCTTCAATACTTGCTGGGATACAGTTCATCCCTCTATAGACTCATATGCATTAGTAGATGGTATTAGAAATACTTTAGTATTAACTATACTTTGGCTGGGCAGTGGTGGTACACACCTTTAATCCCAGCACTTGGGAGGCAGGCAGATTTCTGAGTTCAAGGCCAGCCTGGTCTACAGAGTGAGTTCCAGGACAGCCAGGGCTATACTGAGAAACCCTGTCTCCAAAAAAAAAAAAAAAAAAAAAGAAAGAAAAGAAAAAGAAAAAGAAAAAAAGATACTTTTAGCCAGCATGGTGGAACACATGGTGGGAGGCAGAGGCAGGCAGATTTCTGTGTTCAAGGCCAGCTTGGTCTATAGAGTGAGTTCCAGGACAGCCAGGGCTACACAGAGAAACCCTGTCTCGAAAAAACAAAAAACAAGCGGGGAAAAAAAAAACAAAAAACCAAACAAACAAACAAAAAAAACCCCAGTGTTTTGGTAGATGGTCTCAGAGTAAAACAATGCTTTCACTGCTCTGACTTTGTCTTGTGAACAGTCCTGGAAAGGAGCTTTGGGCTAACAAGGGCATCTAGTCAATAGAGAATATGCTGGGGTGGCAGGGAAGAGAAACTCTTGGAGAAATACCAAGTGATGGTGTTTATATAAAGAAGGAATCAAGGCCATCACTGAGAATCAAGCACAAAAGATCTGAGGGCTTGAAAAGACTAAAGATAATCTGAAATTAACATGTCACAGCAATGAAAATCGACATACACTTTAATCAAATGTGCATCCTTCACTTTGTAATGACTGATAGATCACAGAATCACAGAAAAAGAAAGCTGCCTCCAACTGATTAGCGAAGCTGAGACTCATAGGGTTATCCTGGCACTCTCCATTCAGAAGAGAAGGGAAAGGAAGACCAAACAGATGTACAGTATTAATCTATATCATGGGACCAACTGCAAGAGATATCAAGAGATCACTATAGATTTTCCAAACTCAAACCAAGAGGAAGTGAAGCATGGTATTAAAGTCACAGCATCTACTTTTAGAATGGATGGCTTTGCTTCTGAGTGTTTTCCACAAGCAATGACAGACTAAACGAAGAACTTTGAATATCCAGTTTTAGTAAACTTTCCTCCTGAATTCTGGAAAGATTTCAAGTTGACTTGGTCCATATAGGCTTAGCAAAATACACAGAAAAGAAGACACAAAGCCCCACATTATTACTAACTACCCCAGTCAGAGCTTACTTTTTTCTTGTCTAGTTTCTTTGTTTATGGTATAACATACCCTGGGATGTGATTCAGGCCCCTAGGAGCCAAAATCTAGACACATGATCTTGGGCAAGAAGCTTAGCCTGCCTGTACGTGTTTCCTCATTCACAAGAGTAGCAAACAGTACTTATTCTAGACTTTCTGGGCTCCTCAGCCCTGTCTCTTATCAGGAGACTTCTTTGTCACAGTGGGATAGGTTAAGATTACAGAGCTGACCTTCCTTGCTAAGACACACCCTCAAATTCCTGGACATTCTAGAGTAAAGATGTCTAGAGACAGGCTCTGAGCGACTACAGTTGATGCTGGGGTGGGAGGGGGGCTTTGGGAACTTCAGAATATTTAAATGAGTATGGAATTAGCAATGTAGCTCAGTGGTACAGTGTACACGGCCTACAGATCTCCTTAGACCAGCCTTATTATATTTTACCCTTAGTTATCCCCCACTGGGGAGATTTCTCACTAAAGGGCATAGATATAAGAGTCAGGAAGAAATGACTACATGGGTATCCTGTATCACCTGTTAGTGTAGGCAGTCCTGAGGCATGTGCAGAGTGATTGGGATCAAAATCAGTGAATGGAAGAATCAGGTGGTGAAAAGCTACTAATGCAATTTGTTGGCTGCAATTTCTGGTACATTCTTGAGTAACAATATTTACTGATTTTTAAAATCATTTTCTTGAATATGCACTTAAAACCATGCAAGTTGGTAGTATATGCTTCCCAAGACAGCAAAGATAGGAAGAATCTAGAAGAAAATCCAAATATTATATTAACAACTATTATCAAATAAAGTATGGCTTTTGAAAAGTTGTTCCCAGTTACTTGCCTGGGAGTGTCCCTGTGCAGTGTCTCACTTAATCATGATAGACAAGTGGGGAAGAATTAGCTTCCTCAAACTACAGACCAGAAAGCTCACTTGTGTTCCTGTGTTCTTTCCATCTCAAACAATTAGATATCTGACTGCTCACCTAGGGTAGAAAATTCGATTCTCATCTATTGCACACAGTGCATTTTTTACATTATATATCTGGGTTTGGAGACACGATTCTATGGTTACAAGCACCAAGATTCAATTCCCAAACCGTATATACTGACCTACAGCCATCCATAACTTCAGTTACAGAGGATCTGGCATCCTCTTCTGGCCTCTGTGAGCCCCAGGCACACATGCAGTATACATACATACATGTAGACAAAATAGTCACATATAAAATAAAAAATAAAATGTTTTTAAATATTGTTTATCACAGAGCACACAGCTCTTCACTTTCTGAAAAAAAAATCACTTTGTTTTGATTAATGCACAAGCCATGAAAACCATTCACAAAGAGCTCATACAATCACTAACCCTGTCTGAAGTTCCACATCTTACAATAATCTCCTCCCAGTAAGAACAACCTCCTAACACTGTGAATGTGAAGTAAAAAATGAGGGGTGCTGTGGGAGGATCCGTCTTCTGGGTCTATGCTTTTCTGTCTCATCATCGATTGTGATTTTATGTTAAATTAGCTTAGTCAAAAGGGCAAAGTTCCCATTTCTTCAGCTTCATTGTCTAGGTCAGAGCAGTCCATGTTACAACCTGCCTGATGCAGCCCTCACCAGAGTTCTCACAGTGCTCGAGCTCACTGAGCTGAACAGGTTTGTTAGCAAAGGTTGAAGGATGCTGGCCCAGAGGCAAGGAGCTCCAGGGCTCCTGTGAGGGCTCAGCATTTACCTCCTCCGCTGAAGCTCCTTAGAATGGTATAGCCAAGCCCTCCTGAACTGCAAATCCAGCTCTACAGGGAGAGACTGCCCTCCTCCTCTGCCTTCCCAGGGAGCCCACAGAAGCCATGCATGCAGCTGCCTCAGCAACTCAGCTTGCGGAAGTGGGCAACTGTTCGTTTTTCAAGCATTATCTATCAGATCATTTCTGATATAAAACATATTGATTACTTTTTATGATGCTAAGCATATCAGGAAGACAGCAGTGTGACGAGCCTTTCCTATTTATGTGCCTTAAGGGTATACAGAAAACCTAAATCATAGCAGGCCATACACTTTTGTTTTCTTGGTTTTTTGTTTGTTTGGTTGGTTAGTTTGGTTTGAACGACCAGAAAATAAAGCACACAATGGCCACAGTAAAAGAAACTACAATGCCCAAGCTATCTGGTTTATTTCGGATTCCAAAGCTTACAGTGAGCTTTCATATTTGTGGTTTCATATCTGCTGACCCACCGAGACCACTGCTTACCATTCTGTGTGAGTGGAATGTGAGTCTATTCCCTAGCATTCTTTTGGAGATCTATGTCTACTCTTTCCCGGAGCCAAGAACATGCAGTGGGAAGAATGAACACTGACTGGAAATCTCCTACATCCATACAATATAACTGCATTGCAGTCTTCATTGTGTAGTGGATGTATTAGCGTTCGCTGAAGGAGGATAATTGATAGACTATGTCTGGTAAGTCCAACCATGTCTCTTTCATGATGGAAAGATGGAAAAGCCAAGAATCTAGAAACTGTTCTGTCTGCAAGGCTAAACATGTCAGCAGTCCCACTCTGATGCTGAAATCCCACAGGGTTCCTGGACGGCTGTTGATCTTCAGTCTCTACTGGAATCCCAAACAAGTTGGTTTTGATACTGGTTAACGATTGTCTCAGCAACAATGATGGATGTGCCATTGAGAGCAAGCGCAAGCAGACAAAAAGCAAAGTTTTCTTCTTCCATTTCCTTCTCTGTGGGCTGCCACCAGAAGCTGTGCCACAGGGTTAGCATAGTTCTTCATGCCTTAAATAATCTGATTAAGAAAATTCCACAGAGCAGTACCAAGCATCTTAGGTTTTTAGATGATTCTAGATGAAGTCCAGTTGACATCATGTTATCACTGTTCTTCTTATTGCTTTTTATTATGCTTGTTATATTTTATCTACCATTTACTTTATCCTGTTTCACACATGGAAGGGGGTGTATTTTCAGGCATGTCTTACAGACCATGAAGCTAGACTTAAACAGTTATCATTCCAGTATCCACTTCAGGAAAAGTGCTTGTATATCCTTGATGCTTGAAGAAGGTAAATGAAAAGAAAATTGTCCATGGTCCCCCACAGTTTTTACACTTCTTGAGTAACCAGAACTAGAACAGGAAACTTCCCTACTATCAGTAGGCAAGTGAGAAATTTCAAACTTTATCTAAAGATGGTTTTACATGATAAACAGGCACTTTTCCTGAATTGGACAGCTATAGCTCTAAAGCTGTTTTCTAGAATGCTCCTGAAGTCAAACAAAGAGAATTCCTTCCAATGGGAAGTTGGTATTTCTAATTCAATGTGCTAGGGAGGAGGACTCCTTAGGACTGGGTGTGCATCACTTATGAGCTGTGACGGCATGGACGATGTTTTTGGAAGACATGTGACTGGAAGACAGGTGACAAAGTGATCATGGGTGATGGGTGTGATGCCATACAACTTCAATCCTGACACTCAGGAGACAGAAGCATCTAGATTTCTGTGAGATCCAGGCCAGCTAGGGCTACACAGTGAGATCCTGTCTCAAAACTAAAATAAAACAGAGCCCATGGGAGAGGTATGAGAATGCACTTTTTAGAAAGAGAAAAATACCCAAGGTATTTGTGTCCTATGTTAATACTCAAAAGGGTTATACCAGCCAAGAAGTCATTTAAGAGCCAAATGAAGCACACGCCTTTAATCCCAGCCCTTGGGAGGCAGAGGCAGGCAGATTTCTGAGTTCGTGGCCAGCCTGGTCTACAGAGTGAGTTCCAGGATAGCCAGGGCTATACAGAGAAACCATTTGGTTTTGAAAAAAAAAAACCAAAAACTAACAACAAACAAACAGAACCAAATGAACCATTCAAAGAACATTAATCAAGCTTCCCCCTGGTCATCATTGCCATCATCCAATGGATTCATGAACAATGTATCAACATCAGGAGTAGTCTTATACATGAGCTCAGCAACGTGGACCACCACTCACCCAGGCTGGCCAGACTTCAGCCTCTTGTAACAGGAACCAACACAGAGCCTCTGCCATAACTACATTTCCCAGTGACCAGCCAGCTAGCTGAAGGCAAATTGATTTCATTGAGTCAGGTCCATCATAGGAGTGGAACTGTTTTATTCTTACTGGAGTAGATACTTGGTCAGAACACCAATATTTTAGCCTTCCTACAACCCTTCTATAAAGGCTGTCATTTATCCACTTACATAATGCCTCACCTGCCACCTTAGTGGCCTAGCTGATCTTGCTTCTGATCTATGCAGTTCACAGGAGAAGCTCAGCAGTAGGCCCAGGCTCATGAAGTTCAGTAAGTTTTATATTGTAATTTCTTTCTTAGAACAGTCCATTGAGTTTTGTAGATGCATTTACAAAGCCAGATAGATAACAATATTCATAGGACCAGAAAATAATAACAGTTTCAGCATCTATGCACAGCACATAGTGTTTCTAGTTCCAGAAATCCAGAAGGATAGTTATTATTTAATTCCTGGGACCACATTACTTTTTGAGAACAGGTTATGCTGTCTTTCTTGTCTTTGTACATCCATTGTTTTTAAGGAATGTCCCCCATGGACCAGGTACAAACATTAGAGCATGAGTTGAATAAATTTCACTGTGTATCCAGTTCCTATCAATAAGACAAAAATAATTTTTATCATGGGCTTGGGTGAGAATTCTATAACAATTTTAATTATCTTATTATGTAGTATCATTGGAATATCAAATATTTACTAAGAAGCTTATTAAAATAAACCATGCTTGTCGTTGACTTCTGTTCTTAAATTATGTTGATGTCCTGTTTGCATCCTGTAATTTTTATATTAGAAACACCAAGGAAAACATTAAAAGCAATTCCGATGTGCTGTTCATTTATAGACATTAACCATATCAGATATTTTCTTAAACAATGCTATCAGCACTGCACACACATGCTTAATCTCTCGCAGAGAGCCCTACAGTGACACAAATTCTTATTTATCACAACACTGCCTGCTAATCATTCACGCTGCTCAACCCCATCAGAGGTCTTTCTATCAAAGTGTGTCTCCATGGTAACACAAACCAGATTTGGCCATTTGGTAACTGCTTGGAACACAAAGGTCACTTGAAGGTTTATGGCATTTGGATCCTGGAGCACATTTCCAAAACTACAGATTCTGCACAGTTTTGACATTTGGACCTACTCTATCAATAGCACTTCTCTCTTGGCTTCCATAGTATTTCAATTTGGACGATGTTTATTTATTGGAAATGAAAGCAGTCAGCGTATTCAATGCTAATAAAACTCACTTTCTCTCCCTGCATTTCTTTTCAGAAAATTATAATTACTGCTTAAAAAGCTTCCATCTATGAAAGTTCTTATACTGAGACTGCTAAAATGATCTTCAGAAATCACACCTGGAAATCTGATTATTGATTGACGTATGATAATTAAGTTAGTTTTCCTTGTTACATCTTTGTGTCTGTTTTATGGAAAGTGGAAAGAATAAACGTGTTTCACTGAAATGTACACTTACATCAAACTGAAGATTATCTTTACAAGAAGCTTAAGTCTTTAAGAAAACATTTAAAATGCTAGTCTCTTACAAAGGAACTTAAACAGTTTGTGGCTAAGAAGGATAAATATCAGATGCTTAATGCTCTTCAAATACCTCTGTTTAAAATAGCAATGGTTAGTTCACACTGTATACCATCTCTGTGCCTGGTCTTTTCTAAAAGCCCTATCACATTAATCCCCTTAATCCTCCCAGCAATCAAGAACTGATGCTATAACAGCATCCATTCTGCCTATTAGAAGTTGATACACAAAGGATCCAGGAATTGGATGTGCTGGGCAGGTATTTCATCATTGAGCAACACTCTAAGCCCCTCCTGCTTTGTTCTTTGTTTGTTTGGTGTTTTTTGTTTTTGTTTGTTTGCTTGCTTGGTTCATTTTGTTTTGTTGGTAGTGGTGTTTGGTTCTTTCAAGCTGGCCTTAAACTTGAGATCCTCTTGCCTCAGCTTCATAAGTCTGGGATTATTATGTTTGTCAATAGCCCCCGCATGGACTCCTGACAAAAACATTGGGTCAACTGAATATCGTAGGATTTTCAAATTCTATCATAAGTGGTAAAGCTGTTTCATGTCAGATAATCACAGGACTGCATTATAGATATGCCCATTTTTATTAAAATGACAGGAATTTCGAGTAATTAACAATTCAAAGTAAGGCTGCTTTTTTTGTGACCTTGCTCAGCTTTGTGTTTTGTTTTAAGGAAATGAAGACGCTTGCTCCATGCATAGAATGGCTTCATCAGTGGCAAGAAGTTGGGTCTGTACAACAGCTCTGTTCTGTCTCTTTTATCTTGGGCTTACAATAAGATAAATAAGTTGCAAGTGAGAGGAGGGTACAAGGTACTGATAAACAGAACTGACTAAGTTTTAGCCATGAAGTGAGGAAGGCAGGCCTAGGAGTAAAATCCTGTGCTAATACAGCTACAAAGTGACTTCTTTTTTCCCCAGCCAATACTTTGTGAAGAAAGGTAAGCATGCCCCAAAGCATCCCTAGCTGCTTTTCCTTTTAAATTTATTTATGTGTATGATTTTTTTATAGCCATGTCTGGGCACCAGACAGAAATCTTGTGCCCCCAGAAGCCAGAAAAGGGCATTAGATCCCCGGAGGCTAGAGTTTCAGATAGGTGTGAGCCACCTATGTGGGTGCTAGGAATTTAACCAGCTCCTTTGGAAGAGTAGCCAATGCTTTTAGCTCTAGAGCCATCTCCCCAGACCTCTAGTTGCCAACTTTATGATGTTTGGTGCTTGGTGAGCATACACTCCAATATCCCTGGTTTTTATTTTAACCTCCCAAACTCTATTACCTTACATTAAGCAGACCTTCAAATTATATTAATCATCCTTCCATCTTAAACAATAACCCTACACAAAGCATACTCAAGAATGCACTCCTAAGCATGCTCAGAAATGTGTCCAAGGCTTTCTAATAGAAATATACATTTACTAAAGTCTCTAAGCTTTCTGTGTTCAAAGGGCACGTTGCCCAGCAGCTCCAGTTCTCTTAACATGCTTTGAGCAATTCAGTCCTCTCCACACTTTTATTTCTTGGCTGTCCTTTTTCTGGCTTTTCACTCTGTAAGATGTGAACCCACTGTAAAAAGTACAGTGGCAGAGAGGGGGCATAGGAAGACAAGTAGAAAAGAGGTGGATGCCAGTCTTGTGCTATCAGTAAGCAGAGGGAACTGGCACTGACAGTGTATCAGAGCACAGACAGAACCATCCAGGATTGAGGATTCAGAGAGAAAATGAAGATGGCAGTCTCAGAGGCAAGACTTGAGCGACATGGCTGAATGTATTCTGAATGTGTAATGAGACTGGGACAAGAGAGAGAAAGCAATGAAGATCTGAGTGGAACTGATCCCTGGAGCCCCATTCAGAGTAGAGTACCAGACCGTCAGATTGACCGCCTCTAATGTCTGGTTCCAGCACAGGTTGATCTTGGGGGTGAAAGTAAAAGACAGGAAAATTATTGCAGGAGCCACGATTACCAGCCTACCTGCTCTGTGCCTGAATGTTTTATCTTTAGGACAATTGTTTGGGGCCTTTAAAGGGCCCTTTAAGATGACAAATCGTGGAAGAGAAGCAACACATTAAGCCCCTAGAAGACCTGCCATTAGCATAGTCTAGATTAGCTATGGATTCAAATGGAAACAATAAAGTCCCAGGGGACGAAATGCAGACTCTTAGATTAGAGAGTGATTTGAAGAGAAAACAGAGTTCCCGTGTAGGAAACCTCCTTCGTGTTGGTGATTGTGGAGAGATTTGTCTTACTCTCCTCATTTTGCTTTGTCCTGTGGTCCATATGCTCTCACTTGCAGAGCATGTTAGGCATATTTATTCATTTCATACTCTAGTTGTATAGGTGCGTTCTGTCATTTCCATTTTAGAAATAGGAAAACTAACCATAAAAACAGTCCCTAAGATTAGATACCTGGTAAATGACTGATCCATGAGCCAATGACAGGCTCATATGGCTATTGTCAGAGCTGTTGGGATCTTAGCATGAGCTCCGGCAGCCATAACAAGCGAGGCTCAGCACCATATCCAACAGGGCAATTAAACAGACAAAAAACAGTGGAGAGCAGAAAACAGATAATCATCCACAGGAAGAGAAGGAGAGGTCCAGTAACTACTCCTACCATCCCTACACTCTCATACCAAGTCTGTCTTCAGGTCCTGACATGAGGTTTAGGTCTAAAGAGAAGGCAAGACAGATGCATAAGTAAGCAGTCTGGTCAAGGTGTGGTCCTGCACGTCACTGACCCATCACTGCCTCAGCTGTAGAGTCTCTGTAAGATGGTCTGACAAATTGTCAGAATCATGTGAAATCTCTTCCTCAGAGGCAAGGCCCTCCTCTGCCTGCCAGAGGCTTTGTCATTTTTTATCTTCTCCTGAAAGATTCCTGGAGAAATTCCAGTTTGTTTTAGACTATTGTTTTCAATACTTTGATGGCTGAAGGGAGGATGACTGTGTCTCTTTGGAAGATATACATTTCTGCCAGGATGGTACATTTGTCTGAGAACCCAAATATCCTTGTTGGAAGGAGTATCAAATCCAAGAGATAGCCATTGACAATTTCATTAGGCTGGGTGCTGTTGGGAATCACAAGGGAGGGAGCAAAAACTAGATATCTTGCAGAACACATCAGTGACTACTTTGGTTGATGTTGTTTCAGGTCTTGTGTTGAGTACTAAGAACACAGATGGAGTTAGAGAACTATGTCATATTGGGTATGTTTATTTCACACTGAAATTACTTAAGTTTGGACTTCAGAAAGGGTCAATCAGACTGGCCTCTCTTCCATATACAAGCCACAGAGTTTGCTTGGAAGGAAAGGCCCTTCACAGCATCCTTGGTCTTCCAAACTGGTATTGGGGTGTTCAATGAACCTGAATAAACAAATCCCAGCTAACTCTAATTTTCACTGGTGTCCTGTCTCTCTATTTCTAAGTGGTGTCCCTGTAATTTTCTACCTTTGCTCAGAGATCCATTTATCCTATCAATCTCTTGCAAATTGATCATTCTTTGTCTAATAGCATTAAGGTATAATGCTTTGGAAATTTATTTAGATTTACTCTCCTGTGAACGTCTCATGTACATGACAGCTAAACACTCTCCTGGGTGTTTTATTCTAGTTATTGCATATATTAGTCAGATTCCTGGAATGATATGATTTAAAAACATAAGGATATAAAGAGCTGTCCCCCACACTCCCAGCCCCCTGCACAGATATAACTCAGCTACACATATTAATATTATTACAGGGAATAGACTGTCAATCTAAAGAGGTATAAAGCAAAACTGCAAATAAGTTGTGTATACATTTAACTGCTCAAAGGGTTGAAAACAGAGGTACCACATGAGGACTAAGGGTAGAACTGGGAGTTCTGTTCAGTTAACTGTCATAATTATACAAATATTTCTAATGGTAATAAATGAAATCAGAACAATCTAGAGGAAGAAAAGCTTGAGATGGGGAGGGAGAATGTTCTGAGTTTACTTCAAGATAACATAAATTTAGGGTGGTGCAAGTATCCACAGGTAGCGTCTTCCCAGTAACTGCAGATGCAAGGGCAAGAGACATAACCATAAGCCTTGGAAGAATGCTTTACATGCAACTATACTGCAACCATTGAGGAAAGGAGCTCAAGGTGGTCCCTGGCTTGCTTTTTAATATGAAGAATAGGGTCTTCATTTCCTGGGCTGCCCTGTAGCAGAAAAGGAGGGAGAGTTTATGAGTTAAAAGAACACAAGGCAGTTCTGCCAAGCAGTGCCTGGCAACTGGCACTAAAGGCACTAAAACCATAATCGTCCCTTCTTCTCCCCCTTTTCTTCCTCCTCCTCTCCCTCCTCCTTGTCGTCTTTGTCCTTTTCCTCTTCCTCTGTCTCCTCTTCTTCTTTCTCTCTCTTCCTCCTCCTCTTGCTCCTCTTCTCCTCCTCTTCCTCTTCTTCTTGAAATAAGATCTTACTATATAGTCACAGCTAGTCTAGATCCCTCTGTAGCTAGCCTCTAGCCTCAGACTCACACAAATCCATTCCCCTGTCTCCCAAATTCTGGGATTAAAAGCAACATGACCTGGTTAGATCTATCTTTTTTTAAGTAACAAGACTGACTGTGTTAGTTCTGTGGTTGGTTCTATCTATCTCAAACCTTCCATCCCTGCTGTGAAGCACCATTGTTACCCCCCCCCCCCCCCCCCCGTGTGTGAACACTAGGATAAAGGAGGTCAGATGAGGATAATTCCCTAAGTAACATCACTGTGGAGGCTATTTTTGAGATTCAAACACAGGCTAGGCTTTCACAAAGGATGTTGGTGGAGGAAGGAATGATGATGTAGTAATGTTGGTCTTGCTGCTGCTGCTGCTGTTGCTGCTGGTATTGCTGTTGTTGTTTTTTGTTTTGGTTTGGTTTGGTTTGGTTTGTTTTTGTTTTTGTTTTTTTAACATCTTGAGCTAAAGTGGAGAATTAACATTTTTATTTTCTCTTGCAAAGAAAAAATGCCCAACTTTGTGGTGAGGCTGTCGGGGAAGCATATCTACTACTCTTCATCTCTAAGGATTCAGAGGTATTTGAACACATATCACCAGACCCTGATCTCCTTTTTTTCCAGCCACTTTGCTGAAGCTGTTTATGAGGTTTAGGAGTTCTCTGGTGGAATTTTTGGGGTCACTTAAGTATACTATCATATCATCTGCAAACAGTGATACTTTGACTTCTTCCTTTCCCATTTGAAACCCTTTGATGTCCTTTTGTTGTCTAATTGCTCTGGCTAGGACTTTGAGTACTGTATTGAACAGGTAGGGAGAGAGTAGACAGCATTTTCTAGTCCCTGGTTTCAGTGAGATTGCTTCAAGTTTCTCTCCATTTAGTTTGATGTTGACTATTGGTTTGCTATATATTGTTTTTTACTATGTTTAGATATAGGCCTTGAATTCCTGATCTTTCCAAGACTTATATCATGAAGAGATGGTGGATTTTGTCAAATGTTTTCTCAGCATCTAATGAAATGTCCATGTGGTTTTTTTTCTTTGAGTTTGTTTATATAGTGGATTACATTGATGTATTTCTATATATTGAACCATCCCTGCATCCCTGGGATGAAGCCTACTTGATCATGGTTTTGATGTGTTCTTTGATTAGGTTGGCAAGAATTTTACTGAGCATTTTTGCATCAATATTCATGAGAGAAATTGGTCTAAAGTTCTCTTTCTTTGTTGGGTCTCTGTGTGGTTTAGGTATCAGTAATTGTGGCTTCAAAAAACAATTGTGTAGTGTTCCATCTGTTTCTATTTTGTAGAATAGTTTGAAGAGTATTGTTCTTAGGTCTCCTTTGAAGGTCTGATAGAACTCTGCATTGACCCCCATCTGGTCCTGGGCATTTTTTGGTTGGGAGACTGCTTCTATTACTTTAGGGATTATGTGATTGTTTAGATCACTTATCTGATCCTGATTTAACTTTGATACAGGGTATTTGTCTAGAATATTGTCCATTTCATCTAGAATTTCCACTTTCAAAAGTATATAGGCTTTTGGAGTAGGATCTGATGATTTTTTGGATTTCCTAAATATCTGCTTTTATGTCGCCCTTTTCATTTCTGATTTTGATGATTTAGATACTATCTCTGTGCCCTCTGGTTAGTTTGGCTAAGGGTTTATCTATCTTGTTGGGTTTTTTTTTTCAAAGAACCAGCTCCTGGTTTGGTTTATTCTTTGTATAGTTCTTCTTGTTTCTACTTGGTAGATTTCAGCCCTGATTTAGATTATTTTCTGCCATCTACTCCTCTTGGGTGTTGCTTCTTTTTGTTCTATAGCCTTCAGCTGTGCTGTTCAGCTGTTAGTGTATGCTCTTTCCAATTTCTTTTTGGAGGCACTCAGAGCTGAGTTTTCCTCTTAGCATTGCTTTCATTGTGTCCCATAAGCTTGGATATGTTGTGCCTTTGTTTTCAATAAATTCCAAAAAGTCTTTAATTTCTCTTTTTATTTCTTCCTTGACCAAGTTATCGTTGAATTGAGTGTTGTTCAGTTTCCATGTGTATGAGGGCTTTCTCTTGTTTTTGTTGTTATTGAAGGCCAGCCTTAGTCTCTGGTGATCTGAGAGGGTGCATGGAATTATTTCGGTCTTCTTATATCTGCTAAGGTCTGTTTTGTGACTGAGTATATGGTCAATTTTGGAGAAGGTTCCATTTGGTACTAAGAGGAAGGTATATTTTTTTGCTTTAGGATAAAATGTTCTATAGATATGTTACATCCATTTAGTTCATAGTTTCCGTTAGTTTCACTATTCCTCTCTTTAGTTTGTGTTTCTTGGATCTGTCCATTGATGAGAGTGGGATGTTGAAGTCTTCCACTATTATTGTGTGGAGTGCAATATGTGCTTTGAGCTTTAGTAAAGTTTCTTTTATAAATGTGGGTACCCTTGTGTTTGGAGCATAGATATTCAGAATTGAGAGTTCATCTTGGTAGGTTTTTCCTTTGATGGATATGAAGTGTCCTTCCTTATCTCTTTTGATTATTTTAGGTTGAAAGTTGTTTTATTTGATATTGGAATAGCTACACCAGCTTGTTTCTTGGGACCATTTGCTTGGAAAATTGTTTCCCAGTCTTTTACTATGAGGTAGTGTCTCTCTTTGTGCCTGAAGTGGGTTTCCTGTATACAGTAAAATGTTGGGTCCTGATTATGCATCCAGTCTATTAGTCTATGTCTTTTTATTGGAGAATTGAGTTCATTGATATTAAGAGATATTAAAAAGTGATTATTGCTTCCTGTTATTTTTGTTACTAGAAGTAGAGTTATGTTTGCGTGGGTCTCTTCTTTTTGGTTTGTTAAAAGATTAATTTCTTGCTTTTTCTAGGGTGTAGTTTCCCTCCTTTTGTTGGTGGCCTGGATTTGTGGAAAGATATTGTATAAATTTGTTTTTCTCATGGAATACCTTGGTTTCTACATCTAGGGTAATTGAGAGGTATAGTAGCCTGGGTTGGCATTTGTGTTCTTTTAGGGTCTGTATGACATCTGCCCAGGATCTTCTGGCTTTCAGAGTCTCTGATGAGATGTCAGGTGTAATTCTGATTTATATGTTATAAGTTACTTGACTTTTTCCCCTTACTGCTTTTAATATTCTTTCTTTCTTTAGTGAACTTGGTGTTTTAATTATTATGTGAGGGAGGAATTTCTTTCTTTAGGGAAGTTTTCTTCTATAATTTTGTTGAAGACATTTACTGGTCCTTTAAATTGGAAATCTTCACTCTCTTCTATACCTATAATCCTTAGGTCTGGTCTTCTCATTTTGTCATAAATTTCCTGGATGTCTTTGGTTAGGAGTTTTTTGCATTTTGCACTTTCTTTGACTGTTGTGTCAATACTTTCTATGGTATCTTCTACATCTGATATTCTCTCTTCTATCTCTTGTATTCTGTTGTTGATGTTTGCATCCATGACTCCTGACTTCTTTCCTAGGTTTTCTATGGCCAGAGTTGTTTCCCTTTGTGAGTTCTTTATTGTTTCTACCTCCATTTTTAGATCCTGAATGGTTTTGTTCAATTCCTTCATCTGTTTTGTTGTGCTTTCCTGTACTTCTTTAAGGGTTTCTATCTGTTTACCTATGTTCTCCTATATTTCTTTAAGGGAGTTATTTATGTCCTTCTTGAAGCCCTCTATCTGCATCATGAGCTGTGATTTTAAACCAAAATCTTGCTTTTCTGGTGTGTTGGTATATCCAGGACTTGCTGTTGTGGGAGAAATGGGTTCAGATGGTGCCATGTTGCCTTGATTTCTGTTGGTAACATTCCTGTGTTTGCCTGTTGCCATCTGGTTATCTCTAGTGTTAGTTGGTCCTGCTGTCTCTAGCTGGTGCTTGTCCCTCCTGTGGGCCTGTAAGCCTGTGTCAGCACCCCTGGGTGACCAGCTCTCCTCCAGAGTGCTGTGGTGCTGCCAGCTCCTGGATGCAGGAGGAGCCCAGATAGACCTTGTAGCAGCTGTTCTGCCACTCCTGTGTTCCCTGCAATCTTGGCTATACCCTCCTGCTCAGTCGCTGGAGAGAAGATGGCAGCCTCACCTCCAAACCGAGGAGTCAAATCACTCCCTGCAGAGCAGTTCTCCCCTGGCAGAATCCGTGAACAGACTGCTGTGGTGCTGCCCAGCTCCTGGGTGCAGGTGGAGCCAGGATGGACCCTGTAACAGCTGTCCTGGCACTCTGCTATTCCCTTGTTCCTGTCTGTACCAGCCCGCTCAGTTGCTGGAGAGATGGTGGCCTCACCTCCAAAGCTAGGAGTCAAATCCCCTGATCTCCTTCTTACCCTTCTAATGGAAGTGGGCTGTTGAATTGAAGCTCTCCTTCTAGCTGCTGCTAGAAGAGATTTGAAGCTGGAAGGATATAGTACATCTGGATGGAGAAGCACCAGGGAATATCTAATACTGGAAAAACTGGCTTATCAAGAAACTCCCAGTGTCCTCTGAAATCTACTGACAGCTGCCAAGACATCCAACATTTCCAGAGGGACTGACCCTCTGTTCTCTCCTGGTGTTACAGGCCAACCAAAAAGCCTCTCTGTATGGCTTTAAGAAGAATTTAACGAGATGTTGCTGTGATCCTTTGACCCAGGGTTTGATGTGAAACGAAGCTTCAGTAAATCTCTACCTCTTAAAATATGAGATAACAAATATGAAAACAATTTTTAAATGTGTGGTCAGAAAGGAAAGACAATGTGTTGTGGGTTTGTAGTCTCCTGAACCCTTGTTCTTACTGAAATACTGAAATGGCTTTTCCGTAAAACATTTCTATTCAGTGAATGGATTAGTATCTGATGGCCACTTAACATCTTCTGGGAATTGGTACCTTTTCAGAACTGACTAATAGCAGCACCTTGGAAAGCAATATGAAACATTTAAGCATCAGTGGCCCAGCATTCTCATCTAGCTCTGTGCCGGTTATCTTTCAACACCCATGTTTCCATTGTAACGCTGCTGTTTCAGATGACAATGCTTTCTGGACATTTGCCTGATGAGCATTTAAGAGATTAGGGGCTTTTTTCCCCATTAGTCTACCACTGTGTTGATCTCAGCTCCTCAGTTACCATTTGTAAATCAGTGGAGCATGAAATTAAGTAGGCACTGGTACCCTGACTCTGAATGGCAATGGAGATGAAGGTGACATGCTGCCTTGCTGCCTGCCACACAGCGACCAAAACACCAGTAAGCACAGCTCTCTCAACCACCAGAAAACAAAGAGCAAAAATCAAGCATAACAGAGATCAGGAAACAGACATGTCACAGATTTTACCCTGTGAAAATAAAGACCTGTGTCTCATGGTTTAAGGCTGATTTAGATGGACTTTTCTACTACCTATAGGACTTACCTGGCCTTACCTTGAAATACAAATGGATTGCCTCAGATGTCACCTAGCAATTAGGAAACAAAAGAAGGGAATAAAAAAGTCACTAAATGAATCAAATTTAAGTAACTCAGCTTTCCCTTGTGTTTGGAAGGAGCAAAATTTACCCAGCCCCACCCCCAACTCCCTACCCACACTCCTTATCAATATATCCTGGCTTTTCGTATGATCTCTAGAGAAATAAAATGATCTGTGTCCAAGAGAGATGTTCTACACAATCACTCTTCTGTAACCTTCAAAAGTGCCAGGATTCTGAAAATCAAGAGAATATGCTAACTGTTGAACGACAGTAAAACAACAACTGGATTCAAGGTAATTTTGGATCGCATTATTTTTATTAATTTTTTTATTAATTTGCTTTACACCCCAATATCAGCCCCTCCTCCTCCCAGTCCCTCCTCCCAGAGATCGTCCTCCCACCCCCCTCTCCTTTTCCTCTGAGAAGGAGGAGCCCCCTGGGTTCCCTGTCCTGTTGTCCCCCAATCCCCCTTGGAACCTTCCCCCACTCCCCCTCCTCCCAGGCATATTATCAAGTCACAGCAAGACTAAGCACATCCTCTCCCACTGAGGCCAGACAACAGGACCAGCTAGGGGACTGGGATCCACATGTAGGCAAGAACGTCAACGATAGTCCCTGCTTCAGTTGGGGAACCCACGTGAAGATCAAGCTGCATATCTGCTACATATGTACAGAGCGCCTAGGTCCAGCCTATGCTCACTCTTTGGTTGGCAGTTCAGTCTCTGGGAGCCCCCAGGGGTTCAGGTTAGTTGATTCTATTGGTAAGTCACATTTTTTTGTTTTTGTTTTGTTTTTTGTTTTTTGTTTTTAATAAAAATGATATTCCTAGGCCAACTGAGAAACTTGGATGGATCTAAAGATTATGGGATATTCTCTCTCATAGAATCCTACATTTGATTTTGTTATATATGTACATATATGTGTAGGGGTGGTTAAATCATGAAACCAGGAAGAGGACCATGAGAAGTGTTCAGTAATTTCTTCTAAATTGAAACTTCATCTTAATAGAGGACAGACTGCTGTTGAGATTCAGAAAATAAACAAACAAGAAAGCTGGCAAAAGCACTTGCCACAAAGACTGGAGACCTGTGCTTCACCCCTGGATTCCATGGTAGAAGGAAAGAACTGACTATCAAAAACTGTCCTCTGACCTCATCATGTGCACCATGATGGGCTTGTACTCACATTCACACACATTCATATTCAACAATAAATAAATAGAAAAACAATACAAACAGTATACAAAA
Source organism: Apodemus sylvaticus (assembly GCF_947179515.1). Classification (NCBI taxonomy): domain Eukaryota; kingdom Metazoa; phylum Chordata; class Mammalia; order Rodentia; family Muridae; genus Apodemus; species Apodemus sylvaticus. Next base: position 59,697,486 of record NC_067485.1, on the reverse strand, counting down.
ATTTGGTTCTCTATATCTATAACTATATATCTACATCTACATCTACATCTATATCTATATATGATCTATAGTTAGTACATTTTGATAATGGCTATGCATGGGTAATGTCAAAATGGATGAACTTTTTGCTACATTGAGACATAATTTGTCTCAATTTTCAGAATAATTTTAGTGAAAAAGGATAAAATTATGACAGTAATTAATATTAAATAATGTGTAGAAAGATAAAAGGAAAGCATATGATCAGAAAGATGTCTCCTGATATGAAAGTTGCTGTCTCTGCTCAAGCAGTCAGCATGGTAAAGGATGTATTGACAACCCAACATTTTGCCCTAGAAAGAACCACTCCCTAAGTTGTGAGTCAGCACTCTATTTCTGTATCTGTTAAAATACAGTTTCAATCCTTGAATATCTCCAATGCAGAGCTGGAGGGAGGTGAACTGAGCTGGGACAGAGCCTAGCTGCTGGGGTGTTCCTACTCCATGGTTCCACATGACCCCATTTCAGTGGCTGGTGTATAGTGCAGCCCAACCTTAAACTTGCTCATGTTATACCTCTGCTGGCACAGGGGAACTTGAATTTCCCAAAATATTCAGAGAAGGCTGCTGGGAGTGAGTCCCCATGGCATACGTTCTAGCAGACACAAAATCCCCCACCCCCTTTTTTTAATCTAAAGAACCCCTGCTCAATATCATAATACGGATGCCAGTGTAGCTATCAACCTTTTAGATCTGAAGCTAAGGACAGAAACCCTTCAGGAGAAGATCCTATTTGGCTGGGCTGTAGCATATATGAAGTCAGCCAGGATGCTTCTGTTGATGCAAAATATTTGCAGACTTTCAGCTACTGATGCTAAACTAGACACATGACATATGGCATGGAAGTATGAGCAGAAACTACCATATGACACTGTGAAGGAAATATGTTTCTACCCAGAAATATTTGCAAGTGTTATAAAAACAGAAAAATAAATTAACAGTGCAGAAGGCTTAAACTCAGAAATTGAAAAAAAATGTTCCAGCTTTGATGCTGGTTGAGTAGCTATTTCACAGATAGGTAATAGCAAGACAGAGACATAACCTTTAACTTAAACTCTGTAGTCTTTGTTTTCTTTGCATGGCACAGGCCCACAACCCTAGCACTCTGCCTAGAGGCAAGACGGGCAGATCTCTGAGTATGCAACTACAGAGTAAGTTCCAGTACAGTAAGTGAAGAAGGTGGGGTTCCCTCTTCCAGGCACACAGCACACCCAAACACCTGTGCTCACTGAAAGAGTCTTTAATAATCTGGGAAGAAAAGTTAAAGTAGCTGCTTTCTGACTCAGGTAGAAACACAGCAACCAGTGACCTTGCAGGTGTAACTTTGAAGAAAAGAAAAGATGCAGGTCTGGATTAGAAAGGGCTAGGGTGCAGTGGTATATTTTAAATGGATGTGTAAATGGACATGTTAATTAAGTGATCCAAAGGGGGCTTTTGATTGTTAGACTTCAATATTTTGATAGTTGGACCTTGGTCATCAGCTTCAGGAAGAGGAAGGGGCCAGATAAGAGAATAGACCTTGGTGTAATCTTATGGTTTTTAGTAAGGCAGAGGAAATGGGGGAGAAGGTCAAGGCCTTCCAGAGCCATGCTAGCCAGAGCTGGCTGGAGTCCCTTCATTGCCACCTTATTTATGTATTTATGTATGTATGTATGCATGCATGCATGTATGTGTTTGTTTGTTTATAGTCACTGTGCATTGGCTAAATGGGCATTGTTCTTTCTGACTGTTTTCTGCTGACAATGGGGCATCAGTGTTAGGGAACCCAAGAAAGCTATATTGCTGACCAAGGCTGGGAAGAGCAGACTCTGTCAGTCCAGGTTCTGTGGGAAAATTGGAGTCTAGGTAAGTATAGTCTGTAAAACTGCAGCAGGATGTAGATTCTGAGAAGACAGTTGGTCCTAGTGTTGCTGGAGCATTCCAGTTGATTTGAAATCTGTTGGGACAGAGGTGAAGTTAAGGAGTTATGAAAATTGTTTTTTTTTGTCTTGGATGTACATTTGAAGGGTTAGGTTTGTGGTCCTAATAGTTGGGAAGAGGAGTTCCATGTCCAGGGAAAGGGGAAGAGACCCCACCCTGAGGAGTAAGCAATGGACAGGAAAGCTTATGCTGTTCTTTGACAGAGGTATTTGATTGGAGCCTGTTTAAGAATTCTTGAGAGGAGCCAGGAAAATTAAATTGGCTTTATAAGGTTAATTGGGGGAACAAATGTTAACTGAAAGCAGGATCTGGTTGTGTTGGGGAGAATATAATTTTGGACATAATTTTGCTACATCAGCATAGTTTTTCCTTGGGTATTCAGTGGGTTCTGAAACTGAGATATTTTAGGAAGATGGATGATTGGAGAAGCTCTTGGCAAACAGTAAGAAGGATGGATTGTAACAAGCTTTGGAGTTTGGCATGGATAGACTGAGAGAACTTGGCTTTGATTCCTAAAGAGAGACTTGCAGTTAAGAGACAAGCAGTCAGTAGTGGGGGTAGGGCATTGACAACTGTAGTGTCTACAATGAGAGGGATATTGAATAACTAATGGAGGGATTTGAGGAGAGGTAAGCAAACAAATAAACAAACTAACAAATAAAAACAGTGAGAGGAATTGCAGGAAGCATCAGTGGAGTTTAGGGGTTTGTTGGATGGCCCAAATGAGGTCTTATCTCTGAGAGTCTATGTGTGTCCAAGAGGAGATATCTGGCTTGGGTTTAGTTATGGGTTTTAACTGGGAGAGTAGGGTTTGTTCATAGTGTTTAATGCTTGAGGATGTCTGGACAGTTAATGAATTTAGGGAAGTCAGTTGGTATTGGATGTTTGGCCATCATTTGGGCATAAGAATAGAAGTGTGAGAAGAGAGATCAGATTTGTGGGAACAGGGTGATCTTGAGTGAACAGGACTAGAGGGTGTGAATGAGTATTAATGATGGAGGTGCTGTTATCCATGTAATAAGTGTAAGCAGAAATAACTAGAGGATCCTCTTGTGTATGAGAAGGAGAGGGCCTTGGGAATGCATGGTGAGATCCAATGATATGTGATGATATTCTGATATCAGCACAGTAGGCTGTGAGAGTGGATCCTAGAGTTAATTTGTTTGACCCAGAGGTGAGAAGAGGGCCTGTGGCAAAAGTGCATAGACAAGGAAGACAGCCATTGATGGTGTTTCACAGTTTTGGAGAGGTAGGTGACAGGGAAGAGGTCCATCTTGGGAACTGTTTGAGGATGGAAGGAAGGGGTGTGTCTGTAAGTGGCTTGGTATAGGGAGTGTACCAGAAGCAAATATTTAGGGATCTATGAATGGAGGAAATTGGCCATGAAGGCATAGATAAGGAGTGGAGATGGGCAAGGTGGCCTAAAGCAGGGGGTTTATGGGTTGATGCAAGAGAGAATCCAAGATAGGTGACTTGGGAAGAGAAGAGTTGAACTGTCATCTGTCATTCTGTAACAGACATAAGAGAAAGCAGAGACACATTTAGGCACCAAAATCACTGTTGGGTGCTAAAGTCCACCATCAACATGAGTTTTTCTGGTGGAGGAAAGAATTTCTATCATCATAGGAAGCCACTGACCAAAATTAAGAGATAGTGTCCTTCTGTCTGTTGAGAGGACAAAACTTTGAGAATCCCTGGAACAGAAGAATTGTCTATCGGACTCTGTCACCAAGAAAGGGTCACCAGTAAGTCTCAGGAAGAATCTGGGACCTGTCAACGGGACTTTTGGGTGGTGGAAAGAGCTGCAGGGCACCAAAAATGAAAAAGAAAGCTCAGCAGTTACACCAAACTGTACAGAATGATTTTATTGGGTATAGGAGCATAAGCTATTGGTGTTCTGTTCAGGACCTTTTCCCTTGTGCCCATGTCCTCAAGGGTCTTCCCCAGTTTCTTTTCTATTAGTTTCAGTGTGCCTGGTTTTATGTGGAGGTCCTTGATTCACTTGGAGTTGAGCTTAGTACAAGGAGATAAGAATGGATCAATTTGCATTCTTTTGCATGCTGACCTCCAGTTGAACCAGCACCATTTGTTGAAAAGGCTTTTTTCCACTGGTTGTAGCTCCTTTGTCAAAGATCAAGTAACTATAGGTGTGTGGGTTCATTTCCAGGTCTTTAATTCTATTCCATTGATCTACTTGCCTGTCACATTACCAATACCAATTTTTTACACAATTGCTCTGTAGTACTACTTGAGGTCAGGGATACTGATTCCCCCAGAACTTTTTTTACTGTTGAGGATAGTTTTAACTATCCTGTTTTTTTTGTTATTCCAGATGAATTTGAGAATTGCTCTTTCTAACTCCTTGAAGAATTGAGTTGGGGTTTTGATGGGGATTGTATTGAATCTGTATATTGCTTTTGACAAGATGGCCATTTTTACTATATTAATCCTGCCAATCCAAGAGCATGGAAGATTTTTCCGTCTTCTGAGGTCTTCTTCGATTTCTTTCTTCAAAGACTTGAAGTTCCTGTCATACAGATCTTTCACTTGTTTGGTTAGAGTCACACCAAGATATTTTATATTGTTTCTGGCTATTGTGAAGGGTGTCATTTCCATAATTTCTTCCTCAGCCTGTTTATCCTTTGCGTATAGGAAGGCTACTCATTTGATTGTGTTAATTTTATATCCAGCCACTTTGCTGAAGTTGGTTGTCAGCTGTAGGAGTTCTCTGTTGGAGGCTTAGGTAAAAGGGACCCCCTCCCCAGCTTGTAAAAAACAATTAGCCAAACTTTCAGCCAAGAGGTCAAGAGGTCCCTTCTTTGGCATGAAGCAAGAATAGTTTAGTCTTAATCACAGTATCCCCCAAGCCCCCAAGCCCCAAAAATAGAACTCACCAATCAAGATATAGATCACCCACCCCTTCCTATGTTTTTGTTTATTTTTAAAGTCCACTTTTTAACTTTCTCCTTACTTGCTTCTCTAAGGAGTTACTCAAGGTTAAAGCATATTTCTTTAGAAATTTTGCATTCAGGAGTTTCAGCATTTCCTATAGCACTTGGCATAGGGAAGACATTGAATAGAAAATTGTTGAAAACAGAGAAAATTAAACATTTCACTTAGAAATTTTTATGTTAAAATATCTTCCAGGAAAAATATTTTAACCTCACTCTTGATTGAAACAACTGAGAGGAAAAAAGGGCAAGACAAGCTTTTATAATGTGTCTAGCTATACCAGAAAGGTTAGGGATATCTGACTTTATATGGACCAGTTTTTTAAGAGTTCATTACTTTCTAGAAAGAGGTCATGATAAAGAAGCAAGTACAAGTTCAGGAGTTTTGTTGATTGCAGTTAATTGATGCTTTCTGGGCCATTGTGTCACAAGGGTCATTGCTAAAATTCTCTTATTACTCTATCGGACACAATGTTCTGAAGTACCATTGCAGCCATATGCTGTTTAAGATTCATCAAGGGCAAGCAAAGATATTTTGTTATTGATGTTTTAGATGAATGTTTCTTATTTGATTGATCTTATTGGCCACGAATTGTTTTCTTTATAATTTGGCCAATTTATAGAGGTAACTACAGTGAATTCTTTAGTAGTCACCTAAACCAAGCCTCTTAGATTGGAGGACCCTCTCTCTGACATGCTAGTATATTGTGGAAGAGAGATGCATTGTTCAAGGTCATGGGTTAGCCTAAGAAATGGCCCTCAGCTGTTGCTGGTGTTGACCATGAGTAGATATGGAGGTCTAGCCCTCTTTTTAAGTGAGGAGATTGGAGACAGTACTAAGGGTTTATTCTAGCTCCTGACTGCTTCGGGGAAAACACAGGAGCCTGATCGTGTGCCTCAACCTTTGTTCAATGGACATTGGCCACATTGAGTTTAGCTGTTCCTTCTGCCCCAACACTTCTTCCTCTATTTTCTACTCCTTTTTATCCTGAAAACATATTTTCCAACCATCCTCCTTGTTTGTTTGTTTTTTCTCAAAAAGAACTCTTCTGGGATAGAGAAATGGCTCAGGGATTAAAAGCAGAGACTGCTCTTCCAGAGGACTCCAGTTCCGTGCCCAGCACCCACAGAGTAATTGACAACCATATGTAGCTCCAGTTACAAGGGATACAATGTTCTCTTCTTCTCTCCTTCGGCATTTTTCACAGGAGATGCATAGACATACATGCAAATAAACACTCATACACATAAAATGAAATTAAAACATGAAAATGAATTCCTATGGGAAAAGAGTGAATACAGTGTCTATGGCACAATTCTTTCTCAGAAATGTGTTGAAGCTGATGGCAGATTAAAAATTATGCTGCCCAATCTCTGCATGGTGCACTGCCAAATATAAGCACCATCCACTTCCGTTCTCTATGTCAGTGTCTCTCCAGTACAAAGGATAATGTAAGAGGCATCACTCACTAATTACTAATTCATGAGACTAACTGCAAATAATATTCAAATTGGCAGGAGCTCTGACTCTGTCTCTCAGTCTCTGTCTGTCTGTCTGTCTGTCTGTCTGTCTGTCTGTCTGTCTGTCTCTGTGTGCATGTGTGTGTGTGTGTGTGTGTGTGTGTGTGTCCACACTACTAAGTTCCTATATTGGAGTCCTAACTCCCAGCTCTTCAGAATGTGAGGGTATCTGCTGATTAAGTCAAAGTGAGGTCACATTTGTACTCCTCAGTCTAGCACAGTTCTCTTTCATTAGAAGAGGCAAAGTCACAGACACAGAAGGGGAAAACTTTGTGGAGACACAACGAGAAACCAGACATCCTCTAACTGAGAGAGGAGCCTTGGGAGAAACAGACCTTCCTTGATCTTGAATTTTTACACTCTAGAACTGTAAGAAAATAAATTTCTGTTGTTGAAGGGCCAAGCTCTGCAGCAATCTGTTATATCATTCCAAGAAGTCTGTTGTAAGTCTGTGGATTTTGTCTTATGCCCTTTAAATGTCCTGAGCATGTCTGATAATGTGAGTCAGGGGCATTCCTTGGAGGGATTTGGAATATCTCCAGCTCAGATTCTTCGGCCGATGACCTGTTTTTTTGCCCAGACCATCTTTGTTTTTATTCCTGTATTTCTGCTCATAATGGGTACCTTGAGTTGATGATTTGCCCCAGTGTCTCCTCCAGTCTCATCCTTTCACTCCTATGAATACCTCCTTCTGTTTTTATGCTGCTCTTGGGTTGATTCTTTGTTACACCCCAAAACCCAAGATCCAGAAAGCTATCCTGGCTAGATTATCACTAATCTAGGCTTTCCTGAAACAGAAAATGGTCTGGTTATAACAAGAGACATACATGGTTAGGAACTGAGTACTAATCAGTTCACTTAGTTCCGTGGCAGGCATGATTGCACACCTGTAATCACTTGGGAAGTTTAGGCAGGAGGGTCAGGAGTTCAAGGTTAACATCAGCTACACATCACATTTGCTATCAGTCTGGGATACAAGATATCAAAATATAAAGGAAAAATACTTTTTTTGGTTCCCATTTAGAAATTTAGAAGGTATAACTTACTGAGCAACCCAGTGATTCCTAGATGTAAGCCTTTAATATGTCAAACTACTTAATTAAGAATGATGAAATTTTTAACTTATTTAAATTTTTAAATTAAAAATAATACACAGGCATATTTTCCCAGGAAAGAATGCTTACTTAATCTTATAGATCACCCTTTTCCAGTCATGTTGTTTCTGAGGCTTTCATTTCCTTCCGGGCACCATTATATCTCCCATCTCATTCCTGGACCACCACAGATGCTTAGGTATCTTTGAGGCATTAGGACTCTGTTTTGGTTATAACGAGAGGCACATACTGTTCTGGCATTAGTCATTTGGTTATAACTGTAGGCACAGTACACACAGGATATTCTCTTTGTGTAAATGCTATTAAAAAGCATCAGATCTGAGCTTGCCCACTAGAAGACACTGGTGTGACAGCTACTTGATTTTGTCCCTTTCAGCCTTCTCAGATGCCCTTGGATGTAGTCAAGGTTCCAGGACTTGAGTGACAAGTTCTGCTCTGTACTCTGATGACTAAGGCATTGTTTTTGGGTCAAGTTTATCACGAGTCCTTTTTCCCTTGAGGAAATGTTCTCTTAGTACAGTCCTCAGCAAGGCATGGAGAGGCTTCTGGGAGGCATCCTGCAGTTCTCCAAATGTGCTTCAGAGAGCTGAATTGCAGTCTCAGAAAAAGCAAGAGCTTCCTGCCTCGGCAGCTCCCTCCCTATACATTCCTAGGGAACATGCTATAGAAAGAATGTCAGGAAGATGTGAATGCTCTTCAAGGAAATGCTGACAGTGCTGCCTTGATCCTTCTCTAGATGTACTACGCTCTGTCATTCTTGTCAGGTCTGATTTAGGACACCCCATTTCTGCATATGATTATCACACATGAGACTTTTGTATCATTTTACCAGAGAGTAACCACGGGAGATCCTGGTTCTGTCTCCTAAATGCCTGCAGCCTCTAGATTCCTGTCAATGGAAATTACTTTGGGAGATCTGTATGGACCTGTTTCTACAGGGTTTAAAATTCACGCAGTGAACCATGATATTAGGAGGACTCTGAGGGCTTTTGTGGTAAGAATACCATTTTCCTGGTCAGAGTTCACATTAATGGTGAGCACTCCTGAATGTTTTAGTGCAAAATCTCACATCTGGTTTAATATAAAATTTAACTAAATGAAAATACCTACAGAGGTTAGAGATAAGGTAGTATGAATTTCCTTTTCCTTTAAATTTTTATGGAAGAGTCTCCTGTCTAGCCCAGGCTAGTGCTATGTATGTTTCTTTGAAACATGCAAATAACCATGAGAATTAACCTGTGATCAACGTTACACATGAGAGCTAGGGTAGTACTGGAAGACAAAACAATGTCAAGCTGGTAAAAAAATGGGAAAAGAGGTTCCTTCCCTAATGCAGAACACCCCCTTACCCAGGAAATGCTATCAGCAGGCCCTATCTGCTCAAATAAGCCTAAACCTAAGTTAAAAACAATATGATGAACAAGAAAAGAATCCCAACTTGCTTGACTGAATGAGCTACATTCCAGCTCTGATATTGCTCCTCTAACCTCAATTTTCTTGTCATTATTTCTCCTTTAATATGTGTACATCTTATAGCTTGGCTATTTTGAGATAAAATCACCAAGTAGGCATATAATTCACACAGATACCTGATAAGATAAAGGTGATAAGCATATTGGATTTTCAGTATCTCGTGACAATTATTGATTCGTTTTCATCAAATATGTCCCAACTGATGTAAACTACATTCCTGGAGTTTATTGATACAACCATAGATAGATACAAGCAGATACATGAGGAAAGGTAAATATCACACTAAGGCCTTTCCACCACAGGTTGCTAGGCCATAGTGGCTGCTGCACTCCAAGATATCTGTGTCATATTTTCCAGATGCTTCTCCCAGCAGAAGCACTGCCACACATGACTGGCTCCCACTTCTTGTTTCCAGAAAGTCAGGCTCTGAGCTAGCTGGCTATCTCAATATGAGCTAGATCTTCTGGCTACCAGCTAGAAGTCAAAGGTCAAGATGACCCCTGACAAGCAACGGGGCAGGCAGAGACACTGGAAGTGGGAATGCCCTTGGATACCAGGAAACTGAAGTCTGGTTGTTTGGTACAGCTTCCAAGCATGATAAACAACAACAGAAAACTAAAAGTTATAGTAAGGTGGGAAAATGAATTTAAACATCTGAGGCTAGAGATATGTGGATAAATGGTCTATTATCCCTGACACTGAGAGATAGCTTTGGTACAATGGTTAAAACCAGGCTCAACTGTTGCAAACTGCAAAATTCATCTAAGGTTTAAATATTGCCTCAAGATGTAAAATGCCAGGGAAGCACTTGGTATATATCGATCCTTAAAGCCTCAGTCAAGAGTAATGGCACTTGTGAGGCCACGTTCAATTGATACCCCTGGGAAGCCTGCACCTTTTTGAAGGGAAATAGAGCAGTGGATCTGGGGGAAAGGGGAGGTGGAAGAAGGAGCCTAGGAGGAGTTGAGGGAGAAAAGAAATGGTAATCAGGATGGTATGAGAGAAAAACAAACAAACAAATAAATAAAGAGTATCTGGACAAAAAACTGTGGTAAATGTTAAACAAATAAGCAAAAAAAAAAAAAAAAAAAAAAATCAGCTCACAAGCAAAGCTCTTATCCAGACTTTTATTTTGAAATATAAAAAAAGAAAACCCAGATTATATTATAATGGCTAACAAATTCCTCAACAGATTCTCTTTGTAGGTAGCCTAGACCTAGGGACTAGAAGCAGCAGATGTCCATAGGCATTCCCAGCTTCAGCTCAGGGCCACGTGTGCCTCAAGATCAATATGAATCTAGCTCAACATAGATTTAATCATATGGGGTTCCTCTCTCTCTCTCTCTCTCTCTCTCTCTCTCTCTCTCTCTCTCTCTCTCACTCTCTCTCTCTCTCGTTATTTGTAACTCTAGCTGCAAGTCTTGTACTGGCATTGATGTACTGAGGTAGGGCACAGATATCGGTAGATGAGAGCTGATGACCTCTGGTCATTAATTCCCTCTTACTGTTGTAGGACCAAAGCTGATGGCTTCTGGAGATTAACTCCTGCTGATAGCAACTAGGGAATTAAAAAAGAAACTTAATTACTTGGGGTCTTTACTTTTTGGCTCAGGCCTCTCATTGGCCAGAAGAGAGGCTCAGGTACACAGAGAGTCACATGCATACTGGACAAAGCAGAAAAAGGCTACACTGCCACTTTAAGTTTGTTTAGATTTTATACCTTGTCAGGATAATTGAGCATGTTGTTTTCTAAGCACTATTATATTTCTTAACTTTACATATTGCCTTTAAGGCAATAGTTCATGCCATTGGTTGATTGACTTAAAGACTTAAAGCAGAATTGTTCGCATGTATTTCCTTTAAGATTGGCACCTGACTAAACATTAATTATGTATTTTGTGGACCCACAAGTTCATTATAAGTTTAAAGCAATAGTTTTTATGTCATAAGTTAGTATGGTTTTGTCAAGACATAAATCATCTGCCTTGTGTCTTATTATTTTGAAGTTTTGTGTAGATAAAGTAGTCAATCCCTTGTTTTCTGTCCTTGAACCTACAATAAATTGATGGTTTCTAGCAAGTCCAAATGTGTTTTTTGTTTTGGTTGGTTTGTTTTGTTTTCCTTAGTGCAATTAACCAGTGACACATGAAAGATTACAAAGTTCTATTGGCAGCTTTTATTCTATAAGGGGCTTGAGATTTTATGTACCATTTTAGGAATTCTATAAAATGATTATCAGGAACTATAAAATCATCAACTCAGCTACACAGCATTACTATATGAAAGTACATCTTCATGTTGATTCTTCAGGAGATCTGTCCAATAGAGTGAGCCATGACCAGGAATCATTAGGCTATGTAATAGAGGCAGGAAAGGCATGTCAGCAGCAAGAAGTCATCCTGGGATGAAGTCTCTGAGGACCCTGCATCTCATAGTTCACCCATGGCAGCCATGCAAAATGGCGGCCCATCTCCAGAAATCTCATTCACTTGCCATAGCTTAGATGGTTTCTGACATCAATCATGTGGTTCTTAGACACAAATTTAGATGGTATTGTCATTTATTAGTGCCAAAATTAGAGCCTCTATACAAGGCAAACCCACCTAGGACAAAAGCATAGACTCTTTCTTACTTTTCTCCTTTATATTCCTCCAGTGACACTGACAAGCAGATAAGGGTTGTCACACTGCCCCCTGCATTTGATATTTACCATATATTATACAATAGCCACTGGAAGGAGCAATGATCAGAGGTTCCAAGAACCATCTTCAAATGCTTTCTCCCTTACCCTCATTTCCAGTACAGCTAATCTACCCCAGATTCACCCTCAGATTTTTCAATTAAAATGGAAATAGATGTCATACAGCTCTGACTACAGTAATTTACATCTGTATTTCGTGGGCTTTCTAATCTTTATGTAATTAGCAATTAGGAGCAGCCCCATTTTTCAGAGTAGCTAGACTGCAGCATATATATCTGAGCCTTAGCTAATCTCCCACTTCATCTGGTCAGTCTCTATTTTTCTTAAAGATTTTGAACTTCTGGTCCAATGCACTGGATCAAAGGTAAAACTGGAAATCACAGCCTGCTCCCATTTGTCTTCTTTCCTTTGCATTCTGACTTGGGTGTAAGTCTGTATCAGATGGTGGGAACATGCAAAACATGGAGAAGTCCCCAAAATTAAGGAAAAGGACTGAGAAAGAAGGGCTCTAAGAGCCATTGTTCCTTACACAGAAAGTCCTGCAATCCCCACCCCCCTTCCACCTCATTTTCAGCAGACCTGGTTGGGGAACAACTTTGCTACATTAGTGAATCTGATTTGTTTAAAAAAAAAAAAAGCCAGAGAGAAGCCAAACAAAACTAATATTTGCAGGGATGAAAGGGGGATGGAAGTTGCAAGCTAGCCTGGGCTATATAGCAGGACCATTTACAAACAACCCAAGTGGATAATTTAGCTCTAAAGCCAGAGGAAGAATAGAAGCAGTGCTTGAAAGGCAGAAAGTAGGACAGCAGCATTCATTTTTGTCAACCAAGTACCAGATATGGTGCCAAGAGAAGTATATGCCAAACAAGCCTGAAAAAGCAGGGTAGATGTCTGAAGAACTGAACTGTGATATAAACCACCACTCCAGCCTCAGGCTTTCTTTAATGCTCTATGCATTAAGCAGACTCAAACAAAGGCAAAAGTTGCCCTGATGTTAATATCACCTCCAAAGAGAAGGGCAATTACTGTCGGGAGCTATCTACAATAATGCCCACAAATAGACCTATACAAATGACTGTCAAGCTCAACAATATTGCTATGCCAGGTACTCAGATTTGTTGCCTAAAAGTCTGTTGTTGCCAGGGTAACCATAATGTATTGAAGTAAGCCAGGGATATGGGCACTTCTCAAAATTTTGAGATACATAGAAAGAAATATTTCCAGATATCAAATGTTAAAGAATAACCACATAACTATAGTTTATTCTGGTTAGTTTTTATAAACTTGACATAAACTAGAGTCATTTGAAAAAGAGGAAACCTCAACTGAAGAATCACCTCCATCAGATTGGCACGTGGGTATAAATCTACAGGGCATTTTCTTGATTAATTATTAGTAAGGCAGGACCCAGACCACTTTGGGTGGTAATACCTTGGACAGGCATCCTGGGTTAATTAAAAATAAGGCAGCTATCCAATAGACAGCTTCTCCTCTGTGCTTCCTGCTTCTACCCCTTCTTTATTTCCTGTCCTCAGTGCTGGACAGCAATCAGGACAAGTTCCTTCCAAGTTGCTTTTGGTCAATCTTTTATCACCGCAACTTAGAAGAAAACCAGAGCTTACAGGTTGGCACATTGATAGTTTGACCTAGAGAATGATCTTTTATATAGGCTATTACAAGTCCCTTATAAAACAAAAAGTTAGGTGTGGGTTTACAGGTAAAGAACTTGACTTTAGTATCCTTCTTTACAAAGTGATCCCTGAGTCCTGAATGCATACAAGTTTTAAAAAATAAGCAATGCTGTATTTTAAAGACTAAAAGGTTTAGACTCCAAACAATTACATTTGAATGTTATCTCTATCAAGAACTCTTCACAAGGATCACTGGAAGGAGCAATACAAGAAGCTGTCTAAGAATGCACTTAGCTAACAGCAAACAACAGCCATTAGATTTTTCTGACATGATATTGAATTTGACAGATAACTATTAAGTACTGTAAGGCATACATTTCATCTACTTTTAATTACACATAGAATCTAACATGGTGTTTCAGACATAAATGTAACATACACGTAGAGTAAATAGGTATATGTTTGCTCACAGAGAAGAATATTGATGAGACAATTAGATATTTTAAGGAAAACTATTCAATAAAATTTGAAGAGGAAATGAGAAAGGATATGTGGAGAGAGGCCCAGGTAAAATTGCTTATAGAATGCATTTGATACAATGACCAGGGTCTTTTTGCCTTTCTCAGAGGCTCATTTACTCCAATTAATGGGCCAACCAAGTTGATATTAGATAGTTGCTAGCATAATTTCTTAGAGAGGAAAAGTAAAATGGACTATAACGTCCTGGATCAAAGTGTCTAGTTCCTTAAAGTTATTCCCAGAAATCTTTAGAACGTGCAATATTTAAAATTCAGGAAAATTGCTCATAACCACACACACAGAGAAGAAATAATAAGCAATCCCATTCAAAAGCATATTCTATGACGTCAGTATCTTGTCAGACATCCTTGTTGCATGGCCTGGACCTCTAGTGCATTGATTGCGTGGGCAGTTCAAATTCTCTAGTAGAAATAATCATGGGTTCCTCTAAGTAGTCTTATTTGAATGTTGTATTTCCTATAGCTCTTATTTATACTTCACCCTCACAGAAATGTCAGCATTTTCAGCTTCTTCACTACAGGTGTCCAAATTCACACAGAAGGATGGATTGGAAGAGCAGATAACAGGATACAGTCTGTTCTGCCCTGTGTAGCCTTGGGTTTGAGTTGGGAATAGCAGTTCCATGATAAAAGCTGATTCTGTAGGATAAGAATTTATGTGAAAAAGAGCAGGCTAGTATTTGGACAAGCTCTGGCCCTGTCTCTATGAGAGCGCAACACTGGGTTTATCGCCTTGGTCTAGGGTTTTTCCTTCATTAATGAAAGGAAAGAAGCCTGGTTCTGTTTTTAGTTGGTTTATCTGTCTTTCCAGGTCCCCACCCTGGATTCTAGAACCCACTTTCTTAAGTCATGTGCCACAACCACACATGGCGGGGCGGTCACATAACTGAATGTGAAAACCTCAGAAATACAACATTTTGTTCAAAGAAGACTGCTTAGAGGAACCTACTGTTTTCTACTTGAGTACATGGAACTACCCAGGCACTGCACTGGCATTTGTGAAATAGAGATTGTGAAAAATTTTGTGGCAGTAAAAACTTTTTGAACAATAAAAAAGTCAGAATGACAGAATGATAGAATATATATAAACATGTTTTAAAATCAATTTGTGATTTATTATGAGTGAAAATACTTGATTTGTATACCTGTTTTACATACCTGAGGTCCTATGAAACTATCTTCAAAGGCAAGACATCTCAAGTGGACCAAACTTAAGAACCCTTCTCTATCTGATATAGCGTCACCTGGGAGACTCTGCGGGTGCATGACAAATACGGAGGGGAACAATCATAGCCAGCCATTGAACTGAGCACAGGGTTCCCAATGAAGGAGCTAGAGAAAGGACCCAAGGAGCTGAAGGAGTTTGCAGCACCATAGGAGGAACAATATGAACCATACAGTACCTCCAAAGATCCCAGGAACTAAACCAATAACCAAAGAGAACACATGGAGGAACCCATGGCTTCAGATGCATATGCAGCAGAGGATGGCCTTCAGAGGTTGGACATCAAAGGGAGGAGAGGCCCTTGGTCCTGAGAAGGATTGATGCCACAGTGTAGGGAAATACCAGGATAGGGAAGTGAGTATGGGTGGGTTGGTGAGCAGGGGGAGGGGAGGGGGATAGGAGATTTTGGGTGGGGGTGGACTAGGAAAGGGGACAACATTTGAAATGTAAAGAATATTTCTAATAAAAAAATAAATATAAAAAAGAACCCTTCTTTAGGCTGGCATTACATAACCTACCTGTCACCAGTTTGTCCTTGTTTCTGCCCTTGACTGTGTGCTGTTCCTGTTGCCAGTTCCAAGCTAGGAGTAGTCCACTAATTAAGTCCCTTCATTTTCATTCTTGAACTGCCAAAAACTGAGGGAGAAAGACACTTCTACCTATGATCAGGTCTATTTTTTCCACTGCTCCACCGTTCTTCCCCAAGTCATACACCATCCTTCCGTATCTCACCCACACCACACTGTCATTCTGCATCTCACCGACACCATCCTTCCATCTGTCCTTCCTTCCTTCCTTCCTTCTTTCCTTCCTTCCTTCCTTCCTTCCTTCCTTCCTTCCTTCCTTCCTTCCTTCCTTCTTTCCTTCCTTCCTCTCTTCCTTCCTTCCATCCACATCTCACTTATACTATTTTTCTACTTCCCTTCTTACAAACCCTTTCAATGGTCCAGAGGTGCTCCATGCACAACCTCTCCCCCTTTCCTGCCCCTTTCTTCCTCCTGCCTTTCTTCCTTTCTTCCCTCTCCCCTTCCCTACCTCCTTTGTGGAACAACATGTCACTGCCTGGCCCAATTACACTTAACATTAATTTATCTGCTAAAAATGCCCCTCCCTTCTTTTGCCAATGTCCCTGCAGACTGACCCAGCCTTAGTGTCAAGTAAGCAATACTCTAAGATGGATAGGAACTACAGAGGATATTAAGGATATCTCTTTATGTTGGATGATTTAAAAGATGACTTTTATAGTCTTTCCTGTACATTTCTCATTGTCTATACTTCTAACTCAGTCTGTTTTCCAAATTTAGTGTACTAGTGTTCTCATGTCCCAAACTATTTAGGGAAACAAAATCTGTCCAGTGACCAAATGATTATCTGTATTTAAAAGTTTCCAAAATCAGTTAATCAAATAATGACAAATGCATGGGGCAAGGATGTCTGATCCTGCCATTTCTTACTGTCTACTGTATCTTAGAATGGTGATCTTCAAGTGATTTTTAAAGTTTCATTATCAGAATCTCAAATACTATTATTTAGTCATTGTTGATATTTGAGATATGGTTTTTTTTTTTTTCGGCCTAAGCCTGACTGTCCTGGAACTAGTTCTATAGTCCAAACTGGCCTTGTATTCAGAGACCTGCCAGCCTCTACTTCCCAAGTGCTGGGATTAAAGGTATGCACTGCCTCCACCTGGCAAAAGTTTGTTTTTAAAAACAACAGTATCCTTACTCATTCTGTAGCTGCAATAATTTCCGAAAGAGAATTTAATATTTTCATTCATAGATCTTTGTTTTAAACATGCAGACTCCACATAGAATGTAGAGAATCATCATTCTTTATCTTCAAAGTTAAACTAAGCAAACAGAATACAGGAAGCATTTTCTCCAGGAAACAGAAAATGTCACAGATACAATATGCAGATATATGTGCAGATAATATGCAACTATTTTTATTTCTCCTGGAAAAATAAGTGATCTCCAATTTTTAGGTATAAAGTTGAGAGGGAGAGACACAGTCTTGGCCAGGTGTCAGACAACTTTCTGTCACTAGAACCTGAGGAAAATCATTTTTTACTGAGGAAAATGTCTTGGGTTCATGATTTTAGAGATTGTAGCCCCTGTTCAGTTTGTTCCTTTGCTGTTGGGCCTGAGTTGATTCGAACACTGCAGGAGACACACATGGGATCAAAGCCATTCCTCCAGGGCAGCAGAAGAACAAGAAAGAGGAATAAGCTGGGGTCCCAGTGTTCCCATCAAAGGTCACCCCAGTGACCTAACTTTCTCCAAGGAGGCACTCCCTCTCAGTAACACCACAGGCTGGCAACCAGACTGTTAACACACAAACCTCAAACTAGACAGCTAGTTAGAGGCAAACTAACAGCTAGGTATGCCAGCAACAGGTTCTTAACTCAGAGGTTTTTTTTTTTTTTTTTTTTTTTTTTTTTTTTATGAGCTCAAGGACTTGGGTTCTATTTGTATCTAATTTTCGACTATTCACAATTTTGTGACTTTAGGATCTTTGACTGCTAGCACCAACATTTTTCACTCCATTTCCTCATGAACCTGACACTGCAACCAACTAACGCCACAGTTCACATTCCATCGGGGTTTGCTCTATGCACCTCAGTCCAGTAATCTGCAGCCAAATCACTTCTTCCTTTGTTGTTTTTACAACTGTCTTCACGCTTTGTGGAATCACCTAGATGTGGTGTCAGAGGACCTGGGTTTGAGTTCTCTATCTCTGTAATATTCTAGGTGATGAAAGGGTTCTCATGCAGCTGTTGGAATGTTAAATATAAATGTAGCAAGAGCTGTTCACATGGTATTAATTAATAATTAATATCTGTTTTCTTGAGGATTTTGAACTACTCATATTATTGCAGAGAAATTCAGACATAGTGATAAGTGAATGAGAAGCTACTTGGAATACCTACATATTTTCTGACTTTTCTATGTTTAACTGCCCATTACAAAGCAACTGATACCCTCTCACCCAGGTCCGTGAGGAGAGCTGCTGTGCTAACTAATCATGATTGCCAACTTGATGGGATTTAGAAAGATCACAGAAATAACCTCTGGGCGTGTCCATGAGGGGTTTGCTAATTTAGGATAAATCAGAAGACTTGCATCAGATGTGAGCCATACCATTCCCTGGCTTGGGATCCTGAACTGTGTAAAGAAGAGGAAACTAAGCTTAGTGTTAGCATCCATATTTCTCTGCCTCCTGTCTATGGGTGCAATGTGAGCTGTCCCATGCTCCTGCAGCCCTACCCTGCCTTTAAGTAACATAATCTTTAGAAGTATAAACGAAGTAAACCTTTCTCTTAAATTGCTTTTGCCAAGTATTTTCTCACAGCATAGAGAGGAATAATTAATATAGCAATGGTAAAAATAATAATAACAACTAACAACTATAGGTGAGAATAGGGGAAACAGTAATTCTTGTGTGTTGCTACAGGCAGTGTAAGATGGCACAGCCAATAGGGCTAACTCTATGGCAATTCCTTAAGAACTTAATGACAGAACTGCCATTTGGCCTAAGAATTCTACCCCAGGCACGTGCCCCACATAGCTGAAAGCAGACTCTTGAGGAGACATCGGTACACACAGGTTCACAGCTGTATGATCAAGAACATCTAAAAGATGGAAACAACACAAATGTCTCTGATGGATAAATGTGTATACAGAATATGGATTTTATTTTCCATTTAAAATGCAAATATGCAAAAGAATATTATTCAACCTTAAAGAAGAAGAGAATTATAATCAATGCCACAACAAGGATGGACCTTGAGGACATTATAATAAATGAAATATAGACAAAAGGATTTATGATCCCACTTGTGTGAGGTACCTTGAGTGATCAAATTCATAGACCCAGAGAGTACAGAGGTGGCCAGGGAGGTATTGTCTATCAGGTACAATTTCAATAGGCACGATGAAAAGTTTTGTGGATGACCGGGGTGATGGTGAAAAACAGTATACATAATTAAGATGGTAAGTTTGATATTCTACATATTTTACCACAATTCTTTGTAAAGACAATTGGTCTGGCACATTAACATCTTTCATATATTACCAATACAACTGTCTGCAAAAGAAATGTTTTTTTTTATTTGAGTGACTTCATGAAGCAAGTCTTCCATGCATACTACACTCTAGAATGTTTACTTTATCTCAATTACACTTGCTGCCTGGCTCCACAATTTATAAGTGGAACTACCGAACTTTCGTTAGCCTTGGTTCATCAAGCTATTAAATGGGAGTTTCTCCCTAATAAGGTTCTTGTGAGTAGTAAATTAAATGATTCCTGCAAAAATATCAAGAGGCCTGTGGCACAGACCAGACCCTAATATGCTTTGTTTCCTTTGACAGATAAACTCATTGAAATAATAAGCTTCACCTTCAGCACACAATCAACTAAGATCAGAGGATAGGCATCATCAGAAACTGAGAAAGTTGGCCCCTTTTCCTCAAGGATGTGGGGAGCTGACAGCTTTACAGTATACAGGCTCACAATTTGATATCAGTTATTTGGCACCATGGGAAACATTCACCTAACCCACCCATCTACTCTTTCCAAACCAACAACTGCCACAGCCCCTTCACCATAGCACTCACATTATCTGCTCTGATTTGCTTGACTTGAAAGGTGTTCCTGCATAGACGTCTAAGCCTCACCCAAGCCATAGGATCTCAAGGATCGGTAAACATTGTGTGCTTCCTATGCTCAAGTGAAAACAAAACAAAGCAGAAACAAACCCACCATGTTGGATTTCATAACCTCTTTCCAAAGGTGCCATTCATTCTTTGTTCGTTACATTTGTTTTGTTAATTTTGCTGCATTTCAAAGCTATCTCACACAGAATCTTCTCTTCCCCATTTCACTAATTGGCAATGTAAATATTTTAACAAACTCCATGGGATTACTTTACCTTGGCTTTAGGTAAATGTGTAATTTAACACGATCAAGACAGCGTACATGAGCCCATCATTTGATGCCACTCGGCATCCAATGAATTAATTACATGGCGAAAAACATTTGCAGAACTTCAGATCAGAAAGGAGTTTGTTTTTTAAGTGTCAAGACATGTCTACATCTCAGCCCGTGACTTCTCTAAAAGAGCATGCATTAGGAACGTTGTTGGTGTTTGTTTAAGTCAAAGAGGATAAACTTCTACAGATAAATGTGTCCTGAACTCTTGGCCTATTAATTATCTCTTGTAATTAGAGGGAAGACTAATTATACTGCTAATTTGCAGACACTCACCCGGAACACAGTTTGCCCTAAAAACTCTATGCCATGTTCCTTAAACTGCATTTGTACAGTCTCTCTTCCCTTTTCACAATGTTGAAGGAAGCTTGCTTTGGATCATGATACAGAAAAGTTATTTTCTTTCTTGATTTTTTTGTCCTTCTCTTCTTCATCCTATTCTTTCTACCTCTGGACTGCGATAGTCACAAAAACATGTTTTAGCAGCCTTGAACTAACTCATAACTGAGGGGAAAACATGGCAAGAAATTGATTCTTAACAATGACTCTTTTCATTTGTTCTACTATCCACCTGTAATTGACCAAATGATTAAGACAGTCAGGTTTGTAATGAAAGGCTCTAAGTTGCTTTTTAGTTGTAATGAAGTCAGTCCTAGAAAATATAGCATGACTGCTCAGTCTGAGCCATCACGGTGGTGGCACTGTGGCTTGCGTGGGCACAACTTGATTCTGAGACAGTCTACAGTGACAGGTCTGGCCCCAGGGCAGTGTTAGCATTTCAAAAGCGTCAAGCAGTTGCTACATGTGTCCTTCATTCTGATACCTTTAGTCACTTACTTTATAAAGATGGAAATCATAGCTCATAACTCTCATTCTAGAAAACCCAATATTTGATGTGCAAATTTAGCATCATGTTTTTCTTTTATATAAATATTTTTTTCCATACAATATATTCTGATTATGGTTTTTCTTCCCTCCTACTCTTCCCAGTTCTTCCACACCTCCTCTCTCATCTGGATCTACCCCCTTTTCATCTCTCATTAGAAAACAAAGAGGCATCTAAGGAATAATAATAAGACAAATAAGAAACAAAAATGCTGAAATAGTACAAAATAAACCAAACAAGAAAAAGAACCAAAGAAAAGGCAGAAGAAACATATGTAGATTCAGAGACAAACAAGTTCACACACTCAGGAATCCCATAAAAAAAAAAAAAAAAACAAAATCAAGAGCCATAATATACACACAAAGACCTTCAAGGTTAAAAAAAACATCTCTAACTTAACATTATGAGACAAAGAACTTCCAAAGATACTGTTGAATTCATTTTGTTAGGCCATCTAGTGTTGGACATGGGCCTATCCTTAAGGGTTGTTATCTCCAGTGAGACTCCCTTGGAGAAAACTAATTCTTTCATTTGTAAGTGGCTATCAAATGGAGATAACTTCCAGGTTAGGGATGGCGTATGTCTCCACTTCCAAGCAATACTCAAAGTTGCTTGTATGGTCACAAACCTGAAGGTAGATAGGTCAGGGACGTAAGGGAAAATCAAATATTGTTCTGCTAAAGGAATGTAGCAAGAAAATGACCCCTAATGACACTCTGCTATACTCATAGATCAGTGTCTTGCTCACCATCATCAAAGAAGCTTTAATCTTTAGAATATAAGAGTAAATACTGTGACCCACAACCAGACAACATACAGAGAGTAGGAGACCTTAGAGCAGTCAACCCTAAATCGATGTTCCTCCCCTCAGGGATCAGGGAATGCTGCAGGAGAGAAGACAGAAAAAAGTATAAGAGCCAGAGAGGATGAAAGACACCAAGAAAGCAGGACTTGCAAACAGCAGGAAAGACACACATATGAATTCATAAAGGCTGTGACAGAATGCATAGGATTGCATGGGTCTACACCAGATAAGTTCCTAGAACATAGTGGATCTTAATTCTAAAATAAAATATCATTTATTTATGAAAATAAAATGATAGTTTAAGGCAGAAAACATCAAGAACATGGTGTTTAAAAGACATGTCAATAAAAAGTGTGGAAAATAAGACAATGGTTTCTCAGAAACCACAGGCTTGTCCTTAAGTTTCCACAGAGTGTTTAACACACTACATATTCTACCTCTTGTCATATATAATTGAAAAAGTTGGTCATCAAGAAATTTTAATAGTTGGTTTCTAAAGATGATTTTAGCAACATGATGTTTTCAACATACTAAAAATGAAAGTTCATATATAAAAAGCAAGGCAAAAATACTAAATATTATCTGAGCTGAAAAAGCATGATTCAAATTGCAAATCTTTGCCTCAATGTAGAAGCAGTTGAACTTCTTGATGAAATTCTCATACCTTCTTGTGAAGATTACAAAAAACCTCCCTTACCAAAATTAGCTCACCTGCCACCTCAAAGATTTTGAGTTTCCAGTTTGTTGATGGCATCTCTCCAGAGCACATAGTCCATCCCATCCCAGCTTTTCTGTACATGTGTTTGTTGTTCCTCCATTCCCTATCACTCCAGCTAGGTCAACTTCGTAAACCATGCAGACCACCACAAAACCCCCACATCTTCATGCTCACTCTGGTTTCGTGTATCAACCTTATTCTTGAGAATTAATTCCTAGCTCTCTTCCTATCAGCTGAATGTATACACTCCATTACTTCAAGTATAAGATTCATGTGTGTGTGTGTGTGTGTGTGTGTGTGTGTGTGTGTGTGTGTGTAAAATAACCTTGCATCACTAGCAAAAGCTTTGAATGAAGCAGCAAAAGTTTTCATGGTAGAGACCCCAGCAACGCTTCCAGGTTGTATGTATAGATAGTTCTGATTGGAGGAACTAGAAGTGAAGACTAGAGATGGAGAGAGACTGCGCATGTGTCGTTGTCTTCCAGTGATATTATCTGGATGTGGTTTTACCTCAGTTGTAACAGATTCTCCAAAATTTCAGCTGCCTCTCAGACATTCTTCCCTGTAGCTTATACTGATAAGAAATATGCATTCCATTGTCTGTGTAAGACACCACATGCTTTGAGGTATTTCTGTACTGTGCACATTATACACTATTGGAAGTAAGCACTCACAGAAGCCCAAATGTAGCTACCTAAGAGTATTTGAGATGGTCTCCAAAATTAAAATGCATCTGGAGTATAAAAAGATACAATCCACAGAGGAAAACCTGTGCTTAACCCTTATTTTCTGGGAACAAAGTTTGCCCCATAATATGGATTGTTCTCTTAACTCCAACAAGAAGACTGTGCTATAGTGAAATGCTTGCCTGCCTCCCTGAAGTTAAAAGCATCAAAGTTCTAAGCTAGAAATGTCCTCATATATATTTACAATTTGTGGGGTACTCTTCTTATGATTTGTAATGGTTGGAAGGTAAGTCATCTTTGAGTAAAAGTGGCCTCGCTCCCATCACCTGCTAGAGGGCCACTCACTGACTAGGACATAGCATCACTGCGGTTGGCAACATCTCCATTGAGAATTGGTGGTATTGTTATGGGGAAAGTTCTACCAGTCTGAACTTTGGCTAGTTCTCTGTGAAGAAGGACAGAGCTATAGTTTAGAATATTTTATAAAAGGGAATAAAAGCCAGACAATGGCTAACATAAATTAAGACAAAGAAGGGCTGTGTCTTCAACGTGTTCCTGTTTAGTACATATAATATCTCTAAATTTGAGTGTTCTCACCTGTATGAAGGGATTAAGAGTATCTTGCACCAATGAGAACATATAGGCTGAAGGAATTTCAAAGAAATGTGCAAAATTTATATAGCATCTAGTACAATGGATCTCAGTAACAGCTAGCCGCTCTCCACAAGGCCATCAGTTTTCATGATTAAAATAATAGACATATGGGAAAAACATAGAAACAGTTCAGTGACATGAGTTCTAAATCCTTTTGTGAGGGAGTGATAATTATAATAAAGACAGCACAGTAGTAAAAATTGTAGCTAATATGTACTAATTATGCATGCACATCATGCATTCAGTCTCTATAATTTTATGCAATCCTTGAAATAACTCTGTGATGTAGACAATATTCCTGTTATTTACCCCATTATTTGCCATTTCCTGGAGAAATGAGGTGCAGTAGTTTAAAAATGTTCTCATTCATTCTAACATAGCTAGATACTACACAGTGGAGGCATGCGATCAATTGGAAATAAACAAAGCTAAGTGTGAATAGTTAACCACAATGCCTTTTCTTTTGACAATTAAAATAAGAGTTCATGGTGAACTTTCATATGTCAACCTGACTGGGAGGAGTGCTTAGATAGCTGGCAAATCTAAATAACATTATTTGTAGGTATAGGTATTCGTGTATGGAGGCTTCTAGGGATTAATTTCTAACTTAGAGTCTAAGTATAAAAAAACTCCTTCCTCACCATTATAGGTAGGCATCATTATATTAAGGACCTCTGTGGAACAAATATGTGGTCAGAATACAATATTGCATGTCTCTTTTTGACCTAAAACATCCATTCTCTCTTGCCATCATATTGCAGGTCTCCAGGTTCAGAAGAATTTATATCCTTGACTCCCCTGATCCCTAGACTTTTGAACTTGGAGTCAAACTATAGCCATGTTTGCCCCCAGGCATCCAGTCAGCAAACAGCAAACAGATGTGGAACTTCCTATAATGTAATGGTATATCTTTGATAAATACATATCTATCGTCTGTTTGTCTATTATCTATCATCCATGTAACTATATATCTGTCTTTCTCTCTGTCCATTATCATTTACCTACCCTCCTCTCCCTCCCTGCCTGTGTATATATCCATCCATCCTAGTGGTTCTATACTCCAATGCTGATTAATAAGTATTTCATAAGGAAAAACAAATGAAAATTTTGTCAAAGCCTAGTGACACGGAAGGGACCAAACAACTAAGGTATGTTGGTTAAGGTAGTATAAATAATAGTTCTAAAATTGCCATTAGCAGTTATAAAACTGAAACCTTTTCACAACTCAAGAGAGTCTGTATTTTACTCTCCCATATACTTTCTCTGAAATAGATACTGCTGAGGAATGTTTTTTTTTCCTGATTTTTGCCCACATAGTTCAGGATTCATTAGATATTACCTATAACACTACATTACTAATAATATATAATAACCCAAGAACATCTTGGCCATCAAGTTTCTCATACATATGTATGATAATGTGATACCTCATGAATAAGAAGTTGAGTTGGCTAATCTCAGTGAAGGAGCAGGCTCTGTCAGGGAGCACTCTCAAGGGCATGATTATGCAGTCATCAGGGATGACAGAGCATCCACCAATGTTTCCAAGAGTTTCCACCAATGTTAAAGGTCAACCTGTTTGTCAACATCTGTATACAGACTTGGAGAATGCTTAGCTATTCCATGAGTATGAGGCATTGGTGTCCTTGACATGTCATAAATGCTCATCCATACAGTGGTATAGTTACTCCCTACAGTCTTTCAGTCCATTGCGATGTCATACATTAAGTAGCCACTGGAAAGCTTCACTGTATCTTTATTAAGGATACCAATGAAGTTTCACTATGGAAGTAACTTTAATCTGTGGCCACTCCCTAGTAACTCCCAGACCACAAACCACCGGTCTTCCAGAGATAACTTTCAGATGAAATATGATATATTTGACTGTTAAACAATAGTCAATCCCTGCACAGCAAGGAATGTGCGGCTATCATTTACATGCAGATTCTTTTTGAGTTTTGTAGCAAGTTGATAAAAATTCACAGAGGTGTGGCAGTAACCTAGAATATTGAAAAATATTAAAGAGGATGTGTCACAGATGTTTAACATATTTTTAGACTGTGGTCTGTGTTGTCATTCACTATTATAAAGCATCTACAAATCTATTCTTAAAAGCTGAAAGAGAGAGAGAGAGACAGAGAGAGAGAGAGAGAGAGAGCGCTATATAGTCAGGTGTTTCATGGTTGAGAATGAGAAAATGAAAACAAAGGTAAAGATGTTACATAATGTCAAAACTGTATAACAGCGACTGTAGAGCAGAATGGGCAGTGGCAATAATGTCACAGCTGCCTCCTGTCGCTAGTGGGAGACAAGAGCTTTAGACACAGTTTTTAAAAAGTGCAATGGGCTGCATTCCACTATTACCAACACTAGCAAGTTCCCACATTGTTCAAGGATCCATTTAAATTACTATTTAAAATCTTACCTTTTCACTTAGGGACCTTGTACCACCCTAATAAAATATTTTATAAATACTCCCCCAATAGGCCTATTTTTAAAATACCCAACCCCACAATTGTCCTCCATGTTTCTCACTACCATTTGGTTATTTCCCAGTTCTGAATGCAATCAAATTTTCTATTGTATGTTTAGATCTTGTTTGCCTGTAGTAAAATCACTGCTTTTTACCAAATGTGGATACTTGAATATTTGTTCATTATTTATGGTTTTTGAACAAGGTTTCCATACATAACTCAGGCTGGCCTTGAACCCATGATGCTTGTGTATACTCTGACATCTGGCCTCATTGATTTTTCGGGACATCCAACAATGACTAGGGTTGTGTTAAAGTATATTCACTGCGATCTTTTTTTTTTAAGATCTTACTTAAATTTTTTGAGCTGTTTATGTTCGCCTTTTGATTTTATTTCTGCAAAATAAAAATTCACAGTTCAATTCCTGTATAGAAAACCATATTATGGGGATTTGAATGTCTACTCAAATACTCATTTTTACCTTTATAAAGGGAGATAAGGGTTAGTTAGATGATCTTTTGAAGGTCTCTTTTGTATTTTTTTCCTTTTGATATGAACAGTAAGCCCATTTAGATCAGTGACAAAATCTAAGGACATTTTGACCGAGAAGGGGAAGAAGAGATAACCCAAAATGCCTCTTAGGACTGTCTGGGGAATTTAGCCAGTCTGGACTCTCTCTGGAAGCCCAGTCTGGGAGAAGGAGTGTGGGAACGGACTGAATTGTCCCAGGAGGCAGGTGAGGTGGAGGTCTGGTTATGATAGTATCATATGGATCTGTATTGCAGAAGTCCCAGCCCCAACTTTCTCAAGGACCAAAGAGAAGTTGCCCAGGGCTGGAGGTCTGGAACACAAGTCTGTCTCCAGCATAGGGCAGGGGGTTGGGGTGGTGGTGGTGATGGTGGTGGGAGGTGATTCTTTGATGGTTAGGTGAACCACAGCAGGAGAGGAGTGTCCCAAGCACTGGTGCAGCACTGTGGTTTGGGGACAGGGTAGGGAGGCTTGGCCAGGTTTCAGGAGCGTCTGGACTGGGATGAGTATCCAGCTAGCCTCTGGAGAGCAGTTCCTGGCAACCTGGGAGGTGCCATGGCGCGCACCACGCCACGCCCCCACGCCCTGCTTTCTAGTTCGCAGTGGCCAGCACTCTAGAGCGGTGCAAAATCCCAGGGTTGGGCCGGCAGGGGAATTCGAGTGGCCACACTGTGCGACCGCCTGGGGAAGGAGACCACAGACCTCAGGACGCCTGACCGCATGAGCAGAGTGAGTGCTGGTGAGCTCGGCAGGGCAGGGCAGACTTGAGCTGAGCCGCAACTGACCTGTGGCGTCCCTGCTTTCAAAGGGGAGATGGCTACAGGAGGAGCAAGCGAGCAGCAGGATCTGCAGACTAGGGTCCTAGAGATAATTAAGCAAGCGCTAGTTTTCATCCTCTGCACAGTTTAGGACTTCTGGTTTTTGCACCTTGCTGAAATTCCCATTAGGGAGCTAAAAGTAGTATTGGAATTGGTCCTGTGCCGTGAACTAACTAGCAGTGACTCTAAAAGTACATGTGCACATCACATGTCACACATGTGCGCACACACATATCTTTTAGATAACCCTAAACATCTTCATAAGTTTCTTGGCGAAGTAAATGGTCTTCCATTTATTCTTAACCTCTCAAATTTTATAATTCACATCAACCCATTAGCTTCAGGGTTTAAGACAAAGCATAAAAAATAAGGTGCTTTGCATTCCCTGATAACTGTGTGAAACTGCTAACGTTTCTGCCTAA
Source organism: Apodemus sylvaticus (assembly GCF_947179515.1). Taxonomy (NCBI): domain Eukaryota; kingdom Metazoa; phylum Chordata; class Mammalia; order Rodentia; family Muridae; genus Apodemus; species Apodemus sylvaticus. The sequence continues at coordinate 59,669,389 of NC_067485.1, read as the reverse complement.
ACTGTTCCTAAGTTCAATTTCTGATGTCTTTTTCCAGATCTTGAATGCTTATTCCTATTATGCTATGATTTTTTTTTCTGTTGTGTTACTGGTTCAGAACTATAGCTGCTGTCCGGACACATATGCTTTGGTATTTAAATATTATGCAGGTTAATGAAAGGTATGTGGCAAAGTTGACAAGTTTTCTGGATTTGGCAAGGCCTACAGTGCCAAATTTTGACAGATAAACATAGGTGCATGATATCTGTGCCATTTTGGTCTTTCACATATTGGGCTTTCATTATACTCTAAAAGATAATTATTTTAAAATGGGAAAATGTAGGGATGTGTGTGCTTTCAAAGACAACGTGTTCATCTGTGTGATGTCTAGCATAGGAAGGATTACTTTCATCTCTCTTATTATTACTGGGACAAAAATACAAAGGAAAAGATTATGTTTGATTTGATGGTCTTGCAGACACTCTCTCCCTCTCCCCCTCCCTCTCTCTCTCTCTCTTCACCCCACCCCTCTGTGCACGTGTTCATGTGCGTGTGTGTGCACGTGTGTACATCACATTATGCCATGGCATTACCCAGGCTTTCTTTTTCAAATATATTTTGGCAGCCTAATACATTTTCGTGCCTATATTCTTTGAAAAGTAACTTGTATCTGTCATATAAAAAAAAAACATTTGAAGGTCCATGAGGTGGTGACACTAACAGTCACAATGAATAAACTCTAGAAAGCACAAATGCACTTCAGAATGTAGTTCTTTTGTGTAAATGATGTAGGTTTTGGTTTAAAATATTTTAGTTATTTCTGCAATGCACTTTTTTAGGTTTTACAAATAAGCATTAGTTTTGTCATCGGCCTTCTCTATGAACTGATCATTTGAAAGGTGATAGCTAGCATATGCTTCTTTTCCCTGGTAATAGGAAACAATTATCCACTGGATCTAAGCAGAAGCCTAATAGCTTTCAACAAATTCATCAAAGACAATTTTTCAGTGGGTTGGGACCGTTGCCCTTTTGAACTGGTGTCTGTCACCAAAAATCTAATTTCTACCCTGAACTTTGGCAACATTTGCTTCTTCACTCTCAAATACTTACACGTTAGGATTTCAGAAACTTAAATCCGCAATCTTTTCTGAAATGAGAGGTTATGAAATGCCTTTCTAAGAAGATCTTCTTAGATCACAAAACGATAGGATGGTGGACATAAAGTATACGCACACTATGTACCTGGGATGTGGAAAGCAAATGCATGTGAGTCGTGGCCACTGAGTCATCCTTTGTGGAGGAATGATAGACCCTGGACAGGCTTGAGCTTCCTGGCCATTACTTAATAACGAACACAAAGTTTCATGCAAAACTCCTAATTGGTAGTTTCAGAATTGAACTTGGTATTTTGGGTACTCTTCTGAGGGGGTCATTCAAGTTCTTTAAAATAATTTACCAACATTTTAAAATTAGCTGCTTTTACATACATTTTCAGAGGTCCCACATTCCTGAAAAACCAGCAAAGGTTATCCTAATTTGGATGTGTTAAACTCCAAGTGTTTAGGTACAATACAGCTATGACCCACTTCATTGATCCAGACCTGCTTCCCTGTTGTACCATGCCCCATTCATCCCTGCACACATTTGGGTTTGTGGGTTCTAGCTATGGAAATACCCCTCATGGGGTTAAATAGTGGTGTGGTCCAAACTCTGACCCAGCTTCCATCCCTGTGAGGAGTGGAGCAGCTCTCTCACATTACCAATCACCAAGCATTCCTTATAGAGCTGAGTTGTTCTGAGCACTGTTGAGATGCACGTTATTATTCCATTCCACAGCGATCATCTACTCACACTTTTATATTGAAACTCAGTTACCCGAGGACTTTTGTGGGCTTGGAAGGTTCTGACGACTGCCAGTTTTAAAAGACAGGCACACTTTCTAAAAACTGGTCACCTTTCCTTGTTTTCAGAATTTATTTACTTTTGTAAACATTTATTATCCTTGTTTAAAGTATAAATCTGTGGGTTGAGTCATGATCTTTCCATAGATATATTTTACTATGTTCTTATTAACCCTTTGGATTGCCCCTCCACCTCTTTTTGCCAATCCTCTTCCTCTTCCAAGAGCCCCTACTGCACGTTTCATGTTATATATATATATATATATATATATATATATATATATATATATATATATATATATATTTCTTTTGTTCCTTTTCCTCTTCTCTTCTCTCCTCGTTCCTTTTTCTATTTTCATCTCTCTCTCTCTCTCTCTCTCTCTCTCTCTCTCTCTCTCTCTCTCACACACACACACACACACACACACACAAAGAGAAAAAGTATGCTATTTATATTTTTTAAAGATTTATTTATTTTATGTATATGAGTATACTCTTCATACACACCAGAAGAGGGCATCAGATCCCATTGCAGATGGTTGTGAGCCACCATGTGGTTGCTGGGAATTGAACTCAGGACCACTAGAAGAGAAGTCAGTGCTCTTAACCGCTGAGCCATCTCTCTAGCTTGCTATTTATATTAAATCAGCATTATTTCACTTCATGCAGTGATCTTTGGTCATATCCATTTTGCTGCCAATAATATAATTGCATTCTTCTTTATACACGAAGAAAATACCATGCTTATAGGTACCACATTTTGTTTATCCATTTATCTGTTAATAGGCTATTTGCTAGAATATTTCCTTATGAGGACTGTGAATAGTGTAACAGTAAACATGGACATGCAAGTATATCTGTAGTAATTTGGCTTAGAATCCTTCAGGAATATGCCCAGAAGTTTTGGGGCATAATTAATTAATTTGTGAGACAAGGTGTGGTGATTTGAATATGATTGGCCCAGGGAGTGGCACTATTAGGAGGTATAGCCTTGTTGGAGGAAGTGTGTCACTGTGGAAGTGGGCCTTATTCTAGCTGCCTAGAGGCAGTCTTCTCCTAGCAGGCTTCAGATGAAGATGTAGAACTCTCAGCTCCTCCTGCACCATGCCTGCTTGGGTAGTGCCATACTCCTGCCTTGATAATAACAGACCCTCTGAACCCATAATCCAGCCCCAATTAATTGTTGTTTTTATAAGATTTGCCTTGGTCATGGTGTCTGTTCACAGCAGTAAAACCCTACTAAGACACAGCTCTGGCTGTTCTGAAACTTTCTATTTAAATCAAGCTGGCCTTGAACACACAGAGAACTATCTGCCTCTTGAGTGCTGGATCTTAAGGCCTATACCACCATGCCCAGCACCCAAGAATTTTTTTAGCTGAAACGTGTAGTAATTATTTTTAGTATTTTGTGGCACCTGCATTCTGATTTCCATAGTGTATGCAACAGTTTGCATTTCTTTCTTTTAAAAATTTTTATTTTATTTTTAAATTAAACAGTAAGATAAAACAAAAAACCATCACATCAAAGTTGATGGTCAAGGTAGCCCGAAGAGTACCTTCTCTACTGAAGGCACTAGAAAATAGGGGTGAAGGTTCTATGTAGGCACCAGCTCAACAACTCCATCATCAAGAAGTTGTGTGGGTTTCTCTCCAGCAAAAGGGAATTGATGTCCATTTGTAGAGAGCACTCCATTATCTTTGCAACTGCCTGGCTTGTCTGGTAATTTCTATGTGACCACTGCAATCAACTCAATTATATCTAATCAAATTCTGGTACAAGATGCTTCATTTGGTGACAAGAGATGGCCAATTGGGACTCTGCCTTCCTCTTTATTTGGAGATTTCTTTAAGATCACAGTGGTTTCTGTGAGCAGAGTTAGAAATACCACACACTTGACAATTTCCTTGCTGATTTTAGGAATTTAGACCATTCTGGTGGGATTATGGTCATTCTTCAAGTGTATTCTTCAGAGGTTCTTCAAGTTCTTCAAGTATATTCTTCAAGTTCTACTTCAGAGTTAATTATTGCTATACTCACTTTAATTCTTGGTTTAAAAAATGTCTTTCCTATACCTTGATCTTGAGATGGTTTTGTGGGTTCATTATGACTATTGTAGACATGGCTTGTGAACAGGATTATTCAATGTATACTTTTGTGACTGGTTTGTTTTTCCTAGAGTATCTTTGATGCCCATCGATGTTGTAATTTGTCAAACCTTTTTTTTCTTTTTAAAATCACAAAATATTTAAAAGTATGGACTTACCACTTTCTATTTATGTTCATACATTAAGTAACCTGTAGATAATTCCATCTTTGGCTACTAGGAATAATTTTGCTGCAATATGCATGCATAAGTATCTCTTTGAGCCATGTTTTTAGTTCACTTATTCAAGACATAGATCATATGCCAATTCCATATTCAAGTTTTGTAGAGCTGCTTTGTGATTTTATTATGCTTGTACTTTTCTATGTTCCCATGAGCACTGCATATAAGCTCCAGCATTGTTACAACTTAAACAACATTTTTGGTTTTGTGTTTTGTTTTAATAATAGGTATTCTTGTAAGTATTTAGTAGTAGAACATCATTGTGACTTTTTTGATTTGATTTGATTTGTACTTGCCTGATGGTAAATAACACTGAACACCATTACATATACACATCGACCATTTGTATTTATTATTTGGTGAAATGGTCCTCTATTTTTGCTTGAGTTATGAGTTATTTCATATATATATTATTCACACCCAGGTATAGTATCTCTGTTTTCTACTTTGCTGTGTGAAAATATCCAAGCAACCATTGTCAAATATGATGTTATGAGTCATTTGCCTATTTACATTCTTAGAGTTTTATAGATTTAGCTCCTTAAACCACTCTGAGTAACTTGTAGTCATGGTGTCAATTTTATTCTTATGTGAGCATCTCATCTCCCCAGCCCCATTTATTGTTCTTTTCCCAGTTGAAGGTCTTGGAAAACTATAGAAATAAAGAAATTGTGGGTTTATTTCTGTGTTCTCTTATTTCACTACATTAAGCTAGATAAATGTCCCCATGATTGCAACACATTGATTTGGACTACGGTAGCTTTTAGTTGATCATCAAATCAAGAGTTATAACATGAGCTGTCCAATATCGTTCTTTTCTACATGATTTGACAGTCTTTGAGATTTCGTAGAAATTTGGGGAACTGGGTTTTTTGCCTTTGTGAAAATTTCCCCAAACTGTTATTGGACTTATGACAGCAATTGCATTAAATTTATAGATCTCTTCATGTAATATTAACATTAATAATGTTATCAGTGTTATCTTCCAGGTTGCCAACATGAACTATCTTTCAATTTTTAGCATTATTTTGTAGATGTTAGCATATATGTTTCACTTCTTTTGTCAAGTTCATTTGTAAGCATTTGGCTCTTTTTAAGGCTATTATAAGTAGACTAGTTTTCTTAATTTGGAAGAGGAGGGTTATGCTTACTAGCACAGAGAGGAAATTTTTGCAT